>NW_012122265.1:4116838-4128962 GCF_000951035.1 Colobus angolensis palliatus | reverse complement strand
CCCTGCAGCGGTGGGGGTGGGGCGGGGGCGGGAGCAAGCCGGTTGGTGGAAGGACTTGTCACCTTGATCTTGGCGATGGTTTCCCAAGAATACACACATGTGAAAACTTATAGAATTGCACACTTTAAATATGTGAACTTGACTGGACATTGATTATGCCCCAGGAAAGTTTTTAAAAAGTATATCATGATATGACCGATACCACAGGAGAGGCTGCCCATACGTCTGTGTGTGGTGGGCGGGGGGGGGGGGGGCATGGCATTTGATATAAAGAACATAGAAGTTACTGGGACCAAGACATGAAGATGACCCCAGTGGCCCCTCCTGCGTTGACCAGATCAAGCTTCAGGTTCTGGGAGACAGCTGGAGTCCACGTCCCAGCTGGAGTCCACGTCCCACGCCAGTCCCTGGCTACCCCTGAGGGTGAGGAGGGGAAATGGGGCGCCAGCTGATGCCTCAAGCTCCCAACCCCACACCTCACTTCAGCAAACGGCCACTTTTACGTTCTGTCTGACTTAGAGTATGCAAAGTACTTCTCACAGGGAAGACTTCAGGGCACACCCACATCCTGGTGACAGTGGAGCCCGCTGGGGGCCCTGAAAGGCCTGGGCTGATGATATGCTCTTGGGTTCCACACCCTGCCCCAGGGGCGGATGGCGCTATGCCAGTTTCTCTCCAGCCACCAAGACCCATGCTCCTGGTCCCCAGCCCTGGTTCTTCTCCAAACATGGACACTCCTTAGGAAATCTGGTCTTCTCCTGCCAGCTCCAAGGGGCGGCCAAGCCCCCAGCGTGGTGCTGATGGAGAACTCGGCCAGTTCCTTTTGTCTATGACCACAGGGCTCACAGCGCTCATGGCAGCCCCTGCCCAATCTCTTAGGCCCTGCTTCAGTTTACCCTGCTGATCAATCTCCAGGTGAGCCAACACAGACTGTGGAGGTCTGGCCCAAAGCCAGCCTGTGCTTGTTTGGGGCCTTTATTCTGAGCTTCCCCACACTCCCCACAGCCTGCCAGGAACTCATACCACAGGGCACTAAATTCCCCACCTCCCCCACTGGGAGAGGCAACATCAGGGTAGGGGGTGGGGGTCTTTGGAGGCAGGAGAACAGGCTGGCTTGATGCCTGCTTCTGCTCCATCCCAGCACTGCAACTGTGACTGATCACCTAATGTCTCCCATTCATTCGTTCATTCATTCATTCATTCATTCTTTTACTCACTCATCTGACTCTGGGGCCATGGCTCCTCCCATTTTCACACATTTGCACTTTGCCAGGGGACTTCTAGTGAGTGTCCCTTTGCCCATGAGGGTGGCATGCCCTGAAGGGTCCCCCCCCTTCTCTGACTGTATGAAGCCCTGGCTCCACCATGGAGCAGGAAGAGAAGGAGGGGCTGGCTCTGATGGGATCCACCCTGTGCACTGGGAGCTACGCCGTTCTGCAGCATGGAGCACAGACAGGGGTCTCAGTCTATGAACTGGGGGATTAGGTCACATGTCTGCTGGTAGTGCTGGGACACCTCTGAAACCATTATGGTTGGCAGCCTTACAAAACTCTGACCCCAAACCTTGCTGCACGGCAAGTTTTCTTTGCTTTCCTTCCCCGTCCTCCTCATTTTGCCATGATACCCGGAGGCTAGGTAGAGGTCCTACTATGAGTCCCGCCTGTCCTGCAGGCTCTGCCCAGCTATCTCCATCCCCACACTCACACACAGGAAGCCACACACACAAAAGGCACATTTCTGTTTCAAAACCTTCATTGCGGCTGATCCTCTGTGGTACATTCAAGCCAGGCCCTGCTTGTTCCCTGCTCCGAGTGGGGACAAGCACAGCACACTGAGTAGGAAGGACACTGGGGTCCAAGCCAAGCCACCCAGGCAGGCAGCAGAGGAGAGGTCACCCAACGGTGACTGTCAAGGTACAAAGGCCGGCTGGGCGTGGTGGCTCACACCTGTAATCCCAGCACTTTGGGAGGCCGAGGTGGGCAGATCACCTGAGGTCAGGAGATTGACACCAGCCTGGCCAAAGTGGCAAACATCCATCTCTACTACAAATACAAAAAAAGTCAGCTGGGCATGGTGGTGGGCACTTGTAATCCCAGTTACTGAGGTGGCTGAGTCAGGAGAATTGCTTGAACCCGGGAGGCAGAGGTTGCAGTGAGCTGAGATTGCGCCACTGCACTCCAGCCTGGGTAACAACTCCAGGCTCTGTCTCAAAAAAAAAAAAAAAGAAAAAAAAAATTACAAAAGCTACGGAGTCAGCCCCAAAGAGGGCACACAGAGTCCCCTGGGGTGGGGAGGAGACACCAGGCTTTTCTTCATCATTCCCTCTGCCTCCACCTTTGGTGTTTCCACATGTGTTTTGCAATGTGTGCGTGCTTTACAGAGTGCACGTAAATCCACACTCAGGTGGCGAGGGGGTGGGGGCGGTGCGGGATGAAACGTGCAGAGACTCTGGGGCCGTGAGGTGACTGCTGACGGGCTTCTGCATAGCCGCAGCCCGTGGTGGGTGATGGGGTGGAGAACCTGGGTCGGCGGGGGCGGGTGGGCTGGACAGAGTGGAGGACGCTGAGCTCCTACGAGGCTCCTCGGAGCTAGGCTGGGGACCCAGTAGGTTTTAATTCCTTACCGCAGATTCCCCTGGGCCGTGCTGCAGCCTGGCAGTGTCAGGGGCTCAGTAATTATTTGTTGGTGGAGTCACCTGAGCATTGAGAGTCAGGCGTGAGCTTCGGGGTGCCACGTTTCCCATTTTCCAGAGTGGAAATGCGTCCCCCGCCCCCCCACAACCAGAGCATCGCACAGGCTTAAATTCTGGCAGACACACTCCTGGCCTCTGAGCACCAGGCCATTTGTGTCTACGGGGAGTTACCTGTCCCTCAGCACTTCTTAGGAGCCCTTTGTTTGCACAGGTGCTGGGATGCAGATGAGGAAAGGAGAGGCTGGCGGTGCAGGGGCATGGAAGCTGCAGGCGAAGATGTGGTGTGGAGCCTTCCTGCGAGGAACAGCAGGCGGCTGCGGCAGACCCCATGCACTTCCCGGGGAGTCAGCCATGCCAGCGGGGAGCACTGGACTCAGCGTCAAAAAACCCACACTCACGCCTGTGATCCCAGCACTTTGGGGGGCCAAGACCGGTGGATCACAAGGTCAGGAGATGGAGACCATCCTGGCTAACACGGTGAAACCCCGTCTCTACTGAAAAAATACAAAAAATTAGCTGGGCGTGGTGGCGGGTGCCTGTAGTCCCAGGTACTGGGGAGGCTGAGGCAGGAGAATGGCATGAACCCAGGAGGCGGAGCTTGCAGTGAGCCGAGATTGTGCCACTGAACTCTAGCCTCAGCGACAGAGCGAGACTCCGTCTCAGATGAACAAAACAAGACAAAAAAACCACCACACTCCCAGCCCTAACTCTGCCATTACCAGCCTGAAGAAGCTACCTGGCTCTCCCAGGGCCTCTGTTTCCCCATCAGTAAGACTGGGATGCCCAGGGCTGCTGTGAGGCAATGAAAGTCCCTGCAAACAGGTTTCATCATTTCCTTATCCCTCACTTTTCTCCCCTACTAAGTAGGGCAGTAGTGCCACCAACCCCGAGGGACTGTGAGGGGGCCATGAGTTAGCCCCAAGGACAGAGCAGGCAGGTGATAAACACCTGGGGAGTGCCGGTGGCTCTCTAGAAATAATGAGTATCACGCAGTTAGCAGAAGGGATGCCCAGGACGCTGTGGGAGCCCAGGAGATCGCCCATCCTGCACCTGCCACAGAGGCCACGCCGCTGCCTCCCTCCCTGGGGATGAGCTCCCTCAGTGCCTCCGGACCCACGTCATTGGGCGCCAGCCTCTTCCCTCAGTCTGGATCCGGTGACACAGACGTGACACCGTGGAGCCCAGACACCCCCAGGAGGACTCGTGATCCCCGTGCGGTGAGAGGAAGGAAGAGTGACTCAGAGCTGTATCTTTCTGGAAAGCATAATATGGGATCATCAGTGTCAAAACCCTGAGCTCTGGGCAGGGGCCACGATTGCTCCAGTGACCCCAAGACCACCAGGAAGGACCCAACCATGCAGAGAGTGAGGAGGGCCGCGGCCACGCCTTTCTCCCTGGTGGAGCCGCTTCATGGCACCCACGGACCACAAGACACCTCTGGGCTGAGGAAAGTCACATGATTCCCAGAGCCTCGATTCCACTGCAGATGGAGACCGAAAGCCACAGGCGGGTTTGCAGAATCGAGCCAGGTAACAGGTGTGCGGTCCTGGCCAGTGACCACCCCCAGGCCCACAGGCACTGCTGCTCCTCCTCTTGCAGGGAAATCATCCTTTCCTGATGTGCACAAAACAGACGAGGCAACAGACTGACGCTGAGGGGTCAGGCCTGGTTTCCTGCCCAGGTCCACCCCCACCTGAGCACTCAGGCACTGGACTCGTGGCTCCCTGCCCTGGCTGCACTGCACCCCACAGCCTGGGTGGGCTGATAAATGGAGGCAAACTGTGTGTCCCTATTCCTGTGTTAAAGTCCCAACCCCCACAACCTCAGAACGTGACTGTATTTGCAAATAGGACCTTTAAAGAGCTGGTTAAATTAAAATGAGGTCTTTGGGTGGGCCCTAATCTAGTAGTAGGACTGGGGTCTTTTAAGGAGATGAGGACACTGACACACTCGTGGGGATGACCTGTGAGGGGACAGGGAGAAGGCGGCTGAATGCCAGCCCAGGAGAGAGGCCTCAGGAGGAACCAGCCCTGTTCTATCTTGATCTCTCACTCCAGCCTCCAGAATGTGAGCCCACCAATGGCCCGTGTAAGCCGCCTGGTCCATGGGGCGTTGTGGTCAGCCCGAGCTGACTCAGACACACGAAGACACACTGAATGCACTGTCGTGGCAGCTCGGACACTGCACTCTCGCCATCGCACAGACAGGGAAGCAGCCTACAGATCCGGCGCCTGTCCAAGGTAGGACTCGAACCCCAGCAGGATACCTGCAGGGTGCACTGTACTTCCCGGCACCACAACAGGCTGCAAGAAATGGAGACTCCTGCTCCCGCAAGCAGGGAGGCATGCAGATTGCTTTTGAACTTTTATTCCAGCCCCGCAAGAGTGGGTTTCAGAACGGCACCTTCTCTGCTCACCCGAGGATGGTGATGCTGTTGGTGCAGAAGGCGAGGTCTCAGGGAGGACAAGCACGTGACAGGACACACAGCCTTCCCAGCCTGGACCACAGCATCGCACAGCCCAAGTGCTTGTGGCCACGATGGGCTCTGGAGGCCCACATCCTTTATGTGCACCATTCTGGTACTGACAGTGGCTCCTCCCCCGTGGAGTAGACAGCGTGTCCCCAAGAAGGTGGGGGGCCCCGGGGCACACCTCACAGACAGAACCTTCATCTCACACCACCGCAAACCAGCCAGGTGCGTGGCCTCGCGCTTGGTGACATCGAGTCTGCTACTTTATATGAACTGGAGCGACAGGACGGCCTATGGAAGATTTTCGCCTAATTCAGAGATAACCAAGAGATTGGTTTTCTTCTCAGAGGGGGACGACTGCCCTTGCCTTGAAAGTTACTTATTCGTGATGGTTTAGATGTCGGGGATGCCATGAGCCCAGGGACCATCTAGTGGATCACTCGCAGCCCTTCCCTGGCCTCCCCACAGGACAGGTAGCCTCCCCTCACAGCCCATTCCCACGCGCCGCAGCACCACCCTCTCTCAAGCTGTTGCTGAATACAGGGACGTGGGAACCTGAACACAGAGAAGCATGAATGCAGGTGAGAATGAGGCCTGTGCTGGATCCAGGGGAGTAGGAACGCAGGGCTACACACCCTAGGTCCCACTCTGATTTATTAAATTCGGTCTTGCTCAGACTCCAGGCCCAGCTCGCCCCTGGCAAAGCGGCCAAGGGCATGGACGTGTCTCCAGTCCAACCCTGCCCTGTGCTGGGCGTGGGACATCATATTTCTCAAGAAAATCATTTCCAGCCAATGAGCTCACGGGGCTACCTTAGCATCTACACGCAACACAGATCAAAGCCCCTCGCATGAGCATGAGGTGTCCCCGAAAAGGCCCTGGTGTGGGACAGGACAATGATGCCTGCCTCTGAGGACAGCCAGAAGAGGCTGCAGCTGACACTACATCCTTTCCCTTCCTTCTGCCCAGAAAGTGGGGCTTACAGGCCACCTCACAGGGCAGAGCCCAGTCCTGGGTGATGGTATGAATGTAAGACAGGCCTGGACGGAGCTAGGCCCCAGGTGGCATCTCCCAGGCCTGGGCCAGATCCCAGGACCCCAGGTGTCCCCAGGACCTGCCCTGTGCAGGTCAGCCCACTGTGGTCAGCAGAGCCATCGCTGCCAGATGTCCATGCCCTAATCCCTGGGACCTGTGTGACCATAAGTGGCAAAACGGACTTTGCAGATGTGATGAAGACCTAGAGATGTCCCTAGCGTTCAGCATCATCAAAGGGTCCTGATAAGTGGAGGAGGAACTGGGAGGAGCAGAGCCGGAGAGGTGAGTTTGGAAGCAGAGGTTGGAGGGATGCGCTGCTGCCTGGAGGGGCCACAAGCCAAGGAACACAGGCGGCCTCGAGAAGGTGGAAAAGGCAAGAAAACAGGCTGTCCCGGAGCCTCCAGCAGAAACCAGCTCTGACCACGCCTTGACGTTAGCCCAGTGAGCCCCGCGTTGGACTTCTGGCTTCCAGAACCCTAACATAATAAACGCGTGTTGTTGGAAGCCACCAGGTTCATGGTGACTTGCTGCCACCATGTCAGCCACAGGAAGTGCACAGCTGACTTCTATGAGGCTGAGAACATCAGAAAGCTGTGGATATCCACCGGGCTGCTGCGAGGGGGTGCTTTGCAGACCAGCCCCTCCCTTTTGGTCATTAATAAACGGTGAGGGGGGGAGGGCGGCTGGGCTGAGGTTCTGTGCAGTCTTGCTGGCTGCGTTTTGCAACTGAAGACCCTATAATGAGCCACAAGGTGAGAGCTCAGCCCTGTACCCCACGTGGCCCCAGTGTCCAGGAGGCCACCAGCAGGACGTCTCTGAATATCCCTTTGTCACTGCAGGTCATGCCAGTCTCCAGAACACTCAATCGTGTCCCTTACCTTCCTGCAGGATGAAATTGGGCTGCCAATGAGTGGTGTGGGCCTGGAGCCTGGGCTGCTGGGGATCTGGCCTTGTCTGGGAAGTTTGGGTCTGCTCGGTGTTGCCAGAAGAAATTGTGGGCACCTGGTGGCACCCATGGAGGCTCAAGATGAAGGACGAGGGAGTGGTGTTTTGCCAGGACCAAGGACAGCGCCATGGCACTGGCTCAGTGGGCACGGGAGCCACTTCCTCCCACTCTTCAGGCCTGAGGCTGCTTCCCAGCTGGTGGCTGCCCGGCCAGAACCAGGGCTGGGGCAGGCGGGAACAGCGAGGCCAGCAGGCCACGGGCCACATCTCCATGCCAGGCTCTCCCGGGCCTGGGTGGTGTCTCCCAGGCCTGGGCGGTGACGGTACCTCAAATGAGAGATGAGACCTCAAAGCTTGTGCTACTCGCAGAGGCCAGAGCTGGTTTGGTTGGGGACACCCTGGGGGGCTCACTGCTGTTCCCTCTGTGGGCCCCAGGATGCTGCAGCACACACATGTGGGTATACACCCCACACCCCTCTGTCACTCTGCCCTGACCCGGAGCCCACCAGGTCCAGGGGCTCTCAGAGTTCTGGCTTTTCCCCGTCATCAGCACCTAAGTGTTCGTCACTGTGAGGCCTTCTGAGGAGCCGCCAGGGAGGGTGGACGCCAGATCTAGGGACAAGAGGCACCCAGATTGAGAATGGATAAAGGTTCAGGGCACTCCCTTCTCTGGAAGTCACCGTGGGATCTCCGTCAGGGACAATGGCAAAAGCAAGTCTAGCGTTTGGAGGGCAAGGGAAGAAAAGCTCTTGTAGTCACTGAAAGAGAACCACAAACCTGACTGGCTGTTCCAGTACCTTAGGAAAGGCCTCTGTCTTCCTCAAAGATGGCATCTTCCTATCTGAATGTCATATTCTCTGTTACATCAAGGTTGTTGGTGCTTCAATTTTTGTTACTATTTTTTTACTTCTCACCAACACCATAACTCACTGTACTTTAAAGCTAGCTAGGCCAGGTCCAGTGGCTCATGCCTGTAATCCCAGCCCTTTGGGAGGCTGAAGAGGGCAGATCACTCGAGGTTGGGATTTGAGACCAGCCTGGCCAACATAGCAAAACCCCATCTCTACTAAAAATACAAAAATTAACTGGGCGTGGTGGCATGTGCCTATAATCCCAGCTACTGAGGAGGCTGACGCAGGAGAATCGCTTGAACCCAGGAGGCGAAAGTTGCAGTGAGCTGAGATCGTGCCACTGCACTCCAGCCTGGGTGACGGAGCAAGCCTCTGTCAATCAATCAATCAATCAATCAATCAATCAAGCTAGCTAGCTAAAGGCAAAGACTGAAGTTGGGGCCTAGTGCACACAGTGGCATTCCGTGAGTACAGAGAGTCCAGCCCTGGAACTGGAGGAACTCATCCCAAGCCTCGCTCTGCCAGCTCTGAGCTGTGTGACTGCTGTGGTCCCTGGGAAGCCACTTAATCTTCCTGGACTCCAATTTAATCTCCTGTAGAGCAAAGTTCCTGATCTCCTCTCTCGGGCACACGAGCATTGGGGCTGTAAATGTTTGCCGGCCCTGCCCCAAGCCTGATGCCCACAGAGACCACCCTGCCTCCCCTGGAAGCTGCTGGTCAATGGGAAGGGACAGATCCCGGGCTGGGCCCAGTCTCCCTTCCCTGCCGAAGAGCTGAGGCCAGAGGAGGGATTGGCCTGGGGAGAGAGCAGGCAGACCCAGAGCGGAGAGTCAAAGGTGCTATCAGTCAGAGAAGGCCTTGGAAAGAAAGCAGAGAGGCGGCATTAGCCCCCTGGCTGCTCCACCCCAAGGGGCTAATGCCGCCGTCCTCATGATGAGAAGGGGCCTGGCATGAGCACCAGCTGAAAGGACCACCTAACTATCCCCACACATCCAGGGCCTCCAAGCCCCTAACTCTATTACTGCTGACTGAATGCCACGGAGGCTGCCAGCCGCGGCCAGATCCAATTAGCTCACGCACACAGGTCTGCAAGTAACGCGGAGGGCTGGGGCAAGATGCTCTCTGCTCAGCCGCTCAGCAGATGGGACCCACTCAGCTTCCCTGTGGAGTCCCGGAGCCAGTGTGTCCCTCTGAGCTCCCTACAGAGGCAGCAGGCAGCAGATACATGCTCAGGCCCGTATCTGTCTGACCAGTGCGTGCAGGCTGGGGGCGGCAGGAGGATGTGCAAACCTCTCCCCTGGTTCACTGAGGGTAGCCCTGGAGCGACGGGGCCTTCACAGGTCCTAGTGGGCACCTGGTCAGGTGTGGGGATGCAGTGTCTCACTTCCGATGCTGTCAGGGTCCCTGAAGGGGCCTTATCCCAGAGATGACAGCCAAAAAGCAGATGTGTCACAGGCAGCATCTGTGTGTGCTATGGTGGTGTTCTAGAAGCTGGTGGAGCTTCAGAACCACCTGGGAGGCTTTGGACAAATGCAGACCCTGGGCCCTCTCCCTGGCAATCTGAGTCAGCCAGTCTGGGCTGGGGCTGGGGATGGGGTCTGCTGAGTAGGATGGACGTCTGATGAGCAGGACCCCTAGGTGTTGGTGAAGTCTGAGAAGCCCCAGGAATCACTGGCAGAGCCTGCTCTGCAGGAGCTCACTCTCCTGAGGCCTGCAGCAGCCTCGTGGGGCCAGGGTGCTGTGGACGGGGGGTGCAGCTCAGTGCTCTGATGGCCACATGGAGTGGGGCACAGAGGGAAGATTGAGGGAGAATCTGCATGGTGCCTAGCCCCGGCCAGGGGCACTAGGCTGTGGCTGAGAACGTGTAAGGGAGCCGTGGAGGCCAGAGGGGGGATGTCTTCGTCTACCTACGGGCTCAGGTATGGCTCCATAGATGTGGGATTCCCAGGCTGACTCCAGAAGGCCTAGCAGCGTCTCCCCAACTGATGCAAGAGGTGGGAGGCCTTGCTGGCAGAGGGAGCATGTGGTGAGAAGGTGACCTGGAGGGCAAAGGTACAGGGCCAGGATAGAGCCAGAAGATTCAGCTGCAGAACAGGGGCCAGTGTGTGCTGGCAGCATCCATAGTGCCCCGATCTTCGGGGCTGTGGCACAGGCAGAAGGAGTCCAGTCCTGCCCTGTGCCTACAGCACAGCAAATGCTCAGCCAATACTGGCAGATGCGATTTTCATGAGCTCTGATTCTTGCAAGGGGCTGGCTGACTTCTGGCTCCAAGGAAGGCAGTGCCAGGAAAGTGCAGCTAAATGCCAGCTGCCCAGATGGCACGGAAAACATGCACTCTGGGTCACCGAATCCCAAATTCACTGGGGTTGAGTCCCCTCCATCTTGAGTGGCTCAGGATAAAAACTGGAGCCCGTCCACCCCTGCTCACTGTCAGGAGCCTCCTAATGACCTACCAAGGCTGCGCGTCCCCTCTGCAGTCTTTTGTCCACCCAGCGGCCAGAGCGATCCTCCACAACACAACAAGAGCTCATCACCACCCCATGGTATAAAGCCCGCGGGCTGCCTGCTCCTCACAGATAAAAGCCAGCACCGCCCAGTGGCCCACAGGGTTCCCATGGCCTGGCCCAGCCACGCCTCCCCTTTCTCCCCTGCCACTCTCCGAAGCTTGCTCAGCCCAACCGCACAGCCCTCCTTCCCTCCAACCTCCAGGCATGGCCTGACCGCCGTGCATGACTCTGCAGCCACACTGAGCACGCTCCCCAAGGCCTCATCCCCGGCTGACCCCCAGAACCATTCAATTATCGGCCATGATTGCTGCCTGTGATGGGTCTGCCTGCCAGCAAACTTTGGCTCCACTCTGCCCTTGGGTGGCCCCTGACGTGTCCCCAGCTCTGAGAGTGGGGCCTGGCTCAAGGGCACATTTGCAGGTCCAGTGAGTCTAAAGGTAGGAGGTAGTTACTAAGCCAGGCATCCAGGCGCTCGAATCACGTGCAGGGCTGAGTCTGTGTTTTGATTCCGTGTGACGGACCCACAATCTGTGTCTTTTATTTTCTCTTTCTGACGCTCTGGCATCCAGGGTTTTGCTGACCCTGGAGGGACGGCCCCTCGAGAGTCAGGCAATTCCTAGAGAAAGTAAACAGCTCACCTGACAGCCGGACTTTCAAATGCCAACCAACCAAAGCAGAGGCCACGCCCATCCCTCCTCTATCCGGTGCCCACGCTCCCAGTCACTAGCCACTGTCTCTGCCCTCACAGCCCCAGGACTGGGTACCAGACAGCCAGGGACAGGCCCTACACCCCAGATCTCTGAAATGATTCCAGCTGCCAACCCTAAACCCACCAACATTGCCTGCCTTGCTCGCTCCTTCCTGCGGAAATCATGATAAAGCTCCTGTGCACATTTCCCTCCTCTCTCCCTCTGCCTCCTAATGGACCTGGTGCTTCCCCATATGGCCCCGAAGGCATGGCCTCCCCGACCTCCTGGGAATTGTGAGTTAGCAGCTGTCTCCTGATCCGTTGGCCTCGCCATATCTTAATAATAATAAAACCTACATTTTAAAACATTGGGGTACACAGGACCTGCCTGACAAAGGACCCAGGAAAGCAAGTCCCTGAAGGTAGTTGTTTTGTGTCATTCCACTACATGTTCTGAAAAGAGTGGCAGTGCCGGCACAGTCTGGTGCATGCTGGTGCCTGAGATCGTCAGCAGAGATGCAGAGGGCTAAGGGCTGGAGGACCAGCCCCTGAGCTCCGTGGCTACCACCCCAGGGACTTGGATGCATTGGATTTTGTGGGGGGGGGGCGTGGTGAACACCACCTCGCAGCCCCTCTGAGCTGGCACAGCTCAGGCCATAGCACTCCCACTCTGGCTCAAGGGAAATGGTACCATGCTCTGTGCTCTGAGAGACCGACTGACCCAAGGGTGGGCTCCTGATCACAGGTGGCCCATCCCTTGGCTGGCAGGGGCTAAAGCCAAGAGCTGATGCAAAGGGCATTCCCAATGGGGCAGGGATGACGAGTACAGCCAGTTGGATAGGCTGCTTTGGGAAGCAGAGAATTTGGGACCAGTGACAATAGAAAAGACTGGCAGAGTGGGGCAGGGACAGCATGAGGGAGGAACAGGGAAGCAGC
>NW_012122265.1:4090374-4116398 GCF_000951035.1 Colobus angolensis palliatus | reverse complement strand
CACCCACCCACCCTCGCATTTGTGCATCCAATTAGCTATCTATCCATCCATGCATCCACCCATCCTCCCTCCATCCATCCATCCACCCATCCTTCATCTATTCATCCATCCATCCATCCATCCATCCAATAGCTATCTGAACTGTTTAATTACAATCTCCCAAAGGGAGACAGCCGGGAGAAAGACAGATTCAACCCTGACCTTGTGGAGTTTGCAAACTGCAGGTGACAACTGAACAAGTAGCCATGAGTGTGGTGAAGTTTCTTGGAGAATCACACAGGAGCCTGCCCTGGGTTGTGTAATGTGGTGGAGGCTATTCTAATTAGAGGAAAGGTCAGGGAAAGCTTCTCTAGGATGTGACTGTCAGGCCTGAATGGTGCCCAGGAGTCAGCCAGGGAGGGAGGCGTGCTTGAGGCAAGAGAGCTGGGAGGTGGGCAGTGGGGGCAGATCGGGAAGATGGGAATGGGGTGCCTCCTCGGGGACCCTCTGGACGAATCTTCAAAAGCTGGGCACAAGGATCACTTGTGCCTTAGAAGGCTTGCTGTGGGCAGGGGTGGCAGGTGCGAATGAGGGAGGTGCTGGGGCCGGGGTTACCTATTGGCTTGTTTCTCTTAAGGTATGGCCAGGGCTAGTGGCACAGAGGGCCCCAGCGTGCTGCGTGGCTTGTCACTCAGAGCTTGGCAGCCTGGGCACACCGCTCTTCACAGGGACCTTGGAAGCTAGCTCCGAGGTGGCCCCTGCATGGCCGGCCAAGGGGCACACACTGGGACGCAGACTCTCAGTACAGATCGCCAGCCTCTGGCACCGTCGCCGTGGAAACCAACGGGCAATGAGAAATTTAGCCATTTGAAAAAAGCATTTCCTCCTCTTATTTATATCTCTTGACCCTTCTCCTAGGGGAACGGCGAGGGAAGCACAGCTCGCAGCTGGAGCCGGGAGGTGTCTTGAGGTGTCTTGAGGGTGCCGTCCCCCAGAATGGGGAGGACTGCCAGTACCTCACCCCCCAGAGTGGGTAGAGCCTAGAGACGCCGTCCCAGAATACATCGCTCCCGGGAAAGATGAAAATAACGCAGAAAAGGCAAAGTCTCCCTCTTCCCTCCCCCATCTCACTCCCCTCCCAGGGATGACCTCACACGTCACTCCGAGGATGGTTATTCCAGACCTTTGTCTATGCACCGCTGGGCACACGCAGGAAAACAGACACATGCCGGTGCTCCTGTTGAACAAAACGGGGTCGCGCTCTAGCCCACGGCTCCCCTGCAGCTCACTCCCTTTGCTGAGGGCCTGTGTTGCTCTCCTGACCACAGTGCTGGGGTTGCTGCATCTCTTCCATCACTGCACAGAGCTCCACGGCGAGCTGGGCCGGGCTGCATGAAAGCAGTTCTCTCAGATGTCCAGGGATGCCACGCCACATGAATCGCCAAGAAATAAAGCAATGCACTTGCCAGTCCGTCCTCTAAATGCTTTCTCTAAAGGCAACCTGGCCAACAGGAACCCGAACTAGGCAGGCCCTAATGAGGTAGAGGGGAGAAGCGGGGAGAGCAATCCGGAGAAAGGAGCCTGTCACAGTGCCACAGGAACATCTGTAAATGTGAGAGTCGGGGAAAAACGAAATTGGTCTGGGGCATTCTATGTAGCCATCAAAGGCACGGATGACAGTGCTTACCGACGGGAAAAAATATTCCCCATCCGTTCAGAAAAAAAGGGTAGGTTACAAAACAGTATGGAACAGGGAGTCCGATATTCAGAGAAAAGGTGTAAAAAAGATGCAGAGGCATATCTTATCTTATTAACCCTCGCTTTATTGTACTTCGGGGATACTGCATTTGTTACAAACTGAAGGTTTGTGGGTTTGTGGCAACCCATGGTTGAGCACATCCAGTTTTTTTTTCCCACTTTTATTATTATTATTATTTATTTTTATTTTTATTATTTTTTTGCTTGGAAATAAAAATGTCACATTGCTTTATTTTTCTACATTGAATTAAACGATTACATTTTCTTCAGAAACTCTTACTGGCAGAGTGGTTTAAAAAAGCCAATTCAGGAATGCTGAATCTTCCCCAGTGAATTCCTGGAGGCTTACGCCTTGTCCTAAAATTGATGGAAGGGCCTCTAGTCTTTAGTTCATTATGATTTCCATTGAGACAGTAACTTTCATTATTACTATTATTATTATTATTATTTTTACAGATAGGGTCTCGCTCTGTCACCCAGGCTGGAGTACAGTGGCAAGATCACAGCTCCTTGCAGCCTCAAATGAAGCTCCCACCTTGGCCTCCCCAAGTGCAAGGATTCTGGGAGTGAGCCACTGTGCCTGGCCTGAGTCAAGTAAATCTGTTGGCACCACTTTTCCAATAGCATGTACTCACTTCATGTCTCTGTCACATTTTGACAATTCTCGAAACATTTCAAACTTTTTGAGTATCACGGTATCTGTCACGGTCATCTGTGATCACTGATCTTTGATGCTACTATTGTAATTGTTTTGGGGTGCCATGAACTGTACCCACGTAAGACAGAGAACTGAACTGATAAATGTTGGGTGTTCTGACTGATCTACCAACTGGCTGGTCCGTCATCTCTCCCTATCTCCTTGGGCCTCCCTATTCCCTGAGACACAACAATATAGAAATTCGGCCGATTATAGCTCTAATTTCACATGCCAAGGGAATAAAAAAAGAAATAAGGCCAATTAATAATCCTACACTGGCCTATAACTGTTCAAGTGAAAGGAAGAGTCACCCGTCTCTCACTTCGGATCAAAAACTAGAAATGATTAAGCTTAGTGAGGAAGGCATGTCAAAAGCTGAGATAGGCTGAAAGCTGAGACAGGCCTCTTGCACCAGTTAGCCAAGCTGTGAATGCAAAGGAAAAGCTCTGGAAAGAAATTAAAAGTGCTACTGCAGTGAACACACAACTGATAAGAAACTGGAACAGCCATAGCACTGATATGGAGAAAGTTTTAACTGGTTGGACAGAAAATCAAATTGGCCACAATATTCCCTTCAGCCAAAGCCTAATCTAGAGTAAGGCCCTAACTCTGCAGTTCTGAGTGAAGAGCTGAGGAAGTTGCAGGAAAAAAGCTGGAAGCCAGCAACTTCCATCCAGTTTAAGAAAAGAAGCTGTGTCCGTCACATAAATGTGCAAGGCAAAGTAGCAAGTGCTGACGGAGAAGCTGCAGCGAGTTCTCCAGAAGATCTAGTTAAGATCATGGATGAAGGTGGCAACACTCAACAACAGATTTTCCATTGAGACAAGACGGCCTTCTATTGGAAGAAGGTGCCATCTAGGATTTTCATAGCTAGAGAAGAGAAATCGATGTCTGGTTTCAAAGCTCCAAAGAACAGGCTGACTCCCTTGTGAAGGGCCAGTACAGCTGGTGACTTTAAGTTGAAGATGGGACTCATTTCCCATTCTGAAAATCTTAGGGCCCCAGGAATTACGTGAAACCGGCTCTGCCTGTGCTCTGTAAATGGATCAACAAAACCTGGATGACAGCACATCTGTTTACAGCGTGGCTTACTGAATATTTTAAGCCCGTTGTTGAAATTTACTGCTCAGAAAAAACAGATTCCATTCAAAATGTCACTGCTCACTGATGACGAACCTGGTCACCCAAGGTCTCTGCTGGAGATGTAAAAGGAGAGTCATGCTGTTTTCATGCCTGCTGACTCAACAGCCATTTGCAGTCTATGGATCAAGGAATAATTTTGACTTTCAAGCCTTCATATTTAAGAAATACATTTTGTAAGGCTGTAGATGCCATAGACAGCGATTCCTCTGATGGATCTGGGCAAAGTCAATTGAAGACTTTCTGGAAAGGATTCACCATTCTAGATGCCATTAAGTCCATTTGTGATCATGGGAGGAGGCTGGCACGTCAACATGAGTAGGAGCTGAGAATAAGTTGGTCCCATCCCTCATGGATGACTTTGAGGGGTGCAGGGCAAGAGGTCACTGCAGATGTGGTGGAAACAGCAAGAGAACTAGAATTAGAAATGGAGCTGGCTGGGCAGGGTGGCTCACGCCTATAATCCCAGCACTTTGGGAGGCCGAGGTGGGCAGATCACAAAGTCAGGAGATCCAGACCATCCTGGCTAACACGGTGAATCCCCGTCTCTACTAAAAATGAAAAAAAAAATAAAAATAAAAATAAAATAAAATAAAATAAAAAAAAGCTGGGTGTGGTGGCGGGCACCTGTAGTTCCAGCTACTCGGGAGGCTGAGGCTGGAGAATGGCGTGAACTTGTGAGGCAGAGCTTGCAGTGTGCTGAGATCGCGCCACTGCACTCCACTCTGGGCGACAGAGCAAGACTCTGTCTCCAAAAATAAATAAATAAATAAATAAAATGTAAAAAATAAAAAAAATAGGAAGAAGAAGAAATGGAGCTGACGATGGGACTGAAATGCTGCAATCTCATTAGAAAACTTGAATGGATGAGGAGTTGCTTCTTAGGGACAAGCAAAGAAAGTGATCTCTCGAGATGGAATCTACTCCTGGTAAAGATGCTGTGAGCATTGTTAAAATGATAACAAAGGATTGAGAATATTTCATAAGTCTAGTTGATAAAGCAGCAGCGGGGTTTCAGAGAAAAGACTCCAATTCTGAGAATTTCTGCTGTGGGTAAAATGCTATCAAACAGCATCGCATGCTACAGAGACACCTTTCATGAAGGGAAAAGTCAATTGATGTGGCAAACTTCATTGTTGTCTTATTTTCAGAAATTGCCACAGTCACCCCAGCCTTCGGCAACCATTGCTCTCATCAGTTAGCAGTCATCAACATTGAAGCAAGACCCCCACCAGCAAAACGATTACGAAGGCCCCGATGATGGCTAGCATCTCTCAGCAAGAAGGTATTTTAAATTAAGACATGCGCACTGCTTAGACATGACGCTATTGCACACTTAACAGACTACAGCAGGATAAACATAACTTTTCTATGCACTGGGAAACCAAAAAAACGTGTGTGTCTCCCTTTAATGTGGTATTTGCTGTCCTGTGGTGGTCTGGGCTGAACCCACAAATATCCCCAAGGTCGGCCTGCGCAGAAAACGAGAGCTGAGAGGCATCCTGGAGTTAACGAGGCGTCTCTTGGGACCAAGACCTTCGGACCTGGAGGATTCATTGCTCTTATAATTAGTATCCCTCTCCCCAGTAGATATTATTTTTTTAAAAAGGAAAAGACAAAGAAATGGAGGGAAAGGGAAGGTCTAGAAATGGGTCAGAAAAAGGAAGGTGGAGGCCGGGTATGGTGGCTCACGTCTGTCATCCCAGCACTTTGGGAGGCCGAGGTGGGCGGATCATTGGGCCTCCCTTGAGGACCACCCTGGCCAACACGGTGAAATCCTGTCTCTACTGTAAATACAAAAATTAGCTGGGCACGGTGGTGAGTGCCTGTGATCCCAGCTACTAGGGAGATTGAGGCAGGAGAATCTCTTGAATCTGGGAGACGGAGGTTGCAGAGAGCAAAGATCACATCACTGTACTCCAGCCTGGGCTACAGAGAGAGAGACTCTGTCTCAAATTAAAAAAAAAAAAAAAAAAAAAAAAAAAAAAAAAAAAAAAAAAAAGAAAAAGAAGAAAAAGAAAAAAGAAGGTAGAAAAGAAAGAAGCAAAAGATGGAAGAAGGAGCGAGAATCTACAGAGCCAATTTGTGCAGATAAATTAGAGGAGTAAGCGCATTGCCCTGGACTCAATGCTGTCAACTTCTGGAGATACAACATTTGCTTTTCTTTAAAAAAAAAAAGAAAAGAAAGAAAGAAAGAAAAAAAGCAACATCATAGCTCCATTTTTGTCTTCTCCAAGGAAACATAACACATTTCAACAACTTAAAAAGGGACAGGAAGACCATGTGAAAACATCCTGAAATAGTGTTTTCTCTCAAGGGCAGACCTGAGCTACACTGATCTCCTGAAACATTTTTTAAAATGCAGAGATGTGGGCTGGGCGTGGTGGCTCACGCCTGTAATCCCAGCACTTTGGGAGGTCAAGGAGGGTGGATCACTTGAGGTCAGGAGTTCGAGACCAGCCTGGCCAACAGGGTGAAACCCCATCTCTATTAAAAATACAAAAAACAAGCCAGGTGTGGTGGTGTGTGCCTGTAATCCCAGCTACTCGGGAGGGTAAGGCAGGAGAATCGCTGAAACCAGGAGGCAGAGGTTGCGGTGAGTTGAGATTGTACCATCCAAGATCGCGCCATCACACTCCAGCCTGGGCAACAGAGTGAGACTCTGTCTCAAATAAATAAATAAATAAAAGTAACAAGCAGAGATGTGGAGACTACATCTAAACAGGGCATGCAGGAAGCCCAGTCCCTGTGAAGCCTCTAATACTCTCCTGTGGCTCGGGCTGTGAATTGATGTGTGCCAACTGCTGGCCTCCTCACTCTACCTGCTCCGTCTTCCCTCTGCACACAGGGGACAGGGAAAAGACAGAGGCAACTGTCGCTGGCCCCCCAAGGGACAGCCAGGGGAGGTGAGGACTGGGTCCTGCCTGGGGAGGCTGGCACTGTCTTTGGGTCAGCCCGAGAGGGGATGCAGTCTGCTCCCACTCGGAGTAAGAGGCGGGACTTCTGCTGACTCAGCGGGGGCTTCTGCAAAGGCTTTGGGGTGGGAAGTGGCCGCCAATCTGACGCAGCCAACTCAGACCCAAGCATGACACACCCAGCTGTGAATCCCAGCACATCACCTCCAGCCACGGCCAGGGGAGTCTCTCTGAAGGCCATGCAGCATCTTGGTGCCCCCCTTCTGTCCAAGGGGGGTCTCGGGCAGCCTCAGTCCTTCTGTCTGCACCCCTAGTTGAGGGCAATGTGTGCGGCCCTGGTCCTGGCCTGCTTCACCACTTGGAACAAGGGCTGTGTGGTTAGGCCAACTTCTTCCTCCAGCCCCCTCCCATTGCTGCCCATCATCTAAGCAACAGTGGCTGTGTCTGCCCTTTTGCTATGGCCCAAGGCAGCTGCGGATTCCCACCCATGCTCCTTCAGCCCTGCGGCCCATGCCCCTCTGCATGCACCTTCAGGGACCCCATGTCCAGTAGAGGGACACCCAGACATCCCCACCTCACCTGGGGCAGCCCTCAGGGTTTCCAGCCTCCTCGGCCCTGCTCCCAGGCCTGTCACCTATGAGTTGCAACCCCAAGATACCCACCAAACACTTGCCGAAAGGCGGGACTCACGAAGGGAGCCTGCAGCTGTCGGAGGGGTGGGTCCCAGCCCTGGCCCTGCGTGGCAAACTCCCCACATCTGTCTGTCTGGCCCCAGAGCTCGGGGAAGGCCCGTGGCTGCGCCTCCTGACTGTTAAAGCTCTCCTCGTACCATTTCCAACATGAACACACACTGTCCCAGCACGCGTAGGACTTTAGGGGCATTTTTGGCTAGGTGTGGATCCTCTACTTATCATATTCTATAATTTCTCAGCTGTCTCCACGCAGCTCTGAGAACTCTTGCCACGTTGAGAAAAATCTAACCTACAGCCTGTTTTTAAATGAATGTTGCATTTAACAGTGAATGAAGGTAGGATATCGTAATTAAATATTTACTAATCGGAACATTCTTGCTGCCTCTTCTTATTCAGAGGCTGTGAAATGTTATTTCTGGATTTGGATCTTGGAAAGCTCAAGAGCTCTCACACCAAAGTGGTCCTGGAGGAGACTGGTGCTTTCTCATCAGCCTGAGCCTCAGTTTCCCCACCTTGGCATGGTGGCTGCCTCGCCTGCCTGCCCCATGGGACATCTGAGCAGGTGCGTCAGAAAATACTAGAGCGGCAGGAAGGCACTTCCCACCTATGACACCCCCAGGGAGCTCTGTCCACAACCAGCTCCTGTTGAGTGAATGAATGGAGTGAAGAGTGAGCTAAAGGGCATTCAATGTCAGGAGGCCTAGGGCAGGTTACATTCCTGACTTTGTGGGCAAACGAAGAGTGTCCACCTTCTTGAGTGACAAGGACCCCAATCTGGACCCCTTTGACCTCAGCTGGAGGGACCATGCAGCTGTTATCATTAGTTCGTTCGTTCATTCATTCATTCAATGAATTGCTACATCCCAGATGCTGTTCATTCATTCATTCATTCATTCAATGAATTGCTACATCCCAGATGCTGTTCTAGGTTCTGTTGATAAAATGGTGACTGATGCACACGTGGGACCCGCTGGTGTCAGATGCTGAGTGAACCCATGTGGAGGGTGTGAGGAAGGGATACAAGTGCCAGGGAGGGGCTCTCAGACAGAGGGGTGGACCAGATGTCCTCCAGGGCCTCTTCCTAGGCAATGCCACATTGGAGCTGCCCGATTCATAAATTGCTGCTTGCTCACATCAACTCTTTAAACTTTTATTGTGCCTTGGCTGACCTGATAAACAATGGCCATCCACAGATGAATGAGTAAACAGCTGTGGTCTACCCATACCATTGGCTATGATTTGGTCCTGAAAAGGACCGCAGCTCTGACACACCAGGGCTTGGGGCATGCTCAGCTACTTCATGCCAAACACGAAAGATCGCGTTACGTGAGTCCACACACAGTCACCCTCGGCGCACTCCGGAGATCGGTCCCAGGACCCCGGCACAGATCCAAATCCAAGAATATTCAAAAGTCCCACCGTTGGCCCTGAGGAACCCACTTATATGAAAAGCCAGCCTGCTTTCTATGTGGGATGCGTTCTATATTCCATGAATACTGTATTTTTGACCCATGTTTGGTTGGAAAAAATCTGCGTGAAGTCAATCCATGCAGTTTGAGTGTCAACGGTATATGAAAAGCCTGGAATAGACTCATGTATAGAGGAGAAGTAGCTTGGTGGTTGCCAGGTAGGGGCAGGTGGGGGCAACGGGGCGCAGGTGCTTACCGGGTCCAGGGTTTCATTCCGGGGTGAGGAAAATGGCTGGAAACTGGATACAAGTGGTGGTGGAATAACACCGTGAACCTCGAAATGTCACTGATCATACACGTTGAGTGAATGAATGGAGCGAAGAGTGAGCTAATGGGCGTTCAGTGGCCATCATCTAAGCAACAGTGGCTGCATCTGCCCTTTTGCTATGGCCCAAGGCAGCTGCAGATTCCCACCCACGCTCCTTCAGCCCTGCAGCCCGTGCCCCTCTGCATGCACCTTCAGGGATCCCATGTTCATGGTTCATTTTACCTCAGTAAGATTTCAAACAAAAGTGACCTTGAACAAACAATGAGAGAAAGGCTTCAGGGCCAGGAGTCGGTTCTCTCTGAGCCCATTTCCTGGCGGGCTCCACATGTGGGTGGGCCCCATTCTTCCTCACTCCCCAAGGTGGTTTCTGCGGGTCCCCCCACCTCTCAGCCCTCACCTGCCAGTGGGCCCAAGGCTTGCTCCCTGCCAAGGTATAGGAAAAACCCAGGCTGACCCTTCACATCGGCCACCGGATAGAGTGGGGGTGGCCCTCCAGGCAGCTTTGGTCAGGAGGGCAGTTTGAGGGGTGCAGCCCGGCCGGCCACCCCGGCCCCCTCTCAGGAAGCTCCGGTGCCAGCAGCACCCTCCACGCGCCCCCTCGCAGCCAGCCGAGGCCGCTGTGTTTGTTAAAAATATGCAGTACCATCTGCAGCAACTTGGAATTTAATAAATTTATTTATAAAGCGACTGAGGCTTCTTTTAAAGTCGAGCTTTTATCTCTGAGATGAGGCTTCTGAGGCCTACGAGGCTCACCCGGCTTGGCTGGCTCTCTCTGAAAACTGCACACCGGCCCAGACAACCCTCTGCGAAGGCGGCGGAGAACTGTGGCCTGGAGCCCAGCCTACGGCCCCTGTCACGGGAGAGGTGAAGGAAAGTTGGGAACCACAGGGCGTCCGTGGCTTAGGTTCTCCTGGACCGTGTTGAATGGCATCTGCCCAAAATTCGTGTCTCCCCTTCCCCCACTGCTGGGAGGCCCCACTGCCCCAGGTAGCGGGGGAAGAGTGAGGCTCACCCAGACGTGGACTCTACCAGGAAATGACTCAGAGAGACCCAGCTCCCAGCCATGAAGCCCTTCTCTCAAACCGCAGATTGTGGCCTGATTTGGACACGGGATCTTTGCAGATTTAGTTAAGGTAAGGTCATGCTGGATTAGGGTAGGACTTTATTCCAGCGACTGGTGTCCTTGTAAGAGAAAACAGAGCGGGGTTTGAATTGCAAACACAGAGGAGAACGTCGTGAGGATGAAGCAGAGATTGTGGCGACCATCTTCACACCAAGGCATCAGGGGCCCCTCGCTAGGATACGGGAAAGGCAGGAAGGCCCCTCCCCAAGAGTCTCCAGAGGGAGCCCACCCCGCTGACACCTTGGTTTCAGAATTCTGGCCTCTAGAGCTGCAGGAGGATCGAGCTCTGCTGTGCTGAGCTGTCCTGTGTGTGGTGATTTGTTTGGCAGCCCAGGCAAGCCCCCTTCACTGTCTGCTCTTTGGGGCACCTGGGCTGGGGCTGGACCAGACCCTGGACGCTTCCCAGTGGCACGGTACCTCCTGCTGACTTCACTTCCCACAGGCAGACCTGGCGCCTGGGAACCAAGAGTGGAGGGGCATGGGCGCCAGTTCCAGAAGGAGCCACAGGCACCAGGCAGAGAAACTGTCCAGGGTATTTCCAAGGGACAGGCCAGGATGGGCGGGACAAAGGAGAAGAGCTCTGAGGACCCCCTACCCAGGTTCTAGGGTTCTGGGGTTGGAAAGGGCATTAGGATCCGGTCTGGGACCCACCCCCCTAGGCCTTGCTATGCCAGAGGACCGCAGGACTTTCCTGAAGTCAAAACTGCTGAGGGCAGAATCCCGACGCAGGAGGTGGAGGGTCCAGCAGGGCAACCGCCAGGACAGCAGGGCCGGCGCAGGGCAGGGGCTGGCGGCTGCCCCTCCACTTGGGCCTGCCTTCCCGCCTTCCTTCCCTGGGCTGCTGCAGGGCTCACCTTCTAGACCACAACAGTCCACTCTCTCTGGAGTCACGGGCACTTTGGTGGGTGCACTCAGAGGCTGTCTGAAGCTGTGCTCTCCCCCAATGTAAGGAATCACGGAGGCCTCTCGGAGGAGGAGAGAACAGAGGACAGTGCGTCGGGCTGTGGCACAGCATGGGCACAGGCTCAGAGGCAAGGGGCCTTTCCCATGACTGAGGTCTCCTATGGTCTGTATCTATTTTGCAAGTGTAGACATCCTCAGACTCTATCAACGAAGCCGAATACTTGTGCACCGGTGCTTGGGGGTGACTGTTCCCTCCAGACTCAGGGGCGTGACAGTGCAGGGGAGCAGGTTTTGCACAAAATGGGCACAAGGTCACTGGGCCCATGATTACTCCTGGCACTCATGCCAGGCTCAGTGCCCGCCACCAGGAGAAACTCTTCCCTGTCCCTCGTTCTCTCTCCACCCACTGCTCCTCTGCCTCCTTTGAGCTACTCCCTTCCACTATCCAGGCACCCCATGATAGCCATGGAGATCCCAAGGAGCAGCAAGTACTTAGTAGACACAGGAACCCTGGAGGAGCCCTGAGAAGGGGTGGCCTCTTTACCACACCATGGATTCAGGGCTCACGGGGAAAGCTCCCTGAGAGGCGGCCAGTGGAGCTGGCGGTCGTAAGGTAAGAGAATAGGGTAGAGAGGGGAAGAGATTTTTCTTTACCTGGCAAAGTCCTCATGGGACTTCTCAGCAGGCATGTCAGAAAATACCAGAGTGATGGGCCGGGCACGGTGGCTCATGCCTGTAATCCCAGCACTTTGGGAGGCAGAGGTGGGCGGATCACCTGAGGTCAGGAGTTTTGAGACCAGCCTGGCCAACATGGTGATACCTCATCTCTACTGAAAATACAAAAATTAGTTGGGCATAATGGTGGGCATCTGTAAACCCAGCTACTTGGGAGGCTGAGGCAGGAAAATCGCTTGAACCCAGGAAGCGGAGGTTACAGTGAGCCAAGGTCATACCACTGCACTCGAGCCTGGGCGACAAAGCAAGACTCCTATCTCAAAACAAACAAAAAAGCAAACACCATCAGAGTGGCAGGATCCAGACCCCTTCAGACCCCACCTGAAATGCAACCCCTGAGAGAGGCCTTGAGGGCACCCCTGCACCAGCCAAGTCTGATAGCAGCTCCCGGAGGCTGTGCTTGGTCCCTTCACAGCACACAGGGCAATGCTGTCCACTAACTGCCCCTCTGGACACTCGGGGTGGGGTGGGCTGCGGAACTCTGGCCGTGTGCTGGAGTCCAGAGCCAGCAAGGGAATGTGCTGTGGACAGGGTCTCATACAGGGGCAGACTGAGCCTGTTTCCAGCTGCAGACGACGGGGTGGGACGAATGACTGAACATTCTATATGTGTTTGTTGAATGATCTCAGGGCGCACACAAGCTGGGCTGGAGAGAAGGGTATTGGAAGGTGGAGAAGAATAGAGGAAGAGGCTGGAAATGGAGGCTTGGCGGGGAGCCCTTGACTATCTGGGAAGGAGCTGAAAATGGATCTGAAGTTAGCACAAATGACACAAGAAAAATAAAAACTCGAAGAGTTCTGTAACCTTGAAAGAGATTGAACCAGAAGTTGCAAATCTTTTCATAAAGAAAACATGAGGCCCAGATGGCTTTCTGAGCAGGGTCAAGTCATCGCAGAAGGAACATATAATTCTAACCCGAACAATGTCTTCTGGAGAAAAAGTGAGAATGCACCCCAGCTTCTTGGGAGACTGGCAAGAGCTTGACTCCAGTTGGAAAAGAATAGCCTCAGAAAGGAAAATTACAGGCAAATCTCACTCACGACCTTGGATGCAAAAATCCTAAACATAATATTAGCAAATGGAATTAAGCAACATATTAAAAAGATTACCATATCATGACAAATTGGGTTTATCTTAGGAAGCTAAGACTGATCTAATAGAAACATCAATTAATAGAATTCATTAGCAAAGGAGAAAAGCTGTGTAATTTTTGCAAGTGATACAAAAAAGGACTTGAGGAAATTAATTATCCATTTGCAATTAAATAAAAATCTCTCGCACACTAGGAAAAGAATAAAATACTTTAACCTGATAAGCTGCACGTCAAAAACAAAAAACAAAACAAAACAAAAAAAACTGGAGTCAACAGGAATTTTGAAAGCCTTTTTTTTTTTAAAGATCAAGAACAAAGCAGATATTTCCATTATTCCCACTTCTATTCAGCATTTTATTGCAGGTCCTAGCCAGCAGAGAAAAAAAGAGAAAGGAAGAAAAAATATAATGAGTCGATAAAAGATGAGAATTAATAAGAGAATTCAGCAAAGTGGCTGGATAAAATAAAAATCAATATACCAAAGCCAGCCATATTTCTATATTTCAGCAAGAATCAGCAAATGCAATTCTGAAAAATATATCATGAACTGACAACAGTGAAACTACCTAGGAATAAATCTAAAAAAGGTTGCAGAAGCTCTTTGCAGAGACGCTTAAAAAGCAAGTTTGAAAGAAAAACGTAGGCCGGGTGTAGTGGCTCACGTCTGTAATCCCAGTACTTTGGGAGGCTGAGGCGGGTGGATCATGAGGTCAGGAGTTCAAGACCAGCCTGGCAAACATAGTGAGACCCATCTCTACTACAAAAATACAAAAAAATTGTCTGGGTGTGGTGGTGGGCGCCTGTAATCCCAGCTACTCAGGATGCTGAGGTGGGAGAATTGCTTGAACCTGGGAGGCAGAGGTTGTAGTGAGCTGAGATTGTGCCACTGCACTCCAGCCCAGGTGACAGTGTGATATTCTGTCTAAAAAAAGTAAGTAAGTAAGTAAGTAAGTGTATTGTGTTCTTGAAGAGAAAGACAACATTGTGAAGGTGTTAATCTTTCCCAAATTGGTCTATGCTGGGTCAATGCAATTCCAACCAAAATCCCAATAGGGTTTGTTGTTGCTGTTGCTGTTTTGTTTTGGTGTAACTTGAAAAGCTGGTTTAAAAATGCATATGGAAGCCAGGCACGGTGGCTCACGCCTGTAATCCCAGCACTTTGGAAGGCCGAGGCGGGCGGATCACCTGAGGTCAGGAGTTTTGAGACCAGCCTGGCCAACATGGTGATACCTCATCTCTACTGAAAATACAAAAATTAGTTGGGCATAATGGTGGGCATCTGTAAACCCAGCTACTTGGGAGGCTGAGGCAGGAGAATTGCTTGAACCCAGCAGGCGGAGGTTGCAGTGAGCTGGAGATCGTGCCACTGCACTCCAGCCTGGGCAACAAGAGTGAAACTCCGTCTCAAAAACAAAAAACAGAAAACAACAACAACAAAAGCATATGGAGCAGGCATAGTGGCTCATACCTGTAATCCCAGCCTTTTTGGAGGCTAAGGTGGATGGATCATTTGAGGTCAGGAGTTTGAGACCAGCCTGACCAACATGGCGAAACCCTGTCTCTACTAAAAATACAAAAATTAGCTGGGTGTGGTGGCGCAAACCTGTAATCCCAGCTACTCAGGAGGCTGAGGGATGAGAATCGCTTGAAGTTTGGTTTATGATGCTTCCAGCACGGAAGATCTTGGAGAAAAGGGTTTTATTTCACCAATGATGCTGGAAGGATGGGGTGTCCTCAGGGGAAAAAGTGAAATTGGATCCATGCCTCGCATAACACACACACACACAATCTGAATTCTTGGACTAAGGACTTACATATGAAAGGCAAAAACATTAAACTCCTAGAAAATAAGATTGGGAAACAGCTTTACGAACTCTTGGGAGAAGATAATTCCTTAAATAAGACACAAAATTCACAAACTCTGAAGGAAAGTTTGATAAATTCCTCTGTATTAAATTAGAAATGACTTGTCATAAAAGAATGAAAAGACAAACTAAAGATTAGTAAAGAGAACATATATATATATATATTATATATATGTATATATATTTGAGATGGAGTCTTGCTCTGATGCCCAGGCTGAGTGCAGTGGTGCAATCTCAGCTCACTGCAATCTCTGTCTCCCGGGTTCAAGTGATTTCCATGCCTCAGCCTCCTGAGTAGCTGGGACTACAGGTGCGTGCCACCATGCCCGGCTAATTCTTTTTTTTTTTTTTTTGAGCCAGAGTCTTGCTCTGTCACCAGGCTGGAGTGTAGTGGTGCGATCTCAGCTCACTACAACCTCTGCCTCCTGGGTTCAAGTGATTCTCCTGCCTCAGTCTTCCGAGTAGCTGGGACTATAGGCGTCCGTCACTACGCCCAACTAATTTTTGTATTTTTAGTAGAGACAGGGCTTCACCATGTTGGCCAGAATGGTCTTATCTCCTGACCTTGTCATCCACCTGCCTCAGCCTCCCAAAGTGCTGGGATTAGAGGTGTGCACAACCGCACCTGGCCCATCTTTGCATTTTTAGTGGAGATGGGGTTTCACCATGTTGGCCAGGTTTGTCTCCAACTCCTGACCTCAGGTGATCTACCTGCCTCGGCCTCCCAAAGTGATGGGATTACAGGCGTGAGCCACCGCGCCCTGCCAATAAAGAGAATATATAAAGAACACAAATCAATCTGAAAAGGATGAACAACCCAGTAGAAAACTGGGCAGAAGATGAGAATAAGAATTTCCCAGCAAAGGCACAGCAAACAGTCCAGAAACATACAAAAAGATGCTCAAGTCCATTAGTAATCAGGACATGCACATTCGAATGGCAATGAAAAACTATTAGGTACCCCCCAGATTGACAAAAACTGCCAGGTCTGAACCAGAACAGGGGCAGCTGCAGCGTGGAGCCAGGAGACCTGCCACCCAGGTGGCTAGAACGCAGCTGATACAGTTTGGATATTCGACCCTGCCCAAATCTCATGTTGAAATCTAATTCCCAATGGTGGACATGGGGCCTGGCGGGAGGTGTTTGAGTATTGGGGCAGGTCCCTCGTGGCTTGGTGCTGTCCTTGCAATAGTGAGCGAGTTCTCTGGAGCTCTGGTTAAGTGCGTGGCAGCTCCCACTGCTCGCCTTTGCTCTTGCTGTGTGAACTGCCTACTCCTATTCCACCTTCCATCATGAGTAAAAGCTCCCTGAGGCCTCCCCAGAAGCAGATGCAGGCACTATGCTTCTTGCACAGCCTGTCGAACTGTGAGCCAATTACACCTTTTTCTTATAAATTACCCAGTCTCAGGTATTTCTTTATTGCAACACAAGAAGGGCCTAATGCAACTCCCTGCAGAGAGGTCTCAGCCCCCACCTGGTAGAGCTGAATACTTGCCTCCTAGTGATCTAGCAGCTGCTCTCCTAACACCTGCACTCAGACATCAGGAGAATGTGCAGGAGTGCTCAGAGCTCCTCCGCTTACAGGCCCCTAAACCAGGAGGCATCACACATCCCTCAGTGAGAGGACAGACGCATCAGCGATGGGACGGGTCACAACACCAGACCCCAAATTCCCACCTCCACGAGGCTCTAAAAACAAAAAGTATTTCTTCCTCTTCTTTTTGGTAATTACACTGGTGGCAACACCTGTATTTACTTTCTGCATTTATCCCACTGAATAGTTGGACATTTTGAGGCAGAAAAATCAGCGTGCTTGATTACATGACATGATTGAACTGGAATTACATATAAAATACATAAAATGTTACATCCTCTGAAATTTATTTTATAGTGTAAATTGTAAAACATGACTTTTTTTTTTTTGAGATGGAGTCTCGCTTTGTCACCTGGGCTGGAGTGCAGTGGCACAATTACTCACTGCAAGCTCTGCCTCCCGGGTTCACGCCATTGTCCCACCTCAGCCTCCCAAGTAGCTGGGACTATAGGTGCCTGCCACCATGCCCGGCTAATTTGTTTTGTATTTTTAGTAGAGACTGGGTTTCACCATGTTAGCCAGGATGGTCTCAATCTCCTGACCTCGTGATCTGCCTGCCTTGGCCTCCCAAAGTGCTGGGATTACAGGTGTGAGCCACCACGCCCGGCCATAACATTACGTTTTACAGTATTAAATAAATACATGCGTGCCGTATGTTTATTCTGAAATGCACGTGGCCCCACAGGCTTTTGGTAGCAACTAAGAAGCTGTCTATCATATGATCGAGTCATATACAGGTGGGAAAATGAATAAACAAGCCACACCCACCCGGGAGGGAGAACCCCAGAGCATGCTGCTGGGCCACAGCAGAGGTCGGCAAAGAATGCAGGTGGCAAATGTCCATTTACAGAACGCTGGAAAACAGGTAAACATTAGCGTTGTTTAGTGATATCAACACAGGTGGTAAAACCCCAAGGAAAATCCTGAGGAAGCAGTGCCGAGGGACCCCTCACAGCCCTACTGTCTCTGCACGCTGTCCCTTGGCTCAGGCCAGTACCTCCGTGATGCTTCCATGACATAGGGAGAAACCACCAACCATGGACCATGTACACTCAACATGCCTGGACGGCAGTTGAGCCTGAGGCTCAGGCCCCATGAGCAGTTCTGGGCAGGAAGCTTGGCTGCTGTCCTGAGACCAACACCAAGCCACAGCCATCACCGCTCCTCCAGGCTTCCCCTCCTCCTCTGGGGCAGCAGCCCATCTTCCCAGCTGCCCGAAGGAGAAAGGCATATCCTGGGTGTTCCTCCACATCCTGACCCTGACCCTGTCCAGCAGCTGGTCCACAGCTGCAATAAACCCAGAGTCCAGCAGAGCCTTTGCTCAGTAGGCACATAAATCATTCTTGAGCAGATGAGCCACTAATAATATGTCACCGACACCAAGGAACAGAGGGTTGAGTGACTTGCTTCAGGCCACACAGCTAGTGAGATACCAAGCTGGGACCTCGGACAAGTTGCCTCCTCCGTGCTAGGCAGCCCTCTCCCAGGCCAGTCCTGCTCCCCACGCCCAAGAGCCTTGATGCTTGCACGAAAACTCAAGAGGCTCCAGGAGAATCCCACAGTCCCCCTTCTCAGCCTAACTGGCAGGCAAGGAAATATCCGTGGAGCCCTCCACTCATCAGGATCCATCCCCTGCCCAGCGGACAGGCAGAGACCTGCCCAATGCCCTGGTGGTGGCCACAGGAAGGCTGAGCAGATAGATGGTGCTTGGCACCCAGAAGAGGGGTCAGGAGAGCAGAACGACCTGGTAAAATTGATGCAAATATTTAACTACGGGCACTGCGGCAATGCAAAAATAACATGGAGGAGCCCGTGAAACGTTAGCTGTCTGCTGCCCCAAGTGCCTGTGTGCAGAGCCAGCAGCAAGCCAGAGGGGGCAGGAGGGTTTGGGGAGGAAAAGGTGCCTCCAAGGGAGCAGCCGGGAGGGAGGGACAGCCCCTCTGTCTCTGCGCAGGCCCAGATGCTCAGGGAAAGACTCCCTTCTCCTCCCTCCTTTAATAAACACCCATGAATGGCTCTCTCACCCATGGTGGGGCGTTTCCATGGTGAGCAAAACTGAGAGACACAGGTGAGCAGAGCAAGAGTGTGAAGCTGGATGCCAGTGGGGGGCTACCCTGCGCCCCCTGCTCCTCCCAGCATCTCTGGCAGGTCTGCACAGGGCAGATGGGAACTGTGGGGCACACAGCTACCTGGGGGACCCGCTGGACCCCTCTGCCCTCTGAATGGTTGGGACAGCGAGTCCAGGAGGGACGGGGGGGTGGTCTGGGAGAGATGGTGCTGGTGTTCTGGGCTGGAGCGGGCACTATGATCATGCTGGTTACAGATACGGACACTCAGCTCGAGGAGGGCAGCTGCCTGGCCCGAGACCCCCCCGGTGAATGGTCACTGCGTAGAAACTATGAGCGCCACACTGAAGGCAGTGGCAGCAAAGCTTCTCCAATGTCATACATGATGCATTGATATACTACATGTGTATACATACAACATGCATTCTACATACAGCATAGCGGCATCCTGCAAGCATACGCAGTGCTTTTCATAAACGAAACCACTGAGGTCTCACAATGGCCCCTGAAGGGGGGTAGTCATACGATCCTCACCCCATTTCACAGATGACAAGCTGAGGCACAGAAGGGCTGAGGGTGGCGATGGGATGGAAGCCCCAGGGGCCTGGCTCTGGCCCCCTCCCGATCCGTCTGCACTGGCCGCACAGGGTGCTGGACACAGGGCAGTGGGGTGTGGGCAGCATGTGAGTCACAGGGCAGGCTCGGTGGTTTCGGGGCCCATCAGGATTCACCAGCAGCAGCACCAGGCTCTACAGCTGGGGCCAGATGGGCCTTGGGCAAGCAGCCTGGGGCAGGGCCAGGGCCAGGGCCAGGGCCAGGGGCCTGCAGCAGCCCTCCGAGGATGGGAGGCTCTGAGAATCCTCCGTGAAAGGTTGTGAAGCCCTGTTCAGTGAAGTCCTGCTCAAGGCACGGCTTGAGCCTGGGATGGCACTTTTTAACAGGGCCACGTGTCTTTGTACATAAAAAAAGCCCCCTGCCATGACATATCTTAAAGTAAACATGCCTCTTTTGGAAGGCGCTCTCCCTGCTAGGCCTGGCCACTCCATTGTTGTGAGCCCCGGGGGTGGGAACGCCCAGAGTGAGAAGTGAAGAAGTGAAGCCTCCCACAGCCAGCCGAAGACAGCCTGGCTGGCCACACCCAGAAGGCAGCAAGCGGGTGAGCCCATGACAGACGCACCCTCAGCAGCTGGGAAAGGGCCCTTGGCAGAAAGCCCCCCTGTGACCCTGTGACCTCTCACGTTCAGGCTGGACACTCCACACGTGCATTTCCCTAACGCAGCTGGTCTCTCTCTCTCCAGAGATTAGCACGTTGGGACCACAGAGCCTTGTGAGCTCCTGCAGATTTCTTAATGGCCGGCTGCCTCCAGTAGCCTTATTTTTAGCAATTTCCACTCTAATGACCGCTCAGTGAAGCTCAGATGTATCATGCGCACTGGGAGCATGTCCATATCGAACTCTCTCCAAGGAGGCGGAGGGGGGCCAGGAACACAGAGCTCGACTCCACGTTTCCCTGGACTCACTGCGCAAATTGAGTTACAGATGCAGATTTCCAACCCATTTCTTGATGTTTTCCTCCTGGAGCCGGAGCAAAGAAAACCCGAGGACATTTGACGGCAACAGGCCCCAGGACGGCAGGCGAGCCGGCAGCAAGACCACTTTCCTATCTAGAGCGGGATTTAGGCGTCTGAAGCCAGCGAGGAAGGAGGAAGCACGAATTTAAATGACCCTTCTAGAACAACCTATTATTCCCTCCCTCCTTGGGGTAAAAAGATGGCATGAAGTACCCTCAGTTAAGAACCCTGAAGAAAAATAACCATCCGAGGTCCGCGCTCTCCAGACAGACGACAGCAGATCGGGGCTACTTCTTGAACACTCCACTGCCAGGAAGTGTGCTTGGCAGGGGGCAGCTGGAAGGTCGTCCTGAGCCACCCCAATACCAGCAAAGACCCCCCTCAAAATCAGCCCACCCCGTGTCTGGAAATCAGCTCTTCTGGCTCCACTGCCCATCCTTCCCCCATCTTTTCCACTGAAGAGACTCCTACTCACTCTTTCAAGATCCTAGCATGAACAGGCTTGGTGGCTCCTGCCTTTGATCCCAATGCTTTGGGAGGCTGAGGTGGGAGGATCGCTTGAGGCCAGGCATTTGAGACCAGCCTGGGCAATCTAGCAAGATCACATCTCTACAAGAAATAAAAAATGAGCAGGGTGTGGTGGCACATGCCATCCTATGACCCCGGGGGTGGGGTGGGGGTGTCACATGATTGTGCCACTGAACTCTAGCATGAACCACAGAGTGAGACCTTGACTCAAAAAAAAAAAAAAAAAAAAAAAAAGACCCTAGCTTGTATCCTCGGCCTTATGTGCAGACTTCAGAGTTTGAATCAGCGGTCCTTTGTGGGCCAAGTCCTGCAGTACAATTACCCCTCAGACTCTCCTCCTGGGTGCCCGTGTCTTTAAGGGCCTGTGGTCATCCTCACCATTTCTGTAACTTCTAGGTCCTGGCCTAGGATTAGGAGCTGCCCAAGTGCAAGATGTAATGGACTGTGTGCTCTCTGAGCCTCAGGTGCTTCCCCAGTCCCGGTTCCTGGTACTGGGTCAAACCACAGCAGGAAGATAAGGAAGGGAGGTGTGCTAGGAGATGTCTCTGAGCAACCTTGTTCTTCGGCTGTTTTCATCCTTCAATGCAAAGCCCTTAAATCTCTGCACAGCCCTGGAGAAGGACGAGGCTCGGGACCTGAGCTCCCAGTCATGTCGTCTGTCTCCTTGACAGGTGCCTGGAGGGGCAGGCCAGCAAGGGTGCCCACTCCTCTCGGTCCCTCCACATAGCCGGGGTCAGTGGAGGTCCCAAATTCACACTAGGATCTGAGGCCTCAGCCCTCCTCTGTGGCCCCTCAGACGGGGCGACTTTCCTGGAAATATCCACCTTCCTCCCTGGGCACCAACAGGAATATGTGCCTTTTCAGGTCTGGGAAGAATGTGGCTCTGAGGTCTGGGTATTGCAGATTGCCCCGGTCACATACCCTGGGTCCTAGGAGAATTTTAGCAGATGAACTGGTTTTCAGGGTAAACTCTGGGCCCGGCCTCCGTGGAAGGTCAGAGGTGACCTGCTGGCAGATTCTAAGGACCTGGCCACTCTCCGGCTCCTCTCTCCCCATGTGCCTGCCCCATGCCCAGCTCCCCAACCAGGTACATGCTTGGCCAGGTCTTCCCGGAAGTCAGAGGTGACCAAGGGGGTCCTGGTCACCATCACACCCCACCCCCTGACCTCAGGCGCCCATTCTGTGCCCAGCACCTCCAAGCACACACTGGTTCTAGGGCCTGTTCGCCATCATTTACTCCCTGGGCCCACGGGTCCAGTGACTTCTTGGAAAATGCCTGTGGCCACCAGGAAACAGAGCAGATGAGCTTGGAAGAACGACTGGTCTCCCTGTATACCCCTGGCTTGTCCAAGGAGAACAAGGGCAACTCCTGACTCCCCGCACCACGGGGCCCCCAGGGCACGCCACCATTCTGTGAGCAGGCAGTGGCCAGCTCTGCTCTGTTTTGCAGCAGCAGCACTGCCTAACGTCAGCCTAGCTGGTCCGTTCTGAGAGTTGGAGTTAAGCGGGAGAGGCCCCAGCCCATGGGGTGGCCAGAAAGAGACCACTGAGTGTTCTTTCTCTTGGACAGCATTTAGCCCCCCTTTCAGAAAGAAGAATCTATTTCCAGCTTCATCCTTGTGTTCCTGTGGGGCACAGTGAACATTTCCACACTTGACTCTGATCAGAGAGGCCGAGTGGCTGGCCCAGAGTCACACAGAAAAGGCAGTGCTAGGGCTTCTGACCACTGCCCGCCATGTCCGATTCCTGCTGCCTTTGCCAGATAAAGGTAAATGTGCCAGCTGCTCTTGTGGGAAATCGGAATCTCAACCTAATTTGCAAGAGATTTTTCTTTTTCTTTGTTTTCTTTCAGAAACAGGGTTTTGCCATGTAGCCCAGGCTTATCTTGAACTCCTGAACTTAAGTGATCCCCCTGCCTTGGCCTCCCAAAGTGCTGGGATTATGGGTGCGAACCATCTCACCCAGCCACAAGGGATATTTCTTTCCTCTTTGTGAAAAGAGCTACTATTTTCAGCTACTGTTTGGACTACATGGGAGCTCCCTAGTTGAACGTATAGGGGGCCTGCAGGCTCCCAAGGCCACCTGGCAATGGGAACTTTTTCTCTCCAACACCCCAGCTCCTGATGGAGGATCCATGGGACCTGGAGGGTAGGTCTGCACCTCTGAGTTCTGGGACCTGGGCTAAGTCACCCAGCCTTTCTCTGAGCCTCAGCTTCTTCATCTGTAATATGGGGTCATGTAAAGGCTCTGCAGGTGGGCAGGACACAGCACCCAGCAGCAGGGAGTCACTAAGAGCCGCTGTCCCTCCTTCTCTTGGCCGAGCCTGGACTCCATCAGCCACAGGAGCACGACTTCCTCAGGGCCTCTCTCCCTGCTTCACCCACCCCGACACGGGGGTGAGGGCCACAGGCTCCTGGAAACCCATTCACAGCCAAAAGCTCGTGCTTTTTAGTCTCATCTGTGTGCAGCCGATGAGAGAACTTGATCTCAAATTACAAACCTCTCAGCTAAACACGGTCTATTACGCAAAACCTCATTCTAGCGGCTATAAATAACCCTCACAACACAGTCCCCAGGAACTCTCTGGAAAGATGCGGCATGGTTTTGAATAACGAGATAATGGAAACACAAACCGATGCTAATTAATTTCACCGCTCAGAGAGCGCTCGCTCCTCACTTAGCCACGGTCAGTGGGACTCCATCAAGAAAACCCTAGGATGAAACAGGAGACGTCTCGAGGGAAACCTGTTGGTAGAAGGGCCCAGCCACGTGGAGCCACGGCAAGTGGCCACATGGTTTATTCACGGACCTGTGGCACTGGGGGACCCAGAGAGGGCCTGGCCGGCTCCCACCTCTCAAAGCCCTGCTTGGACAAGGCTGCTCAGAGGCAAGTCTCCAGGAGGGCCCACCCCACAGAGGACTAGGTCTGGCGGCAGGTGGTTGGTTTCAAAGTGAAAGAAGATGATGCTGAGGGCTCCTGCTGAAGGGTCACAGGAGTTCCCAGGAGGTGTCTTTATCTGTTCAAATCAGAGACCCTCAGAGAGATGACGACCTGGCGTGTGAAGAAACCAGCACGGGTCATGGGAAGCATTCAGAGGTTCCTCAGTAAGTTAAACACCCAGCCACCATGTGACCCACTAATTCCACCACACAGGGAGGCACAAACAAGCACGCACAGCCATGCTCGGGGCAGCCCCATCCATGATGGCCAAGAGGCGGTGGAAACAGCCCCGACGCACATCCACTGATGAAAGAATACACAGAACATGGCCGTACAAATAATGCGGGATATATTATAGAGGGAATGGAATCGATACAATATGGACTATGTATATTACGGAATATTATTCGGGCATGAAAAGGAGTGAAACACAGATCCATGCTACAACACGGATAAACTTTGCAAACATGACGCCGAGTGAAATACGCCAGGCATAAAAGGCCACATTCTGTGATTTCATTTATAGGAAATACACGGAATCAGTGCATCCATAGAGACAGAAGGCTCCCTGGGGATTGCCAGGGGCCTGGGAGGGGTGAGGGGAGTGGCTACCGGTAGATACGGGGGTTCCTTTTGGTGTGGTTAACCAGGTCGTGGTGGTCACACAGCCTTGTGAATGTACTAAACGCCGCTGCATTATTCCCCCTTTAAATGGCTAAAACGGCACATTCTATATTACACGTATTTGACCACAATTAAAAGAAAATAGTTATGGGACCAACGGGAGCTGTGGTGCCCCCAAAATGCCATCAGCATTGCCTGTTCTCAGACAGGCTTGTTCACCTCTTAATACGAGGTGTGCAAACTCAGCTCCAAGTCCCCTCCTGCTGCCCAGCTGCAAAGAAATGAATTCTTGCCTGGTTTTATGAGTCTAACGTTGTGACCTGCTCCTGCCACTGATGCCAAGGCCAGGAGGTCAGGGTGGCACATGACAGGCCTGTGCCCCCCTGGCCAGTCCCCCGGTCCCTGATCTCAGCTTCTCCCCTGCAAACTCAGAAGCTAGAAACAGGTTGCTGGCCTTTGTTCTTCTCTCCCTGAATCCAAGGATGGTGGTTTTCCAAGCAGGCTACATTTGTTAAGTAATCCTTGACTCTCCATGTTACATGAATGAAAGACAATCAGAACTGCTAGCCAGAGCTGCCGACCGGCTCCAGTGGATGGGACAGGCCTGGAGAATTCCGTGGAGCAGCCAACACAATGCCAGCCCAGAGCACAGAGCGCAGCATGGGGCTGGCATGCAGGAGCACCAGGCACTCCTGCTGGCCCCTCTGGGCTTTCTGCATATTTAAAGCAGCTCTTAGAGTCCAGAGACTCCATTCCAGGGCCTGTGGGGATCCACAGGACTCATGCCAAGAATGACGGAAATCTTTCTGAGCTCAAAACTCTCTGATTTTGAAAAACAAAGGGTCTTTTGAAGAACACGGCTTCCATGTGGAACCATGGGGCACGGCGATGCGAAGAGCTCCAGCCTCTTTAAAAACCAGCAAATCATGCACCCTGATCCCTTTGAATGTCCGAAGAAGGCTGAACCTAGAGCCATAGTGACTAAGAGGCAAATGCAGGCTCTCAAAATCTCCACAACCCAAGACTTGCCTTTTTCACATGTGAAGCCAAGGCTTCAGAATGCAAGAGAAGTGGCAGCTTTCAAAAGGAGTTTGGAGGTTCTCAGATTTAAGCGCAAATGCCACTTCCTGGGGCTGGTGCTAAAACTGCAGGAAAAGGCTGGTTGGCAGAAGCTCACAAAGGGGAGTTTATCAATGTTGCAAAGGGCATGTTCACGGAGGCCTATCGGCATTGGCCTTGTTCTCTGCGGGGATGGTGAGGCAGGGCCAGCAGCCTGCAGGGCTGCGGCATTACCCTTTCCTTGACAGTTCCCTCAACTCATCATCACTCCAGCCAGAGCCCTGGGTTGCTCCCCACCTGCCCTGCTTCCCCATCTTCCCTGCATTGCCCCATGGCAGCCCTGGGCACTTGGTCACCACCCCACGACCCACATCCTATCCTTCAGGGACAGGCTCACCTCTGGGCTGTTTCGAAGGACAGTGACATGGCACAGAGACAAAGGGTGTCTGGTTTAAGGGCTACTTCTGCATGTATCATTCCATTCTTTATTTTGGGTCTAATTTAAACCATGCTTTCAAAAAGGCTAAGAATGTACAAAGCCAAGGGACCCATGGCCCCAAGGCAAGATGGGAGGGTGTCCTGGTGGACATGTCGTCTGAGACTCCTTCACTCCTCTAGCCATTTAGAAAGAATTTCTAGGTAGTCAGGCACCCAGGATGGGCCTTCCAGGATGAATGGGGGAGTTTAGAAAACTGCCTTCGTTTCTACTGAAAATGGAGAAAAAAGGCAATTTTCAGTTCTTGTAGCACTCAGGAGTGTGAAACTGGGCTGCTGCTGAAAAGAAACGAAAAGCCTTGTTCCAAATTTACTTGTCATGGGAGGTGGGTGGGTGGGTGGATGTGTGGGGGTAGAAGAATAGAGTAGTGTGAGTAGTAGATGGATGGGTGGGTGGTTGGGTTAGGCAGGTAAGTGGGTGGGTGGGCAGATGTGTGGGGGTAGAAGAATAGAGTAGTGTGAGTAGTAGATGGATGGGTGGGTGGTTGGGTTAGGCAGGTAAGTGGGAG
>NW_012122265.1:4084931-4090324 GCF_000951035.1 Colobus angolensis palliatus | reverse complement strand
CGTGAACACTGTGAAGGCATCGAAGAAGGGGAATGTCCTGAGCGTCCTGCCCAAGATCCAGGAAGGAGGCGGCGGCTGGGTGTGACACAGGCCCAAGAGGGGAGCTGGATGGGGTGGTGGGGAAGTTGCCTGCGACTCCTGCCTGGGAACTGGGGCTCTGTGCTGGCGGTGGGGCCCCTGTGGGATGTGTGTTCTCACAGAGAGGCCTTTAATAAGGGCTCTGAAGGTGTCCCGCTGCTGAGTATGGGAACTCACATGTGCTGGGCGGGAGAGAATCAGGGCTGGGCTGATTAGGGAAACGCAGAGGGCAAAGGAAGTCTACCTGTAGCCCCCATCTCTGACAGAGGCAAGATGCACAAGCACCTTCCATTTACCTGATAGCAGCCACATCTCTCGCCAGGTACGGCTGCAGGTGAAGGCACGGAAGGTTGAGTTTCTCTACATACATATGTACATGTATACATACCCATACGCATGCATGCATACATATTCTTGAGGCTGTTTTGCCTTCTTCATACAATTATGAATATCTTTAGATCCACGCTTACTTTCTGATAAAACTTCATCCCTGAAGTAAGCATACCATATAGGCAAGGATAAACGAAACTCCACTTAGAAAAATGCAAAATGTTCAACACTCCAGAAGCCCCCAGTGGCCCCCCAGCAGCCACCCTCCTCCCTGCAGAGGTACCTGGGGTCTGCGCATGCAATTTCCACGCTCCAGCTCTTCTCTAGCACTGTCACCTGCTCACTTCCTTAAACCATACATGGATTCCCTTTGCCTTTTCTTCAAATTTTACAGAAATCATTTTGCTCCCCCCCCCTTTTTTCTGGAACTTTCTATACACGATATCGGATGCTATGTATTCCTCTGTGGCCTCCACGTTCCTCTCCACAGCATTTCTGAGATTCACGTGCCTTGGTGAATGCAGCTGGCATTCATTCATTCTCCCACTGCCGCACTGTACTCCACGTGTGAGCAGCTCACGGTATCCGGATCCTTTCTCGTTCGCAGACACTTGCATCATTTCCAGCTTCTTGCTTTTATGAACAGAGGTGCTTGGAAACTTCTCGTGTGTGTCTCCTGGCCCACGTGGGATAACGTGTCAGGGGTGTGTGCCATGGAGTCACATGCTGGTTTGCACAGCAGGTGCGTCCTTCATGTTACTGGGCAATGACTACTGTTTTCTAAAGAGGTTACAATTTGGGACTTTTTTTTTCATGTTTTTCTTTTTCAAAAAACACAAAGTGTAGAAACTCAAAAGGCTCTGGAAGACCTGGCCATGTGCAGCAATGTTATGAGTGGAACTGTGTCCCCCAGAAAGAGGTGTGGACGTCCTCACCCCGACCTCAGGATGTGACCTTATTTGGAAGGAGGGTCATGACAGATGTAATTATGATATCAATTAAGGTGAGGTCATAGGGGAGTAGGGTGGGCCCTACATCCAATGACTACTGCCCTTATCAGAAGAGGGGAACTTTTTTTTTTTTTTTGAGATGGAGTCTCACACTGTCACCCAGACTGGAATGCAGTGGCACAATCTTGGCTCACTGAAACCCGCCTCCTGGGTTCAAGCAATTCTCCTGCCTCAGCCTCCCAAGTAGCTGGGAATACAGGCACATACCACCATGCCCAGCAAATTTTTGCATTTTTAGTAGAGACAGGTTTTTTTTTTTTTTTTTTTTTATCGGCAAGCTTTTATTTTGTTGGTAGAAATTAACAAGCTGATTCTAAAATGCATAAAGGATACATCAAACTACAACTATGTTGTATCTAGAAGAAAGTGTAGGAGAATATTCCCTCAACCCTAATTATGCACAAATTTCTTAGAGTATATTCAAGAGACACTAAGTATAAAATAAAATAAGTTCAACTGAGACAGGGTCTTATTATGTTGGCCAAGCTGGTCTCCAACTCCTGACCTCAAATTATATGCCCACTTCTGCCTCCCAAAGTGCTGGAATTACAGGCATGAGCCGTTGTGCCCAACCAGAAGAGGGGAATTTGGACACAGACACACAGGGAGCCCTCCATGTGACAACAAAGGCCGAGACTGGAGCCAGGCAGCACAAGCCAGGGAAGGCCAAGGAATGTCGGCGCCACCAGAGGCCGGAAGAGGCCAGGAAGGACCTCCAGGAGCCTCCGGAGGGAACGCTGCCCTGCTGACACCCTGACCTTTGTCTTCCAGCCTTCAATGACACAGTAAAAGTCTGTTGTTTTAAGCCAGCCAGTCTGTTGTTTTTTATTTTTTTTGAGGCAGAGTCTCCCTTTGTTGCCCAGGCAGGAGTGCAGTGGCGTGATCTCAGCTCACTGCAACCTCCGCCTCCCAGGTTCTAAGAAATTCTTCTGCCTCAGCCTCCAGATAGCTGGGATTGCAGGTGTGCACCACCACGCCTGGCTAATTTTGTGTTTTTTAAGTAGAGACAGGGTTTCGCCATATGGACTAGGCTGGTCTTGAACTCCTGACCTCAGGTGATCCACCTGCCTTAGCCTCCCAAAATTCTGGGATTACAGGCATGAGCCACCATGTCCAGCCCACCCTGTGGTTTCTTAGCAGCCCTAAGAAATAAGTACAAGCAGCATTCTAGGTCCTTCCTTCATCTTATCCTCCAGTCTTTGTCTCAGTGACCAAACAGGCCTTGGGTCTGTTGCTGTGACAGCAAGGATGACCAACTCCTTCTGCAGATCTCCAAGAGTCTGTGTGCTCCTCTGAGCCTGGGATGAGCCTCTGAGCCCTTCTCAACACAGTGCTGCAGACCTCCCCTTTCCACTAACTTAACGTGCAGGAGCACTGGATATCCCCACGGCTGTGTTAGAGGCTTCTGGAGAGGGAAGAGGAAGTGGGCAGCTATGCTGCTCCTGGCTGGGGGGCTGTGGTCCCAGGGCCTTGCTTTAATGGGTTAACTGGAAAGGCAAAAGGAAGGAAAGAAGAGAAACCTGCTTAGATTGCATTCACCCTATGCAGAGAATCCATTCGTGGACACGCCATCTGCAATGCTTCATGGAAGAGGTCTTCCGATGGCAGAGGGCAATCATGAACTGAACACTCAGCCTCCCTCTGAACCAAGAGCTGGTGGGGAATGAGTAGGGGGGTGGAGAACAGTGGGTAGGCCTAGAAGGAGAAGGTGGTCTTGGACAAGCCCAGTTCTCCCATCTCTTTTGCTTTTAGTTCTTAAGAATAACCGTAGAATGTGCTAGAAATGCAACACCCTGAGAGAGGGAGGGCTGATTGGAATAGCCTGGACTCTGTCCCAGTCTTCCCCGGAAACCTGATGTCCATCAACACTTTAGCCCAGAAGTCATGTGGCCCCAGGGTATGAAACCCAGGAGGAGCTGCTTTCCAGGGTCCCTCAGTTGCAGTGCAAGTGGGTACATGCAGTCAAGACTCCAGTTACCTTTCCTGAGCCTCACAGGCTGGCTCGGCTGAATCCCAGGCTTCTATTGCTGCCTATCTGTAAGCAACGAACCACTTCATGTAACTCGCTGTGTGGGCGGCTGGCTCCCCAGGCTAGGAAAAGTCGGTAAGCCGTGTGCAGTGAACCTGCTGCACACCTTGGGGCAGAGTTGTCTGGCCATTCAGTCCAATCTTGGGGTTTGGTACTAGAAGGAAACCCACCCACCCACAGGTCTAAGCCACCTTGGCCGGTATTGTCTTTGTTGGCAACAAGGGAGGAACTTGCTCTATGCGGCTCTTACATCCTCGGTCTGTCTCTTTGTTGGTTAGTAGTGGGCTGAGGCTGGGCACCAGCATTTACTGGGGCCACTCAGACCCCAGCTGTCCCTTAGAGGGCTGCCGAGGAAGGAGTGGCAGATAGCGTGGATGCTGAGATCAGAGCCTGCCTCTGGGAAATGGACAGAGGCCTTGGACCCCATCCTCCCTTCACTGTCCTTGCCTTTAGGTTGCCCTTCCCTGGATTCAGGGCCTCAGCTGCTCATCAGGATGGGGGGCACATGAGATCGCCATTCTTGTAGGTTGACAATAGGTCAACATTTGCTAGTTTGACATGGTGCAACTGAATGGACCCCACGGCCGACTGCTCCTTGCTCCGATAAGTAGTTATTGAGCTGAAGGCCCCCGAGAAGTCCTGAAGAATAGAAGGCCAGGCCCTGCACCTGTTGACAACCCCACACTGGGCTGTTGGAACTGGCTCCAGGGACCCCGAGAGGAGGGCCTCCCCAGCCTGGGAGGGGCCTGGATGGCGTCTCTGAGTTGGGGCCTACAATGAGACCAGAGGGTGAGCCAAGCAGAGGATGTGAATTCGAGTGCTAGGACTGCCCGAGGAGGGTGCTGGGTGGTACTGGGGAGGTGGACAACTCAGGAGGCTGAAGGTCCAGGGATGCGGGAGGCAGGGCCAGGCCATGAGGATGGAGGAGGCACTGTTTCCCACGGGCCCTGGAACCGGGTCCTGGTGCCCAGTGCTGGGTCCTGAGCAAGTTCTCCCCAGGGTTAGAACATTCACACCTGAGAAGGAAGGCAGGGTGGGGTGTGGGGGGCTCTGAGGCCTCCGGAGGCTGCTGAGTGAAGGCTGGGAGTGCCAGAAGGGACTACTTTCAGGCTAGGGTGGCCCAGAGCCTCACCCTGGCCCAGGGGACTTCTGCCAGGCTGGCTCCTGACCAGGCCCCAGGCGAGTGGAGCCTGCAGGGTGTCCCCCGACAGGGGCCACTGAGGAAGAGGAGATGGCAAATGCCCCGCAAAGCGCCACAGAGTGCAGCAGCCAGGGGCAGAGCCTGTGTGCTCGTGTGTGTGTATCTATGACAGTGTGTGTGTGAGTGACAGTGTCTGAGAGTGTTGTGTGTCACAGTGTGTATGTCAGAGTGTGTGTATATCACTGAGTGTGTGTGTCTACGAGTGTGTGTGTAGGTGTGGCAGTGTCTGAGTGTGTGTGTATATGTGTGTCTATGAGAGTGTGTATGTGCATGTGACTGAGAGTGTGTGTGTGTCACTGAAAGGGTGTGTGTGTGAGCTGAGTGTGTGTCAGCATCTATGAATGTGTGAATGTGACAGTGTGTTGTGTGTGTGTGCATGTGTCACTGAGAATGCATGTGTGTCAATGTCTATGACAGTGTGTTTGTCAGTGCCTGAGGGAGTGTGTGTGTGTATGTGAGTGTGTAGTGCATGTACGTGTGTGTTAAAACCCTTTAAAAATGTAAAAACCTTCCTCAGCTCATGGGTGCAGAAACTCAAGTCATGGATGGAATGTGGTCCCCAGGCCAGAGTTCACCCAGCCCTGCCATGAAATAAAGAAACGCGAGGAAGGGAGTGGGGAGGTGGGGCAGATTTGTCAAAACAGGGGCAGTAAAATGTGGCACATATACACCACGGAATACTCTGCAGCTATAAAAAAGGATGAGTTCATGTCCTTTGCAGGGACATGGATGCAGCTGGAAACCA
>NW_012122265.1:4079102-4084332 GCF_000951035.1 Colobus angolensis palliatus | reverse complement strand
AGCTGGGCGGTGGCTCACGCCAGTATTCCCAGCACTTTGGGAGACAAAGGCTGGTGAATCACCTGGGGTCAGGAGTTCGAGACCAGCCTGACCTACATGGTGAAACAGTCTCTACTAAAAATACAGAATTAGCCAGGCGTGGTTGTGCACGCCTGTAATCTCAGCTACTTGGGAGGTCGAAGCAGAAGAATCCCTTGAATCCGGGAGGCAGAGGTTGCAGTGAGCCAAGATCACACCACTGCACTCCAGCCTGGGCAACAGAGTAAGACTCGGTCTCAGGAAAAAAAAAAAAAAAAGAAAGAAAAAAAAAATGTTTGATTCTGATGTGATTCATGCAGGGGTGATTTCAGAAGGTCAAAATGAACCCACGAGAGGGAAAAGTCTTTGAACAAAAGGACAAAGGTCTCCAGAGTTAACCGCCATTTATGTCTAGCCTAACCATTTGAGGAAGGAGGTTCTAGAATCCCAGGGCCACTCCGCCCTAGGTTCCAATGAGTGGCCCTGGCTCTGCCCACAGCCAGGCCTGGCCTTGCTTGCAGGTGGTGTGCATGGCTGGGATTCAGTAATTAAGTCACAAAACACAAGGCTGGCTACTTAGAGCAGAATTACAAGGCATTGCAGCTTGTGAACATGGTAATCCAGCTTAATTAACACCGACTCAGAGAGCAAGGCGCAGGCCTCTGGGTTAAACCAGCCCATGCGGAAACGCTGGCCGCCGCTTACCCTCATCACACTATACTGAGGATTTGTCATTGTGTGGAATAAAAATAAACCTGAGCTTGGAAAACTGGGCAGGTGACCCTGGAAAGGCCCGGAAACCACCCAAGGCTGGCTCTCCAGGGCCTTTGTGCTAAAATGGAACAAATCCAGCAACCCTGAGAGGTATCAAGGGCAGGCAAGCTTCTCTGGGACAGGGGACACACAGGCTGACCCAGCAGATGGCCAGGAGATGGACAGGGTGAATCATCACAGGTGCCATGCACAGCCACCCCAGTCCCGTACCCACACGCTTTGTCCTGCAGGCTCGATTCCCCTTCAGGACCCCCGCTTTCTGCCCACAGCCCTGCCCAGGGGAGGCAGACCCCAGCCCAGCCTGTGACACTCTAAGGACTTCTGAGGGTTCATCATTTCAGCCTTACAACCACCCTCGAGTTTGATTCTTATTGTTCGCTGTAACAAATTACTACAAATTTAGTGGCTTAAAACAACAAAAATGTTCTTATCTGCCAGTTCTGTAGGTCAGAGGGCCAACCCAGGGCTCAGCGGACTGAGAGAGAGGTGTCGGCAGGGCTGGCTCCTTCCGAAGGTTCTCAGGGAGGATCGTTTCCTGTCTCTTCCAGCTCTGGGGGCTCCTGGCGTTCCTTAGCTAAGGGTTCATCACTCCAAGCTCAGTCTTGGGGGTCCCATGGACTTCTCCCCTGCAAGCATCAAATCTCCCTCTGCCTCCCCCTTATAAGGACGCCTGTGGTCACACTCAGTCCCCCCTAAGTGATCCGTGATGACCTCCTGACTGCAGCAAGATCCCTCAGTTCATCGCATCTGCAAAGCCACCTTTGCCATGGAAGGCAGTCGGTCGACAGGCTCTGGGGATAAGCACGTGGACATCTCAGGGATTCTTATTCAGCTGGCCACTCGGAGGCACAGCTGGGCTCTGCGGAGAGGCTGCCCAGGGACCCTTCGAGGCAGTGATAACGCCTCAGGGCCCCTCTCTTCCCCATCTCCCCCATTCTCTTTGGGGCTGTCCTGGCTGCCTCTGTGGGGCGCGCTAGTCAGTGCCGGCTCACAGGGAGGATGCCTCCGTAACAGCAAGGCCCTTGGACGCTGGAGGGTGAGACGCTGCCCAGTGCGAAATCTACCTCTGTTACCACAGGACTTGGAGGAACCCCTGTTTGGGGCTCAGCTCCGCTAACTGATGCTCAGGGAGGCAGGAGGGGAGAGTTTTAAAAGAGCCACAAAGTACCCAGGAGCTTAGAAGGAGAACACGTGAGGGCCTTGTTAAAGACTGGAACAGAATGTCTATCCTGGGAGAGAGCGTGCTGGTCTCCCTCTCTCTTCTCATAAAGGACATGGATCCCATCATGAGTCCCCACCCTCTGACCTTATTCAGCCCTAGCTCCCTCCCAAAGGCCCTGCTCCTGACACCATCCTGGTGGGGGTTAGGGCTCCAACATTTGAGTGTGGGGGTCACACAGACATTCGGTCCACGGCACCATGCTGATGCTTCCCGGGGTCTGAGACGGGGAGAGGCCTCTGCATAGCACGCCTGGCTCTTCTCTTTCCTAAGGCAAAAGAATCATTACCTTGCCAGGGCCTCATCAGAACAAAAATGTAATTGCTTTGTGCCTTTCAGAAACCTCCTGAGTTGGGAGAAATGGAGATTTTGGTGGCTGTCCATGAAGTACTTAATTAAGCAGAACAGGTAATCCCATCATTATTACAAGAAACACACAGAGCTCCAATATCCGTGGAAATGCGTCTGCCTGCCCCAGCCTAGTCTCCCCCACCCCCACCATGGGCGCCTTCCTTTCCAGCTATCTGGGTTGTTGCCTTAATGCTTGTCCTGCCCCCAGACAAAATGTGGAGTCTGTTGTTATGGTCTGAATGTCTGTGTCCCCCCAAGTTCCTGTGTTGACACATTTGGAGACAGGGCCTTTATTGGAGGTAATTCAGGTTATGTGAGATCATAAGGGTGGGGCCCTGATCCAATGGGATTAGTGCCTTATAAGCAGAAACTCCAGAGAGTTTGGTGGCACTTTCATGCTCACACTCTCTCTCTCTCCTCCCTCTGCCATGTGAGGAAGGCAGCCGCCTGTAAGCAGGAAGCGACCCCTCACCAGGAAGCAACTTGCTGGCACCTTGATCTGGGACTTCTAGTCTCCAGAGCCATGAGAGAATAAATGCTTGTTTAAGCAACCCCCCCCGGCCTGTGGAATCTTGTTACAGCAACTCAAACTCAATAAGACTTGTGGGGCTGGTATGACGTAATATCTGTGTGACCCCAACAGGCCTCAGTTTCTCCATCTGAAATGGGGATGGATGGTAACAGCACCTGCCTCAAAGGCTGCGGGGGCTGAAATGAAAGCTCAGGCACCCAGTCACCGGGATTGGGCAGGGGGTAGTCCCGACTTCACCTCCACAGGCTCATATCAAGACGGCAGCCCCTGCGCAGCCTGCCCTGACCGCCCAGGAAGACCCCATTTCTGGGGTGTCCAAGGAAAGTCCTAGACACTTGAGGAAATTACATGTCATGAGACATCAGCCCCTCTGTCCTGATCACTATTTTACAGATGAGGAAACCGAGGCAGGAGCTGCCAGGGTACTCACTTGAGGTCACACGCAGAATATGTGAAGTAGAAGACAGACCAGCTTGGCGCCCAGCACTGCATGGCTATTGCTTATGCTCTGCCACATTTTGCCCATTTCTTTCTGGTCTGGCTCCTGCCTCTGCCCCACCACGCAGCCCGATGACCCCGAAAGCTGCACCCCACGGTACTCTTGGCAAGGACATGGCCCCTGGCAGGTGCTTGGGAAATACAGGTGGACGGGCTGGAAGGAAAGACAGAAGGAGAGAGGGGACTGGAAATTCTTCCCAACTCCTTCATTTCCCAGACAGAAGGTGGTTTTCATCCAATGGGAGGTCTGATACAGTAGCCCCAGCCACGCACGGCTGCTTACATTATGAAACAACCCAGGCCAGTGAGTGCAGAAGGGGAGACTCTGCCTGAGGACGTGGGTATGGAGGATTTAGGAGGAACGATGGAGATAAATGGGGCTGGCCCATTGCTGTAACTCTTCTGGAGACACCCATAAATGATCCCAGAAAAGCATGATTGAGGGCTTAATGGCAGAGGTGGTCAAGTGTGACTGACAGGTGTTGCCAACAGACAGCGCAGCCTGCACACCCCCAGGCCTGGCCAGCTCTTCCATTCGCACAGGAGGGGTGAAGGTCGACTTCTGAGCTGGTTTCTCTTCCCGGCTCTGTCCACATGGTGCCGGGAGGGTCTGGCGCTGAGCCCAGCACCACGTGGAGGTGCCTGTCCCACCTTGCTGGGCTGGCTGCCCCAGGCACACTGGGGCAAAGGTGTGAGCCCGACAAGTGGGGTGCGTGCGCCCAACAAGAGCAGCTGGTCAACCGCTCCTTGGCTCCTTCTAGAACCATCTGAACCCAGCAGGATGTCCAATGGAATGGACATCTCCAACCCAACACAGCACTGCAACTTCCCCTGCCTGCCAGAGACTTCCCTGTCTCAGCAAAGGGCCCCACGGCCACCCAGCAGTGTATGGAAGAGCCCAGGGCTCACCCATGTCAGCCCCCGTCCCCCACCTATGCTCTGCCCTGAAACTGCCCCCAGCCTCAGTCCTCTCCACCCTGGTGTTTGATGTGGAACAGCCTCTAATGGGGCTTCCTGCTTCCCTGGGCTTTTGTTACAAAGCACCACAAACCAGGGGACTTAAAACATCATTTATTCACTCACAGTTCAGGAGGCCTCCAGTCTAAGACCAAGGTTTCTGGGAGGGGGCATCTGTTCTGGGGCCCTCCCCCAGCTCTGGGGACTGCGGGCCACCCTGGCACCCTCCCCTTAGCTCGTAGTTGCACCCGCCAACCTCTGCACATGGCCTTCTGCTCTTTGCCTCTGCATCCCCTCTTCCTACAAGGACAGCAGTCAGCAGATTTGGGGACCACCTTAAATCCAGGATGATCTCATCTCAAGATCTCATCTCAAGATCCTTAACTATAAATGACGTCTAAAGACATCTGTGAAGACCCTGTTTCCAAACGAGATTCCCAGTGGACACAAGTTCTGTGGAACACCATCCAACCCCCTACTCTCTCCAATGCAGTCTCCGAACGGAAGTCCAACAAGCTGAACAACACACACGGGCAAGCACTGCTGCTCCCTGCCACAAACCCTGTCACCTGGGGAGTAGAGTCTAAATTCTTCCCACAGCTGGGTGCGGTGGCTCACACCTGTAATCCCAGCACTTTGGGAGGCCGAGGCGGGTGGAACATCTGAGGTCAGGAGTTTGAGACCAGTCTGGCCAACAGGGTGGAACGCTGTCTCTACTAAAAACACAAAATTAGCCAAGCATGGTGGCTCATGCCTGTAATCCCAGCTACTTGGGAGGCTGATGCAGGAGAATCACTTGAACCCGGGAGGCGGAGGCTGCAGTGAGTCGAGATCATGCCACTGCACTCCAGCCTGGGTGACAAGAGCGAGACTCCATCTCA
>NW_012122265.1:4066920-4079052 GCF_000951035.1 Colobus angolensis palliatus | reverse complement strand
GCTCCGAGCCCACCTCCTCCGAGGCTGTTGCCGACGTGAGTCGAGATCATGCCACTGCACTCCAGCCTGGGTGACAAGAGCGAGACTCCATCTCAATTAAAAAAAAAAAAATTCCTCTCCACATCCTGTGGGGCCTGTGCCTGCCTCTCCCGCCCTTCCCACACTTGGGTGCATGGCCTCTGCCCCTCCAGGTCCCCTGGTGGTCTCTGCCTCTGCGGCTCCGAGCCCACCTCCTCCGAGGCTGTTGCCGACCCTCCCTGTCGGCCAGCACTGCACGGCTATTGCTCATGCTCTGTGCACCCTTAGCCCTTCTGCAGGATCATCATATTTATTCATTTCTTTCTGGCCTGGCTCCTGCCTCTGTCCTATCAGGAGCCAGACGCACCCCGAAGGCTGCGTCCCCACAGCACCCTTGATGAGGACACAGCTCATGGCAGGTGCTAGGGAAATATGGGTGGATTGGCTGGAAGGAAGGAAAGAGAGAAGGGACTGGAAATTCTTCCCAGCTCCGAAGGTGGTTTTTATCAAATGGGAGGTCTGATACAGTAGCCTCAGCCACCCATGGCTGCTTAAGTTTAAATTAATTGACATTAAATATTTAAAACTAAGAATTAGTTCCTCAGCCACACTGGCTGCATTTTGTGTGCTCAGCAGCTGTGTGTGGCCAGTGGTGCCATATCAAGCACATGGGACATTTCCAGAAAGTTCTATCAGACAGAGTGGCTTTAGGCCAAGGAAGGAGACAGAATTCAGGGCTGTCAGCATTATGAAGGTCCCAGGGCATCTCTTCCAGCCTATGGCCCCTCCCACGCCAGGGCAGGGTATGGACAGCAACAGAGAGCCCACTGGGGAGCTGGGGTATAGGACGGGGCACAACTCAGGGCTAAGGGTACGTCCAGAGCTGCCACCAAGAACTGGAGTCACAGGAGGTGGGGCGCCTTCGTCCCTGTGCAGGGAGGGGCAGCCTTGGGTGTGGACTCCTGGGGGCAGAGGCCTTGGTTTCCCCAGGGGAGGGGTGCGCCTGGAGCCTCCTAGGAGCTTCCAGCCTCAGGGGGGGCTGAGGCCGGGGAGTGTGCAGGGCTAATGGACACCATGCCTGCCACTTCCTGAGCTGAGGGCAGAGTTGATGGGGGCGGGCTGTCACCTGCGTGGTCTTATTCCCAGGCTTGCATCCTACCCCTCTCCCCCATGGAGGAGGTGGGAATGGAGCAACGCCCCCAGCCAGTCCCCTGGTTCCCTGGTGCCCCCAAGGGATTCCTGCCAGCTCTGCGGCCCTCAGACCTGAGGCCAGGGGGTATTGGACACACTGCATCCCTCACAGAGAGACGAACAACTGTCCCTCCTGCCTGAGCCAGGATTCACCCCCAGACATCCCTCAGAATCCACTTCCATCTTTCCCAAGAGATGCTCCTGTGGCCACAGCCTGCTTCAAAACCAAAAAGCCTCAAACCAGCTTTCCCATAGGCAGCAGTCCTCAGCCAGGGGCGATGGTGCCCCCCCAGAGCCCCTGCCATAAATCACACTGTCAGACTGTCCAGCAGTCAAATCCCCTGGGTAAACAGACACACACATCAGGCAGGATATTCTGGGATCCCAAAGACCACCGCCTGGGAGCTGAAGGCAAAGGTTAGCCCGCTCTCTGGATCAAGTTGGTGCTTCACTACCCAGACCTCCCTCCCTCCATTTTAGATCAGAAAACTGAGGCCCAGACCTTAGGAAATCTGAGCAGGCTCTGAGCAGTGGAGGATGTGGGCTCTGAGCCAGTCTCTGCACTCTCCTCTTTACTCAGGCCCTCCGCTCCCCAAGCTCCCTGCCTCCCAAAGGTCCATAAGCCCAAGCCAGGTGAAATCTCAGTGCAGCCTCTTAGACCTCTGTGCAAAAATGAAAAAAGAGGACACGTTTGTGCATAAAATACACACTGTAGAGGAAGGAAAAATGCAGAAAGAGAAGTTTCCAGTAATCCACCCCATGGCAACCACCAGGCCATCATGGGACCTGGAGTATTAATCCTCTAAACCTGGGGCCCCTCCAACTCGGAGGGCCAAGGGCTGCAGCCCTCTGGGGCCTCCCCGCCTCCAGTTCCGCTGCCTTGTTCTCACTCCCAGGCAGCCTCCGTCCCAGCCTCCTATCCCGGCTGAGCATGGTACCCCGCACACACGGTTGCTAAGAAACCGTTGCCGAGAGTCACAACTCAGCTGGCAACGGAAAACACCCCCAGCAACACAGTTTGCTGGGCCCATTTAGGGAGACATGTTTTCTGGTCCACTCAATGCCTCATCCTCTTTGCAAACATTTCAAACGTTTTCTTTTACATGGCTTCTAGATATCACTTAGCATGCACTCTAAATTTAGGAACGGTTATGAAACAAACATATCACCCACAATATCTGCACTGACTATGGCATGAAGCCTGGTACTGGGATCAAGAGGCAGGGAGACACCGGGGAAAAATCCTGCCTCTTATCCCAGGGAAGCCTGGTGCTCCTGGCTGATCTGGGAGCTTGTCGGTCAGTCTCAACCCCCAGGTGGCAAGCTTTACGCCACAAAGCCCATTGGACTGTGGGAAACAGGAGGGACGGATGGCTCCTGCCCTCGGCAAGAGGCAGAGCTTGTCAGTCAGTCTCATCTGGTCTGATCCCACAACCCCTGGATGGCAAGCTTTACGCCACGGCGCCCACTGGATTGCAAGAAACAGGAGAGACCGATGGCTCCAGCCCTGGACCAGAGGCTACTATCCTCGTAGTACCCCTGCAAGGTCAATCCTTGCAGCAGCCCCAAAAGGTCCAGATGCAGCCCCTTATTTTGCAGAGGAGGAGTCCAAGGTGGCCCGCCCACAGGAGGCAGAGCTGGCCTCTGTTGCTGTAGTAGAGAAATACTGCACCCCAAGCCACATCACGGCACTCTTCAGCCCAGAGTGGGCAGCGTGAAGAGGAAAGACCCCATTCCAGCAAGGATGAAGGCTGCAGCGCCCAGGTCCTCCGTCAGCGCGTATCTCATTTCCTGGGCACCCAAGACGGGGACCCCGGGAGGCCCTTTGGTCAGCCTTGGCACAGCCGTGAAGGTCAGATGGGAGCCTGGAGGTGGGGGTGGTGGCATGGCGCTGGGGGACTTTGTCCCTGAACTGTCTCCTCTCACAGCTCACTCTAGCACCAAAGGCTCCTGTTTTTGAGGTTTGCGGTATTAGAGTTGTTCCCCAAAATTCCGATTTTCCTCCTCCTTCGGCACATGCAGGGCAGCAGGTCTCCACCCTCCTGAAGTTAGGTGCGGCCAGTGAGCTGGCAGCGGCAGGGACGTGTCACTCCAGGAAAGGTGAAGACCAACTCACCACCTGCCACACTGCCCTCGAACCCCGATGTGGCGACTATGAATGGATCATGGTCCGGCCGGTGGGGGCATCACCCACCCGGGTTCTTAAGTGAGGAGGGCAAGGGACAGCACCCAGCAGACCTAGCAGGGCAGTGAGAGTGAGCAGGAAATAATCCTTTGTTTTTTTAAGCCATGGCAGCCTGGAGATTGTTCCTGCTGGAGATTAACCCTGCTGTCCTGACTGCTACAGGTCAGGTGACTACAGCGGAATAGCCCTTACCCTAAACCCTTGGACTAGAAGTATTCTGGATTGCACGTGTTTTTGGATTTTGGAATATTTGCATGTACATTTGGTATATTTACACACATAATCACATATATCTTGAAGATGGGAACCAAGTCTAAACATGAAATTCATGTATGTTTCATATATGCCTTATACACACAGCCTGAAGGTAATTTTATACAACATTTAAAGAATTTTGTGCATGAAACAAAGTTTTCATTGTGTTTTGACTGAGACTCATCCCATGAGGTCAGGTGTGGAATTTTATACCTGTGGCCTCATGCTGATGCTCAAAACGTTTGGGGTTTTACAGCATTTTGGATTTTGGATTTTTAGACGAGCTCAACCTGGATTGGACCTCAAAGGGTGCCCTTATATAAGGTCAACATGCTTAGCAAGGAAGAGAGTTTTTTTTTTTTTTTTTTTTGAGACAGAGTCTCGCTCTGTTGCCCAGGCTGGAGTGCAATGGCATGATCTTGGCCCACTGCAACAGCAGCCTCCCGGGTTCAAGTGATTCTCCTGCCTCAGCCTCCCAAGTAGCTGGCACTATAGACGCAGGCCACCATGCCCAGCTAATTTTTGTATTTTTAGTAGAGACAGGGTTTTACCATGTTACAGGCCAGGCTGGTCTCGAACTCCTGACCTCAGGTGATCTACCCGCCTCGGCCTCCCAAAGTGCTGGGATTATAGGCATGAGCCACTGTGCCCGGCCGAGAGTTCTTAAAACTGAAGATCTTCCAGGTAAGCCCATCTTTGCATGGCAGGAACCACAGGTTAGGCTGGGAGGGTCCAGAAGCAGAACATGGAAGCCAAATTCTGACGGCTGCAGCACAGGTGGAGGCTGATGGCACCAAAGTCAGGGGGCAGAGAGCGCAATAAACACATGTGCCCCTTCTCTGTCCTACCCAGGCCTCGGTTTCCCTGCTTGCAAAGCGAGCATAGTCACTACTAAGTAGTGTCGTAATATATCAAGAGCTCTTTTCCCCGGGGCCTCCTTCAGTCCTTGTAGTAGCCCTGAAATGTCTAGTTCCAGCTCCTTATTTTGCAGAGGAGGAGCCTAAGGTGGCCCACCCACGGGAGGCAGAGCTGGCCTTGACGCCAGCCCCAGGCTCACTCCACACCCAGCATCATGATGCTGCTGTCATCCCCCAACTTCCGGCTTCCCGAGCTCCAGGCAGCGGAGACCCACCATCCTGCCGGCTGTTAGCACCGCCTCTGGGTGGCGAGGGGCTGCCGCAGGTTTGGGCCACCTGCCCACTCCAGGACAGGCTCAAACAGAGTGTCTAGGAAGAGTCTCTTGACTAGGGGAGTGAACAGGTGCCGGAGGATCGCAGTGCCGCTGTGGGCTCTGGCTGCGTAAATCATTCCAGCTCTGGAGCTCTGGGCTCCAGCACGACAAGGCAGTGTGTTCCGCACAAAGACAGGATGTACTTGGGGAGAGGCTGCACCATTGTTGTGAGCGGAAGAGAAATTAATTTTAAGCCTGGAGTTGATTCCAGCCTGGGAGGGAAACGCCAACACTCAGAGAGGGCTGGTTTCAGGCATGTGCACGCCAGAGCTCACGTGCCCACGGCAGCCTGAATTCAGTGGGGAAACGCGCCCCGGGCACCCTCCCTCCTCTGACAGCGTTCCAAGCCACCCCCACATCCCAGCACCGGAAGAGCCTGGCCCCTCCTTCCATCTAGAGAGCCTCGGGTGTGTTCTCCACTGAGCCACACCCTGTCCCCTGCCCCACCAACTAAAACACACCACCCAGGCTGCTGCCAAAAAGGCTGGGAGGCGAGCAAGGAGCAGGAGTGAGACCGCCTCTCTCCAGTGCTCTGAAGGGTTTGGTCAGTTCTCTGTCACTCAACCTGGTGCTTGGTGACGAGGACACAGAATGGAGTGTGGCCCCGCTGTTGGCCTCCCGGGTCTCCAGGCCTGATGGAGTGGGACACACGGACATCCAGCAGGTTCCAGCCTGGCGGGAGAGGGAGGCCTGGATCACAGACTGCAGGCCACCATGGCCCTGGGGGCCACATGTGGTGGGAAGGGCAGGGGGATGAGCTGGCAAACACTGGTGACCCCAGCTCCCCTAAGGGCCTCTGAACTGCCGCCACAGCCGCTACAGCCGGGTGCACTCTAACATCAGCTCCAAGCCGGGGAGAGGCAGGTGCTGCCCTCAGAAAGCTGCCACCCGGGCCAGAGGCACGGGACACCAGGGAGTACCTGCTGCAGAGCCAGATGATCCTGCTGCCCTCCAATGCCCCGACTCAAATAAGCCAACCTCTGGGCCTCAGTTTCCCCACGTGTGCAATGAAAGGCCTGGCCATCCAGCCGCCCCAGCAGACCCAGTCCCCTGACATCCATTCTAGTCCTCTTCCTTACTATGAGGACCCTAATTTTGTCTTGTCAGTTAAAGACCCAGCTACAAAACCCCTTTCTTCAGTTTTCCCTGGCTGCTAGTAGTGACCAGGAGACCCCAGGGTGCTTATCAATGAGACAGGAGAGGATATCATCTGTGGGCTTCCAGAGAGGAGCAGACAGCGTGCACACTGCTTCTGCTCCTGGCCCTGGCCCTGGAGATGGACTACCATGGGCTTTGGCCCCCACTCAGCTTGCCCTATGGCAGTGGGGTGAGGTGGGCTGCAGGGGCCATGCTTAGAGCAAGAGAAAGGTCAGCCAACCTGCTGGGCTGGCACTGACTGTGCAGGTGCCCTGAGGCCGGATGGCAGGCAGCAGCGATGCCCCAGGTCCCAGACCCCAGAAGGCTGGTCAGCCCCCAGGACAGGAACCAGGCCACGATTGATGACTGTGAGGGTAGCAGACAGAAGGACAATCAGGCCCAGGCTGCCCAGAGGCGGGGCTGGGAACAGATCTGCAGACAAAGTGGCATCTCTAGGCCTCTGGAAATTGTGTGTGATTTCAAGCAAAGAGACGGTAGTGGTTCGATTTTGTCCCCCTAAAATCCACGTCTATGTAGAACCTCAGAATGTGACCTTCTTTGGAAATAAGGTTGCTGGAGATGCAATCAGTTGGGATGAGGTCATCCTGGAATAAGTGGGCCCTTAGTCCACTGGTTGGTGCCCTTATAAGAAGGGAAAATACAGACTCACAGAGACATGGCCACGTGCAGATGGAAGCAGAGACTAGGGGATGTGGCCACAAGCCAAAGAACACCTGGAGCCCCCAAAAGCTGAAAGAGCCAAGGAAGGGTCCTCCCCTAGAGCGTTGGAGGGAGAGGACCCTGCAGACACCTTGATGTTGGTCTCTGCCTTCGGAACTGTGAGGGGAGACACTTCTGTTGTTCAAGCCCCAGCTGGTGGCTTTGAACCCTTTGTGACAGCAGCCCCAGGGCACCAGCACAAAGGGTGAGCACGTAGGAGGCCAGTGTGGTGATCTTCGCCTGTCCATCCGGTGTTCCCTCCATCTGGTGCCCAGCGCGTCCTCAGGACTGGCTGGGGCCTGGGGACCGGACACGGAGCAACTGGCAGCAGAGGGGGATGACAGAGCCTGTATTCCGGAATCTGACCCACAAAGGGCTGTGGCATTCCTAGGAGAAGCCGCGGAAGACCAGCAGGAATGACAGGAGCAGCAGTGAGAACCCTTCAGAGGACCCGTGAGATGCGAACTCCCACCCCAGCAAACCACCAAGGGGAAGAGGCAGGCCCCCATCCAGGCAGCTCAGGAAGAGGAGAGCTGACTTTTCTATGGCAAACAAGGCCCAGGTTGCCTAAAACAGGGGAGGGTAGCCTAAGGCTCTCCCAGACTCATGACAACTTAGATTCGTACAAGTGGTACATTTAGCTGAAATCTGGGAGGAGCCTGCTGGGGGCTGTGCCATCCTGAAGGTTCCCAGAGTCTCACACACACACACACACACACACACACACACCCTCCCTCCCACCTGCCTTCTCCAAATAAAACCATGTCCCTGGTCTGTTTCTCTCGGTATCCACCTTCTCAATCATGGAGGAGGTCTCAGCTCCTAATGCACTCAGCAAAGTCCCGGCGGACAGTGAGTCACTGAGTCCTGGGCCAGGCACACGCTGAGCTCAGGACCTCCAGGGCAAGGTGACCCGGAGGGCTCTGAGAATAGGACAGTGTAGGTGCCCCCACAGCAGAGGATGTGGCTGGGTGTCTGTGAGGATGCTTCCTGCATGACAAGCTGGGGTTATAAGAACACAAAAGCCTGTAGGATGAAGCCTGGCCCAAAGCAGTCGGGGTCCCGTGACCTCCCCGGCCTCTCTCCGGGCAGTGTCCTCCCCAGGGCGCCAGGCTTCCCTAGCTCCGAGTCTGGGCGTCTGAAACCTGCTGTGTAATTGGATTACGCCCTGGCCCGTGCTGAGCGTCCATCTGCACCCGTCTCGGAAAACACAAGTCTCAGAGAAGGAAAACAGTTGCCACAGGTAATTTTCTATCAAATATACCATATTTCTCGGAATCACATGTGGAAGTTAACTAACTAGATTCCCCCTTATTTTTGGAATGCTTTCAGGGGACAATAGAAAGGTTCATTCTGTTCTGGGAAATGCTTCATTTAGATGCTAAACATTAGAATGCAATTTGTTCTTCAATCAGGGAAGAGTGGAATGAGAGGACTTTTAAGGATGCCATCCGCGCTCCCTGCTCCTGGTTCCATCGCGGGCCCTGAACAGCCGCAGGTGTGCGAAGGCAGGTTGGGAAACACTTTTGAGTCAGACCTACCTCCCTGGTTCAACCAGAGGCTCTTTTCTTTCCTTGATAAAAATCCAAATTGTGATTGTTTTATAGAACTGCCTTTTACAACAGAATCGTCTCCTCACATACCATATTCCCCTGATGCTGCCTGACAACTCTTGTCTCCCATGGATGTGGGCACACAGCCACATGCTGCTCTACCTCCCACCCCCCCTGAGCACTCGGTGGATGCTGGGACCCTGCTGGTCAGCCAACCAGAAAACGGTGTGTGAGGGTATATCCGGGCTGCAGAAGAATGTACTAATTGGTTTATTTTTTGAAACGAGGTCATGTTGATCTGGAAGGTAACTCAGGGGAAGGGTAGACAGGACTAGAAGGAGGACAGAGGACAAGGACATCATTCAGCAAGATGAGGGCCTGGGAAGCTGGGTCTCTGAGAAGCCTGGGCTCCTTCAATCCCAGTGAGACCCTCACACGGAGCACTGACGGATGAGGGGTAGGGGGACAAGGACGGGGGCAGGTGCTCATTGAGGAGAGAGGCCCTGGGATCCCCAGACCTGGATATGAGGGGGCTGCCACTGGGCACAGATGGGCAACCTGGGCACCACGCAGAATAGCATCTGCAGCTGATTTAGACACGTTGAATATATAAAAACGTTATATATATTAAATATATATTATGTATGTTATATATAACATATTTATACATACATATATTCATATACATAACATAAATGTTATATATTTATGTATTACATAAAATACATGTTGAATATTATATTCTATATAAAACAAATATATATATATACATACACACATTATATTTTTTATATATATATATATATATGTAAACATTGAGTTGAATATACAAAAATCCTGAGTTCATAATGATATATTGGTGAGGGAGAGAGAGTCAGACAGGGGCAGAGAGGACAGAGGAGAGAGAAAGAGACCCTAATTCATCCCCCAACAACATGATAGAAAACCAACTCATTGGACATCAGTGGACATCACTGAAGCATCAGCTTCGTACGGAGAGACCTGATAATTAAAAAGAAAGAAGCATTTATCTTGCCTTCTGGTACAGACAGCGTTCAGCTTAACCAAGTCATCTTATTTGAGATGAGAAAGTTCTTCAAGATGGAAGAATCTCAGCTCATCTCTGTGGAAGGATTAGGAAGCCACCAAATGCAAACCTCAGCACACTCTTCAATGTCTGCAGGGCCCACCCCAGAAAGAGGCCCCTGGGTGACCAGCTGGTGAGGAGCTTCAAGAGGAAGGATTCACCATCACCGCCTGGAGCCCGGGTGCAGCTTTCATCATGGCGGTGGCGAGTGCAGTCTCTGCCTCCTGGGGAGACGGGGTGTGAAGCTCACAGCACCTGCGTGTGGCTGGGTCCAACATTAACAACACTGCAAGAGCTCACCTCCGTTTACAGGAAGCAGGAAGGACCCAAGGACTGGCTGATGATACCACAGGAGGCAGAAGGCCCATCCGGGGTTGGGGGCAGCCAATGGCCAACCTACCCCATCCCTCTAACAACCTACCCACCCCATCCCTCTAACACGTCGCTGGCAGGAAACACGGGAGATGACTCGGCCTGGAGACTTGGGGACATAGCTCCCAAGTGCCACGTGGGTCCTGGGTCGAAGTCACCACCGTGAAAAGGCATTTCTGAGATAATTTGGGACATGTGCTAACGGAGGCATTTCAGATTCCACCCAGAGACCACTGCTGGGTGTGTGGATGGGACAGTGACGCTGGGGCCCGCAAGAAAGATGCTGTGCTGTTGAGAGACAGACTGAAGGGGAGGAGGGAGTGACGCAATGCCTGGGATTTTCTGGAAAAAAAAAAAAAAAAGAATAAAAAGGGCTACCTGGATACGGAAGGCAAGAATTTCTTGGGTAACAAAAGCACAGCCAATAAAAGAAAAAATAGATACTAAAGTAGATGAAAATTTAAAACTTCTGCATATCAAAGGGCACAATTGACAGAGCAAAAAGGCAGCTAAAGAACGGGTGGAAATATTTGCAAATCATGTATCTGGTAAGGGATTGATACCCAGAATGTGCAGAAACTCTCAGAACTCAACAACAGAAACCAAAATCTAACTTAAAAACAGGCAAACTGGCCGGGTGTGGTGGCTCACGCCTGTCATCCCAGCAGTCTGGGAGACTGAGGTGGGTGGATTACTTGAGGTCAGGAGGTCGAAACCAGACTGGCCAACATGTCAAAACCCCATCTCTACTAAAATTTCAAAAATTAGCCAGACGTGATGGCGCGTGCCTGTAATCCCAGCTACTCGGGAGGCTGAGGCAGGAGAATCGCTTGAACCCAGGAGGCAAAGGTCGCAGTGAGCCGAGATCACGCCATTGCACTCCAGGCTGGGTGACAGAGTGAGACTCTGTCTCAAAAATAAATAAATAAATAAAACGGACAAAGGACTTGACTAGACATTTCTGCAAAGAAGAGATACAAATGGCTGACAAGGACTTTTCTGAAAAGACGTTCAACACCACTAATCACTTCGAGAAAGGCAAATCCAAACTACAACAGGACACCATCTCACACCTGTTAGGATGGCCATGATCCTAAAACAGAAAGTAACGACGCTGGTGAGTATGTGGGGAAACTGGAGCCCTTGGGCACCGCTGGCAGGAAGGTAAAGTGGTGCAGCCCCTGTGGAACATGGCACGGCTGCTCCTCAAAATGTTAAACATAGAGCGAGCACGTGAGCCAGCAATGCCACTTCTGCCTCTATGCCCGAAGGAACTGACAGCAGGGTCTTGAAGAGATATCTGCACACCCGCGTTCATGATGGCAGCACTATTCACGATAGCCAAGAGGTGGATGCAACCTAAGTGTCCACCTGCAGGTGAATGGATACACAAAAGGATGTGTTTCCATAGAATGGGATATTTATCATTCAGGCTTAAACCAGAAGGAGATTCGGACGCACGCTACAACATGGAGGAACCTCGAAGGCATTACACCGAGTGAAATAAACCAGGCACAAAAAGACAGATACTGCAGGATTCCACTGATCTGAGGTCCCTAGAGTGGTCAAATTCATAGGGAGAGGAAGTGGGATGGGGAGTGCCAGGGGCTGGGGGAGGGGATGGCAATGACTGTTTAATAGGGAAGAGTTTCAGTTCGGGAAGATGAGGAGGTTCTGGAGATGGATGGTGGTGACAGTGAATGGAAATGTACTTAATGCTACTGAAATGTATACTTAAAAAGGGTTAAGATGGTAAATTTTATGGTATGTGCACTGCACTAGAATTTGAAACGTAATAAAAAGTATAATTGCAAGAAAAAAAAAGGAGGAGGAAGTGAATGGAGCAAATGGGCGCTGCGATCTCTTGGAGGCCAGCTCTCCACAAGGTCTTCATAAACCCTCGGTCATGCTCCTCCGTTGCGCAAGGGCCTCCAATGGCTCCCCATTGCCCTGGGCCTTGCCACAGCCTGAAAGGCCCCGTAGGGCTTGGGTCCCACCCCTTTTTCTGCTGCATCCACCCTCTCAAATGTTCCAGAACACACAGAGTCCTTCTCTGGTCCAGGCAGGGCCTTGCACTCATCACCCTGGTGCACAGCCCACCCCCACCTCAGCTCTACCCTCCTCTCCAGGTCTCAGCCTAAATCCTTCCCCTTGAGGAATCCTCCCTGACCCCCCCGTCAACAAAGGCGTGGTCTCTGCCCTGTAGCTGCATGGCATCCTAGTGTGTGTGCACACACGCGCGCGTGAGTATATGCGTGAGCATGTGTGAATGCATGTCAGCACGTGTATGGTGCACAGCCCACCCCCACCTCAGCTCTACCCTCCTCTCCAGGTCTCAGCCTAAATCCTTCCCCTTGAGGAATCCTCCCTGACCCCCCCGTCA
>NW_012122265.1:4063826-4066615 GCF_000951035.1 Colobus angolensis palliatus | reverse complement strand
CCCTCCTCTCCAGGTCTCAGCCTAAATCCTTCCCCTTGAGGAATCCTCCCTGACCCCCCCGTCAACAAAGGCGTGGTCTCTGCCCTGTAGCTGCACGGCATCCTAGTGTGTGTGCGCACACGCGCGCGTGAGTATATGCGTGAGCATGTGTGAATGCATGTCAGCACGTGTATGTGTGTGTGTGTGTGAATGTGAGCCTGTGTGAGTGTATGAACATGTGTGTATGCAAGCATGTGTGTCTGTGAGCATGTGTGCAAGTGTGTAGGCATGTGTGTGGGCATGTGTGTGAGCATGTGCACATGTATGAGCATGTGTATGTGTAAGTATGTGTGTGAACATGGGTGAACATCTGTGCAAGTGTGTGAGTGTGTGTATGTGAATGTGTGAGCATGTGTATGTGTAAGCATGTGTGTGAGCGTGAGCATGTGTGTGAGAGCATGTGTGAGCATGTGAATATGTGTGAACATGTGTGTGAGCATGCGAGGATGTGTGAACTTCATGTGTGAGCATCTATGTGTGAGCATCTGGGTATGTGTAAGCATGTATAAGCATGTGTGTGAACATGTGCATGTGCTAGCATGTGAGTGTGAGCATGTGCAAGCATGTGTGTGCGTGTGAATATGAGTCTGAACATGTGTATGCAAGCATGTGTGAGCATGTGAATATATGTGTGAGCATGTGTATGTGTAAGCATGTGTGTGAACATGTGTTTGAGCATGTGTGTGTGAGAGCATGTGTGTGAGTGTGTGAATGTGTGAACATGTGTGAGCATCCGTATGTGTGTAAGCATGTGTGAACATGTGTGTGCATATGCTAGCATGTGTGCCAGTGTGTGAGCATGTGCAAGGGTGTGTGTGTGTGTGAACATGTGTACTGGTTCCTGGGGTTGTCATGACAAATCACCACAAACCAAGGGGTTTCAAACAACAGGAATTTTTCTCTCAGTTCTGGCAGCCAGAAGTCTAAGATCAAGGTGTAAGCTGGGCCACACTCCTCTGGTGGCCACTTATGTGGGTGCATTCGTGTGTGTGCATGTGTGTGGGTGCCTGTGTACGTGCACGTGTGTGGGTGCCTGTGTACGTGTACGTGTGTGGGTGCCTGTGTGTGCATGTGTATATGTGCGTGTGTGTGCATGAGTACGTGTGTGTTTCCATTCACAGCACAGTCACAGCCTCCAGTTATGGAGCCTGCTGACCCACATAGTGCCTGTCAATCTGTGCAGCGTCTGTTTCCCCAGCACTCAGGCTCTGTGAGGGCAGGGCCTGGTCTTCCTCTCTGCAGGATCCCAAAAGGGCCCAGGCTGGTGCTGAGTACGGAGTCAGCGTGTGGCCCGTACACAACTGATCAGACCCAGGGTGCTTATAGAGACCCTCCTGCTATTCACAGATGGGGGCAGGTGGGGCTGGCTTGGGTGTTTACTCCTCTTCTGGCCAGGCCATGGCCAGCTCGAGTTCCTCCTGGGGTGCAGAATCCAGGTGCCCACAAAGACAAACGAGCAGCTGGAGAGCCAGTCCCTGATGGGCAACCCCTCAGACCTCCCCCCCAGCAGCCCACCGGGAAGCAGCCACCACAGAGAGGGTGTGACCCGTGGGAGGCCACCACCCAGCGCTCAAGAAGGCCAGCACAAAGGACACTAGGCACTAGGAGTGAGGCTGGTGCCCTGGTGAGGGGAGGCTGGCTGCCCCAGACTCTCGAAAGCCCTGAGGCCCAGACCCTGGCAGTCCTGTGAAACAGACCCAGGTGTCAGACCCCTTTCCTTCCCACATCCCACACTCTAGGCTGCCCAGGAGAATCCCAAGGAGCCCTGGCATCCCAACCAGCCTCAGGCTGACCAGTGAGTCTACCCTGTGACAGGGCTGGAGCCCTGTTTGGGGTCTGCGAGCTGCCCACGGCTCACATCAAGCCGGCTTCCGCTCTGTCCATCAATTCAGGCTAGCTGAGCACAGGTTCTCAGGAACGCCCGCGAGTCCCATGCCAGGTGGGTCCCATTCACAGGTGGCTGTTCACCTGCCAGCAGGAAGCTGGAAAGTGCCCCCAGGACGGCTGGCAGCCCAGTGAGCTGTGAGGCACACGGCAATTTGGGGCTCATTTTCTCCTGCAACGAAGTTGATCCATAATCTGGTAAATACACTAATCATCACCGCCCTGCTCAGAGCAGGAGCTTATGAGCTACAAAGTCCGGAGGGAACAGGCTCGGCATAGAAAGAGACCACGGCCGGCCGGCTTGAGGAATGTGCTGCCAGGATATGAAACCCAAAGCTGGCAATGGACCATAAGCCGCTCCCAGTGACGGAGGACCCAGGCCACAGACCAGCTGCTGCGCTGGGCACAATGCTTCTATTGTCACAGAACCCTGCATCCACACGCCTGCCCAGCCCTGCTTGCAGATGGGAAAGCTGAGGGCCCGGAGCAGCAGGATCTGCTCGGCGTCCTGCTGCTGACCTTCCCTGGGCCAGTCTGACCCCCGGCTCCTCTGATCATCTCTCCTTTAACAGAAGCAAAGAATGAGTCGTAACAGCCAAGGACCCAGGAGCAGCTCTTCTGTCAGCAGATGCACCAGAAAATCCGTGGTGGCCGAGGAAGCCCCATTTTGTTTAGTCTGCTCAGCATTTCTCGTACCATAATAAAAACATCTGAATTTCCAACATATATAATAGAAAGATTTCCTAGAAAATGATCTAGTCTGGCTTTGTTCAAAAAAGTTAAGAGTCCGGCTGGGCACAGTGGCTTACGCCTGTAATCCCAACACTTTCAGAGGCTGAGGTGGGTGGATTACTTGAGGTCAGGAG
>NW_012122265.1:4055557-4061211 GCF_000951035.1 Colobus angolensis palliatus | reverse complement strand
CCACCACGCCTGGCTAATTTTTTGTATTTTTTAGTAGAGACGGGGTTTCACCGTGTTAGCCAGGATGGTCTCAATCTCCTGACCTCGTGATCTGCCTGCCTTGGCCTCCCAAAGTGCTGGGATTACAGGCGTGAGCCACTGTGCCCGGCCTACGCTTTTTTCTTAAACGTGCTTCAGCTTGTCTAGGAGGATCCAGTACAAGGCACTGTGAGGATTAACAGCAGAGAATGGCATGTGCTCTCCCTCCAGAGGCACAGCAAGACCGCCTGCCCCAGCCTCCCCTGCAGGGAGGAATGGCCGCCAGTTGAGATTGCAGTCAACAGAACATAAGCAGAAGTGATATGCGCTTTCTCTTCTGCCAGCCAGATGCGGCCGAACCCGGTGACCTGGGCATCCGTGTGTTCAGGATGGAGGAGCTGGGAGCTGGGAGGAGCCTGAAGATGCTTGGAGGACTTGAGAGGGGCAATAAATAACTCCATGGCTCAATGAAGAGCCAGTTTTCAGTCTGGGACTTGTTAGTGTCCAGCATTATGGGAACGGACGCACAAAGTCTAAAATGGGTGCAATACTGTGAAGTGCACCCGAGACCTCTGGGCCGTGGGCGGTCGAGTGGGCATGCCAGCCCCTGCCCCAGCTTGCAGCTGTGCTAGCACAAAAGGGCCAATCTCTCTGGGCAAGGGTCGTGCTAGGGAATCCCACTGCGGATGACTCTTCTGGGTAATCAAGGTCCAGGCTCTTTCCTGGGAGTTCCTGGGTCTGGAGAGAAGGCCCCAGGGGACTGGGTACCAGGATGGGTAAGGTCAGAAGGACAGGGGCTGGGGTCACTGGCATTCCCCTGAGGGAGGCCGCATTTCACTGGCTTTTCCAGTTGGCGAAGCCTTTGCCCGCAGGGTCTCTTTAAAAGGAAACCAGACAAAACCAACCCAATACTTCCTGCACTGCGTCCTGACCTCAAACCATCCTGCCTAGCAACTGGCAATTAGGCTGCCTTTGAGATAAATATTCTTGGCTAAAAATGCCCATGGGTCTTAAAACTTTGATTTTCCGTTCGATTCGAATTTACATCCAGAATTGCAGTGCTGTGGGGGGCGGTGGATGGCGATGAAACGCCCAGGATAAAGACAATGTCCTAGCTAACGAAATAACCAGTGAGCGACAGAGGGACCTCAGCAGGAACTCTGGGCAGAACGGAACTCGCCAGGTCATCCCATGTGAACCACTTTGGACAACAGAGTGGTAGCTTTGTTGGATTTATGGGGATGGCGGCTCAGCCCATCTAACCGCAGTTGAGGCGGGGCCGAGAGATGTCTCCCCTGTGTCCACGCTAGCTGGGTGCTTCCCTCCCACAGACACGGAGGCCGGGCTGCCACTTCCATCCTTCCCCGACACCTCCAGTCATCTTCTGGGAAACACCAAGTAACACAAACAGGACACGGATTTCCTGGAGATTTATATCTGGCTCAGCAGTTGCACCGGCTGAAGAGGTGAAGATGACAAAGGCCCTCAACGTGACTGAGAATAACACAGAGCCGGTCCCTCAGGCTTGAGAGCCCTAATTTCGCCAGCTTAGAATTTCTAACGAGACAAAGAATACAAGCTTTTAAAAAAGTTACTTTACAGAAGAGCCAAGGTGACTACCGTTGATAATAATTTATAGTATATTTCAAAATATACAAGAGAAGATTTGGAAGGTTCCCAGCACAGAGAAATACATGTTGGAGGTGACATCGCAGTTTAATTTGATTTGATCCTTAGACATTGTATAGATGTATCAAAACATCACACGGGCCCCGTAAATATGTACAATTACTAGGTAGCAGTTAAAAAATAGCAGAGCCCTCTGTGACTCACCCTCCACCCGTCTCTTCCTCCAAGGGGTTACCTTGGAGGAAGGTTTATCTTGAAGGATTATCACATTGGTGTGGAGATTTCCAGAACTTTTGCATAACATTTATGTTCCCTTGGAAAATGTGGCTTACAGAGAATAAATATAGTATTTTTGTGTCCTTTTTTTAAAAAGCAGAAATATTATCATACTACAGTGGTTGGTCTGTGACCTGTGGTTTGCATTTGAGATGGTGTCTCGGGAATCATGTTGTCGTTGGTACGCAAATACTCCTCTTTCTTTTATACGTTGGCATCGCTTTTGGTCATTTTAATGAGGGTTGATCTCCTGCCATGTGCTGGGTGCTTTCTCTTGCAGGTGAGCAAGAAAGACAGTCTTTGCTTTCACTGAGTTATGGTCCCACGGGGGAAGACAGACCAACAATAAAAGGTGAATAGAAACCACACCGTGTGCTAGTCGAGCTATGAATAAACATGAAGCCGATTAAGGGACTGCAGGTGGAGGAGGGGGAGGAACAGAGAGGTAAAGAGGTGACCTGGGGTCAGGGGCTGAGCTGGAGCTCTGCCCGGGGTCTCAGCTGACCCAAGGGTTGTACGTGGCGGCGAGCAGGGGTCATCACTGGTTCTGTTTCAGAGCCCAGGAAACATGCTGGGACCTGCCCCCGATCTAACAGGAAAGCCCAACTGTTCAAAAGTTAAACAATGAAAAGGGAAGAACATTGCTGTTTAAAAATTTTTAAATTAAAAAAAATGTAGTAAAAGACACAAAGCGTAAAATTTGCCATTTTAAAGTGGCCAGTTCATGGCATTAACTACATTTACAGTGTGTGCAGCCATCACCAGCACGCATCTCCAGAACTTTCTTATCTTCCCAAATGGAAACTCTGTCCCCATTACACACTAACTCCCCATCACCTTCCCCAGCCCCCAACACCCACCATCCTACTTTTTGTCTCTATGAATGTGATGAATGTGACTACTCTAAGAACCTCACTTGAGCGGAATCATACAGTTAAAAGGAAGAGAATGTTGTGTTTGGCCACTCCTGGCATCTGTCCATCTGCTTCCCCTTGGGTCCCAGGCTGGATACCTCCGTGTGGGGTGGAGGCAGTGACAGGAACCGAGAGGGGCCCCGTCCCAGGGCAGGACCAGCAACCCTCCTGCAGGGCAGCTCCTGCCTGCTGCAAATACAAGAGGGAGGCTGATCTTGGAAGAACACGCCTTTCCAACATGCATTCCCAGAGACAGTGCAGATCTCAGCAAAGCCAGGGGTGAGGACAGCACTGAAATCCATCTTCAGACCTGCCTGCCAAACCCCACAGAGTCACTGAGTCCCAATTTGCTGTGCTCATTTAATGGATTCCTTCCTTTATGCATTCAGCGAACAATAGCCCATGCCTTTTGCCAAGACTGACACCTGTGCCTCAGACAAACACGTGGGGAAAGGTGACCCCAGCCTGGCAGGGACTATGAACAAGTAGGAAATTCATCAAAAGATCTCGTCAAAGGCTGGGCACGGTGGCTCATGCCTGTAATGCCAGCACTTTGGGAGGCTGAAGTGGGCAGATCACCGAGTTCAGGAGTTCGAGATCAGCCTGGCCAACATGGTGAAACCCAGTCTTTACTAAAAATACAAAAATTAGCTGGGATTACCCGGCCTGGTTGCAGGCGCCTGTAATCGCAGCTACTTAGGAGGCTGAGGCAGGAGAATCACTTGAACCCAGGAGGTGGACAGTGCAGTGAGCCAAGACTGCCACTGCACTCCAGCCTGGGCAACAAGAGTGAGACTCTGTCACAAAAAAAAAAAAAAAAAAAGTTGAGAGTCCATGACTGACACTGCCCTTGGTCCCACAGAGCCAGCCTGGGCTGGTGCCGGGAGGGGCTGCCCCTGCTGGCTGAGGGTCTCTACAGCCAGGACGTGCCACTCCTTGATGGCATCTAGAGGCCTCTGTGCTGGGGACTCAGGTGGCAGCCTCAGGAAATGGCCAGTTTGGGATGGAAGTGGGCTCTGCAAGTGCTTGAAAGAGAGTCTCAGTCCATTAGGCTTTTGCTCAGGCTGCCGTAGCAAAATGCCACAAACTGAGTGGCTTCTAGACAACAGAAATGTATTTCTCACCATGCTGGGGGCTGGAAGAGTCAGTGCCTGGTGAGGGCCCACTTCCTGGTGTCTTCACAGGGCAGAAGGGGCAAAGGGGCTCTCTGGGGTCCCTTTTCTAAGGGCACTCCTCCCTCTCATGAGGGACCCACTTTCATGACCTCATCTCCTCCTGCAGGCCCCACCTTCTAACACCATCGCTCTAGAGATGAGGATTTACTGTATAAATTTTTCGAGGGACACAGACCATCACACCACAGCAAAGAGGGCCTGGGTTTTCTTCTTCCTTTCTTTCTGAGAGTCGATCTCCATCTGATTTTCCCAGCAACACATTAATCGGGTAAAGCCAAATCCATGTGAGTAGGTGTGGTGGGTGCAGAAAGGAGGGTGGCCTGAGGCTCCCCTGCAGGCCCACAGGGTGGGTTCTGGCCGCCAGGGCCTGAGCAGAACCCCCTTGAGCCACACGGGGTCTTTACCTGGCTCCTTTCAGTGGGAGTTCCACGTGGCTGGGACTGGGACGTCAGTAGACCCAGGGACGACCCCAAGGAAGGGGCTAGGTCTCAGACATAAGGAGGAGGGGGCAGGTCCTCTGGCCCACAGGCCCGTCTGGGGCTCAGAGGGCTTTGCCCAGGCCTTCCAGGGGGCTGGGGGCTGCAGGACATGGAGGTGCAGCTGGAATATGTCTCCCACAGTAAGCAGGCAACCCGGGGCCAGGCATGGCTAGTGCAGTGGGCTGAGTGGGGTCTCCCAGAAAGATGTGCCCGGGTCCTAACCTCCGGAACTGGGAATGGGATCTTATCTGGAAAAAGAGTTCTCACAGACATAATTAAGTTAAGGACCCTGAGATGAGGAGATTATCCTGGATTACCTGGCTGGGCCCTAAACCCAATGACAAGTGTCTTTTTAAGAGAGAGGCAGGGGGAGATTTGAGACACAGTGACGCAGAGAGGAGAAGGCCACGGGAAGACGGAGGCAGGGACTAGAGCGACGCAGACATGAGTCAAGGGACACTTGGAGACACAGGAAGCTGGAAGAGGCCAGGAAGGATCCTCCCCTAGAGCCACCATGGGGAGCAGGGCCCTGCCAGGCCCTGGATTTCAAACTCGTGGCCTCCAGCACTGTGAGTGAACGCATTACTGTTGTCTGAGGCCACCCAGTCTGTGGTCATTTGTGATGACGGCCGCAGGACATGAATACAGTTGTGCTTCAGAGAGGACTACACAAAGCTGAGGCCGGAGCCCTGACCTGGGAGCACAGGCATGTGCTGGAGTTGGGGGCACTACGGGCCAGGGAGGGCTGGGGTAGGAGGGGCACATGCCCAGTCAGGATCCCTCCCTGTCCCCCGATCCCTAGAATAGTCCCTCAAGGCTGGGCTCTGGAATCCTCCGTAAGTTGCTCCATCTCAGAAAGCCTCAGTTTACTCATCTGGAAAACGGAGAGAGTCATGCAAGTCCACTTTGCAGAGCTCCTGGAAAGAATCGAGGCAACCGCTGGGTAACCTGCTTAGCACAGTGAGTGCAGGCAATGAGCGTCTATACAGAGAGCCTGGGGACTTAGAGGGATGCAGAGTGTTCAGACAGCTAAAACACGTGCTGGCCACTGCCTGGCATCCCTCCCTGATGAAAAATAACAATAGATCGTGTACAGAATTTTTAAAATTCTAAGAATTTTTTTCTTTACTATGGTTTTTTCTTTTCTTTTCTTTTTTTTTTTT
>NW_012122265.1:4034109-4051092 GCF_000951035.1 Colobus angolensis palliatus | reverse complement strand
GTGGTGGCGCACACCTGTAATCCCAGCTATCTTAGGAGGCTGAGGCAGAAGAATTGCTTGAACCTGGGAGGCAGAGATTGCAGTGGGCTGAGATCGTGCCACTGCACTCCAGCCTGAGCAACAGAGTGATATTCTGTCTCCAAACAAAAACAAAAACAAAAATAAAAAACACGTCAAGAATGCTTTGAAGAGGTAGACAAGTTACACACAAGCTTCATCCTGCTCAATGCCAAAATCCCGGTGTTGCTGGGCTGAGGCAGGGGCTGTCTAGAGGGGCTACAGGCTGGGGATAGGGCTGGCCATGGGGCTGCTAGGCACACAGCCTGTTCTCCAGGAACAACAACAAAAAACCTGAACAACAAATCAGTCCACTGGAATCACAAGGCTCATCAAAAAACACTCTGGGAAAATTAACTGACAATAAAAAATGTCTTCCTGGAACAGATGAGGCTGGGCCCAATACAGGAATTAAAACCTATCACTGCTGATCCCACATGGGTGCTGCAGAGGTTCAGCTGCTATATTTACAACAAGGGAATGATGCATATGCCATGAGTTAGAGGCCGCATTGCCTGCCATGGGTCCTTGGGGCCAAGTCCCCTCAAGTTCAGTGGCCGACACCTCCCAGTTTTGCCTCAGTCCGGGATCAGGCTGGGGAGCTGGGGCAAGGCAGAGTGCCCTGGGCTTTGAGTCCAGCATCAGGATGGCCAGGACCCCCAAGAGCCCTCTGACCCCCTGCCTTGCTGCAGCAGGAGTCACTCACAGTGTCCAAGAACTCTGGAGCCAGAGCCGGACTCGGGTTTGAATCCTGCCCCATCACTCCCTCAGTATCTCCTGTGACTTGGATCATCCTAGGTTCACCAAACCTCAGCTGCTCCATGTGCAAAATGACACTAATGCCACCTCCCTCCTCTGACTGCTGAGCGTGGAAGGGGACCCTGGCATACAGTAAGTGCTTAAGAAGTGGCAGAGGTCATTATTGAAATAGTCCTTGTTATTGTTCCCAGAGCTGTGTGGACCCCAGAACTCGCATGCTGGTAGCCCATGGCGGCGAGGGCAGCATTCTGATCGCCTGTGCTCTTGTGCCCCCTCAAACCCAGGCCATTCAGAATAAATGACTGTGAGCCTCAGGCTGGAAAGATCATTTCCCTTCCCAGCTAGAAAGACTCATCCATCAGGCTGTGTCAGACGCGCCTGAGCCCTCCAGGGTGGTCAAAGGTAATGAAGCTTGTGTCCCAAGTGCAGCATTTAGGGCTTCCCGAGGCAAAGTGCCCAAGCAGGCTCTCTGCTCTCCAAGTTCATGGTGCACAGTAGCCACGGCTTGCCTCTCCCAATACACAGGATCTCCAAGGGCCGCCCTCCCATTCCTCTTGTTTCTCAGTCCATGTTTTTCCTCCTTCCTTCAGTTTGACAATATGGGTACAGCAGCCACTTTGCAGGATGCCTCTGCTTAGGCATGCCTGAGCATGGGGCTAAGGAGAAACATGGGACCTGAACTCTGCACTCTTTGGGAAGAAGGACCACACAGGATTCAAATCTGTTTCACCAACCACTAGGCTCCAGGCCTGAGTCTACCCAGCAGCTGCTCAAAGTAAGTTTGCAGATGTGTGTAACCCAGACAGATACCCTCACCCCATGTGCTCCAGTCCTTGTTGGAATGGTTTTCAAAGAATTACAGTCCAGATGCCAAATAGATAGGAAACAGGGTTTCCGATCTTTAATAGTACTTCTCCAGTTATTAAATGGAATCTTTTAATTAATTAATTAATTTATTCTTGAGACGGAGTCTTGCTCTGTCACCCAGACTGGAGTGCAGTGGCACAATCTCGGCTCACTGCAACCTCCACTTCCTGGGTTCAAGCGATTCTCCCTGTCTCAGCCTCCCGTGTAGCTGGGATTACAGGTGTCCGCCACCACACCCAGCTAATTTTTGTATTTTTTAGTAGAGATGGGGTTTCACCATGTTGGCCAGTCTGGTCTTGAACTCCTGATTTCAGGTGATCCACCTGCCTCGGCCTCCCAAAGTGCTGAGATTACAGGTATGAGCTACCGTGCCCAGCCAAAATAAACCTAACTTAAAGCACAAAGCAATATATTTTGGTAGCCCCACCTTTTATAATCTGTATGTGGAAGTAAGCCCCCAGTTTTCCTTCAAGGCTTGCCCATCATAACTTTTATTCCTCTCAGCTTTCTGTCTAAGCTCCCTCTGTTTCTTTGTTTTCCTCTTTCCTCTAGAATCTGCATCACAGAAGACATCAAATTGGGCAAGACTCCTTCTCCTTGACAGGTGGCACAGGAGGGTGGCTGGAGAGGGAGCGTAGGAAGCAATACGTCGATCTTGGAAGAACAGCCTGGCTCTGCCACTCGCTGTGTGTCTGTGGGTACGTGAGTCCCCACTCTGTGCTGTGGCCTCTTCATGCAGGCAAAGGAGCTGATAAAAGTAACCGAGTTGGCCGGGCGCGGTGGCTCAAGCCTGTAACCCCAGCACTTTGGGAGGCCGAGATGGGCGGATCATGAGGTCAGGAGATCGAGACCATCCTGGCTAACCGTCTCTACTAAAAAGTACAAAAAAAACTAGCCAGGCGAGGTGGCGGATGCCTGTAGTCCCAGTTACTCGGGAGGCTGAGGCAAGAGAATGGTGTAAACCTGGGAGGCGGAGCTTGCAGTGAGCTGAGATCCGACCACTGCACTCCAGCCTGGGCGACAGAGCGAGACTCCATCTCAAGAAAAAAAAAAAAAAAGAGTAACCGAGTTAAACTGAACACAAAGTGAGTTCATGTGTGTGAACTCTCAAAAACGGTGCTGGCACACAGTAGGTGCTCAAGCAGCATGGGCATTTTACACAGTCACTGCCATGGCTGTTCTGAGTTTTATTTGCAGTCTGTATCATGCTGCCCAGCAGTTAAGCTTTTGTTGGGTCTGAGTTCTATCTTAACAGAAGTGGGCAGGACCCCCTCCCCTCTGCGGTCCTTCTGGCCGGGCGTGTGACGAAGGTCGTGAACTCAGCACTCACTGAACACCCGCCCGTCCCACCCGGGATGGGGACTCTGGGGTGTGCATCAGCAGTTTCAAGAAACACAGAATTACCGCATGACCCAGCAATTCCATTCCTAGGTATGTACCCCAAAGAACTGAAAATGAAAACTGGTACAAAAACGTTCACGTCGACATTCTTCACAATAACTAGAAGTTGGAAACAGCCCAAGTGTCCCTGAACTGGTGAACGGATAAACTAATTGTGGTCTAACCATGTGGTGGAATGTCATTCACCCACAAAAGGAAGGTAGTACAGACACACGCTACCACATGGGTGAACCTAAAGCACACGATGCTGAAAGAAGCCAGAAAAAAGGTTGCCTAGAGCTTGATTTCATGGACGGAAAATATCCGGAACAGGCAGACCCAAGACGGAGAGGGGATGAGTGTTTGCCTGAGGCTGGGAGGGAGATGGAGAGTGAGTGCCAATGGGTTCGATGGTAAATGTTATGGTCTGTGTATTTTACCACAACAACAAAAAAGACATACTCAAGCGAAAAAAAAAAAAAGTGTATAAACACATGACAAAATGTATTACTAACAGACACATATAAAGAAATAAAATTCCACAGAGATAAACCTTGTTTTGCGGACACTGTCTCCTGGTGGCAGCATCCCTGGTTTTTCCTTTGGCTTCTCTGCATTACCAATTTTATTTGTGTCTGACATGATTTACTCGAAACACAGTGAAATAACACTAATGTAAAAGCTGGCCACCAGGCAGATATGGGGGCAGAGTTTACTCAAAATTTCCTAGGAGGAGGGGTACACATTCTGCCTGTAAACCTCTCAGGATTTGAGTGGGCCTGGGGAGAGAAGGCTGGCACCTTCCAGGGAAGGGCTGGCTTCTCACACTCTCTCTGATAGAAATGAGTCCACCCCTCCACCTCCACCAGCTTTTCAAGTTCCGGCACTGATGGAGATGGGGAAGGGGTTTGGGAGGAAGGATCCCCTTCTCTAAGACAGAAGTTCTATCCTGGCTGTGCTCTCCTGGGTGGTGTCTTCCTTTCCTTAAGGAATATTTATGGGGTGCCTGCCATGTGCTCGGCTCTGGGTGGTCCCTTATCTGACGGGGTATGTGCAGGAAGTGACTATAGCAAGGGGTTATGAGTGGACACCACAGGCAACTTTCAGGGAGTAGACATCTGAGGCAGATGCAGGAGGTGCCCTGGTAGAGCAGGTGGAGCAGACGAAATTGTAGGCAAGTGTCTGGGGCCAGAAGGAGTGTGGCACATACTGCAGACCAGGGAGAGCGTCCAATGGCGACGTCCATCTCCTCACTGGCCTGGCACACGTGCCATCTCCCCTTCTCACCCATATAACCCACTCCTCCCTCTGCAGCCCCAGCCCTGAGGGTGCTGATGGAGGTGCACATGCCCAGGACGGCCCCTGTTTATCTCCATGACCCCCTAGGTCCTGCCACGGAGACTGAATACAAAGGAGAAGCATGGAAAAGTCTGCTCCATGGGACCCGTCTGAAGATCCTGGGGAGAAGGAAGTAGATAACTTGCTGGTGGGTGGTTGATTTCGTGAGACCACAGTGGGGCCACCATTCTCAGGGCTCCACAGCATCAGCTCTGCCTCCCCTTCTCATCCCACTCTGCTTGTGGGCGCGCACACACCCTAATTCCCAGGGCTGACAAACTCTATCAATTAAAAGACCCTATGGGACACTTAGCACAGGGCCTTCCTCCAGTTCATTTGCCAACCTAACCACTTGTATCATGAAACTCCCCACAAAAGGGCACCAAAGGCGAAGACAAATCAATGCTAACAAGAGCCTGCTGAGCACACTGGGAAGCGGGCAGTGGGTGTATGGGAGGGAGGAGGGGGCAGGTGGAAAGGACCCAGAGGCAACAATGGGTGCATCAGAGGACCTGGTGCCAGCAGCTTCCAACATAGGGATGTCAGCCCACTATGCCTCCTGCTGCCTTCGCTCCATGTAGCCTGGGGCTGGGTGTACAGCATCCACACACAAAAAAAGATGGCTATAAGGTTATATCCCAATGATCTGGGACTTACCTGGATCATGAGGTAGACACAGTGCAAAAGAAACAAGCTTTGGAGTCAGCTTAGATTCAGACCTCCCTGGAGGGCCCTGGGCAGGCTTCTTAATCTCTCTGAGGCTCAGTTTCATTACCTGCAAGATGAGTGTAAAACTACTTCCCAGGAGTGCCCATCACTGAACACATGCACTGGGGCCTCTGTTATGCACCTGGCACTGTGCTGCATGCTGGAGATGTAGCAGAGACCTGGTCAGCAAACTCTCTGGCCCACAGGGAATGTTCCATGAGGGAGGTAGATAGTAAGTCAGTCACCTAACACAGGAAATGTATGATTCCTATGGTCACGGAAGCACACGGTGTGAGTGTAAGAGTCAGGGAAACCTGAGGGTGCCAAGAGGTTCCTCTCTGAGAAGGCATGATATGAGCTGAAACCACAGTGGTGAGGGAAGTGGGGCTCAAAGTAGACGCAGATGGACAAGGCAGGACATGGCAGATGCTCGACCACGTTGGCTCCTTGGCCCCTCCTTGTGGAAGAGATTTCTCTACCAAGTAGATGAAACTGTCACTAAGTAATGAGCCTCTATGCCCAGAAACTCCAAGGATGCAGGGGACAGAAATGAAAGGTGCAGGGACGGAGGGAGGGGACATGCTGAGGGCTTCCTTCAGACTCCTGAGGAAGGCTGCATCCCTATCCTCCCAGCTCTCTCGTTCAGCACCCTGCAGAGGGCCAACGCCCTGGAGTAGTTCAGCACCCTGGAGAGAGACCATGCCCCACAGGGGTTCAGCACCCTGGAGAGATCCAGCAACGCTCTCGCTCTGTGCAGCGGTCCAGTCACACACATTTGTACCTACTTAACTAACATCCCAGGCCCCCATTAGACCAGTTGCTCACCCCCAGCTTTATGGCATCTGATCACTCCCCAAATCCACCTTGAACATTCCTGACCCCCTAAGCTTTTGCTCAAGATCTTTCTCAGTTCTGCCTGCAGAAACCTCACTAACCCCACTAACCCATCAAAGCCTGGAGCCAACACCATCTTTCATGAAGCCCTTTTCCTGATTTATTTTGGGGCCTCCGCCACACTCTGCTTTTTGCCTACCCCTTCTAGACTGTGTGTTCCCCAAGGAACTGTGTCTGATTCATGTCTTTCTTCCAGCCCAGCACCTGAGAGGCAGAATGTATGCTTCAGAAATGAATGAGTGAAGTTTCAGAGTAATTTTTACAATTGCCACCATTTGTTGAGAACTCATGATGCCAGAAACTGCTACATGCTTCACACACACTTTTATTTACAGTTTGAGAAACTGAGGCCAAGAAATGAGCAACCTGCCCAAGTTCACACAGTTAAGAAGAGGCAGAGCCTGGATTCAAACCCAGGTCAGACGGCACAGCCTGTGCCCTTGACCGCGGCTCCTCTCTGCCTCTCTCCAACCCCGTGTGCTGCCATCTGCCAGTCCCACGGCATCTGAGCACAGCAGCCACGGTCCCCTGAAGTGATTCTGAATCTTTTTATAGCCTGAAATTGAAATCACTGATGCTTCAAATTAGAACCCCAAAATGAACGAGCCAAGATTTCAGATTTGCAAGTTGCCGAGCTGCCCGCATCCACCTTCTCAGCAAGATTCCTGGGCTGCTCCTCAGCCCGGACCACCTGTTCCCAGTCAATATGGAGGACAAAGAGAACGACCTCCCCAGGCCCAGAAGGCCACGCGCAGAAAAGGGATCCAACCTCCCCGCCATCCAGCACTCCCCACGGAGCAGTGGCCTCTGCCTGGGAGAAGAAAGACCACAGTGCATTAAGCCTCAGAGAGCAGACCTCAATGCTGTTAGCCTCAGAGAATGAAGACCCCCAGTGCTATTAGCCTTAGAGGATAAAGGCCCCCAGTGCTATTAATGCCCTTGATCAATGGATCCTGATGACACGGTGAGAAGCCACTGATCTGTCAGGACAGAAATACCCCACACTCAGAGTGATGCAGGACAGACCCTGTTTGTCTTTGGTGTGAATGCAATGAAATATTGGCCTTGATGACCAAAGCACCAACATGACCCTGCTCAAGAATTCAGCAGTCACCCTGGGTTCCTGCTAACATCAGCTGGTCTTTGGTCTTTAACTTGGTTATTAAGTAGCCATTTAAAACCATTTAAATAAGAGCGGAAGAACTTCTGGGGGTGGGGTGGAGAGAGTTTCCAGATTGGTCATCAGGGCCACTAGCAGGACAAAGTCTCTCACAATATCCCAAAAGGCGAGCTAGAGAAATGTGAGCTGTGTGAGGTGGCTGAACCACTAGACCCAAGGGATGCTGGCACCAGGCAAACCACAACAGGGCTCTGGCCTTGGCCCTGGGATTTGCTGCTAGAGGGCAAAGTGGGTATCAGGAATAGGAATTCCAAGATGATTTAAAAGCTGGACCCACGCCAACACAGAATTGTACAGGGTAGTGAGTGCTCTGGGAGCAGGAGTTTGAGCCAAAGGAGGAGATGTGCCTGCCAGGGACTTCGGAGGCTGGCGGGTGGGGTGGGGCAGGTACCTGTATTCGCGATGGTCCCCACAACAGAGGCATAAGGAAACCATGGCTCATGTACTCTTGGCTGGAAGTGTCTGATGGACTTGGCACAGGCTGGGTATGCTCTGTGACTGCTACATGCTTCACATAATAGTGGTAACAAACATCAGTCATTATGATAATATTATTATCCCTGTTTGTTCAACTAATAGCCACTGATTTCCTCTTCTGAGTCGGGCATCATTAATGATGATGAAGGACAAGATGATGATCCATGACAAGTACTGACTGAGGCCGGGTGAGGTGATGTATCTTTAGTTCCAGTGCTTTGGGAGGCTCAGGTAGGAGGATCATTTGAGGCCAGGAGTTTGAGACCAGCCCAGGCAACAAAGCAAGACTCTGGCTCTATAAAAAAGTACACAAGTTAGCTAGGTATGGTGGTGCGTGCCTGTAGTGTAAACTACTTGGAAGGCTGACGTGGGAGGATCTTTTGAACCCAGGAGTTCAAGGCTGCAGTGAGCTGTGATTGTGCCATTGCACTCCAGCCTGGGCAACAGAGCAAGATCCTGTCTCTAAAAAAGAAAGTTGATTGAATGCCAGCCCTGTGCTCCACACCTCTGACCAAGCAGTCCAGTGTTGAGAGTTCAGTTCGTCTCAGGTGATTCTACTGTCACAACCACACATTTCCTCAACAGGAATACCGGGACCCAGCAAGAGTAATGACTGATCGTGCTGAATCTGGACTTCATTTTCTTTCCTCCAAGTAATACTTAAGTCTGAAGCTGGGGGAGGGGGGTTGACCCTTGAGTAGCGAGCTCTAACAACTGTTCCTCACGCCTGCTTGCTTGAAAAGTCAAACATGCTAGAGGCCATCTCACATTTCTCAAGTCCCATTTTAAAATACCAGCCTAAGAAACATTTTTTTTTTTCAAGGAGTCTTGCTCTATTGCCCAGGCTGGAGTTCAGTGGCGCGATCTCGGCTCACTGCAACCTCCACCTCCCGGGTTCAAGTGATTCTCCTGCCTCCGCCTTCCAAGTAGCTGGGATTAACAGGCACACGCCACCACACCCAGCTAATTTTTGTATTTTTAGTCTGAGGCAGGGTTTCCCCATGTTGGCCATGCTGGCCTTGAACTCCTGACCTCAAGTGATCTGCCCGCCTTGGCCTCCCAAATTGCTGGGATTACAGGCATGAGCTGCCACACCCGGCCTTACAAGACCTTCCCAGGGTCTCTGAGGAAAACACCAGGACATCCCTCTTAGCATCCTGACTTAAATACAAACCACGAGTATAAAGCAGATCCACACCCTCTCTCGCGCAAGTATTTAATATGAGGAAAAAGTAATTAGCAAACTCGAGCACCACTTTTCAAGGATGAAGGATACTGCTGCCTGCTTTAACTGCAAAGGAAAACCTATTTAGAGAAATTAACGCAAAAATGAAATTGGCCACTTCAGGGCCAAGAAAACAACCACAAAAACCATAGGCGTCGTCAGAGCCCTGCAGCAGGCGTGTGAGGAATGGCCCCGGGAAAGTAATTATTGCCCAGGAAGCCTTTTCCCTCTGACAGCAAACAGCACCACCTGTGCCAAGGGGGCCGGACATTTGTCTCCTGCGTGAGACAACTTTCTCTAAGACACGCTTTCCTATGTATGAGATGGATACTTTTCAAAATAGGAATACTTCGATTCCAGGAAATCTGAGAGAGACATCTGAAAGAAAGAGAAAATAACACAACCTCACCACCTAGGGGTTAATGTTTCCTGTCCTTTTTGTTTTCTTCTGTGCCTACACTGGGGAAAGACGGTCTTAGACGGTATTGTGCTGAGCATTTTGATTCTGCCTTTCTCACTAAGTAGAATGTAACCTTTCTCGGTTGGTATTAAGAACTCCTTGTAAACATCATTTTTAATGCTTTCTTCTGAATTCACAACAGATGTTCACTGTCACTGAACCATTCTCCTATTAGCCCCGCCCCCTCCCTGCCTCAACTCCTTGTTTTTGCCACACTGTAATTGCTACCTGTTTTTATTTTATTATTATTTATTATTATTATTATTTTGAGACCGAATCTTGCTTTGAGACCGAGTCTTGCTTTGTCACCCAGGCTGGAGTGCAGTGGCCGTGATCTCAGCTCAATGCAACATCCGCCTCCCAGGTTCAAACGATTCTCTTGCCTCAGCCTCCTGAGTAGCTGGGACTGCAGGTGCCCACCACCACATCGAGCTAATTTTTTGTATTTTTAGTAGAGACGGGGTTTCATCGTGTTGGCCAGGATGGTCTCGAACTCCTGACCTCAGGTGATCCACCCGCCTTGGCCTCCCAAAGTGCTGGGATTACAGGCGTGAGCACCATGCCTGGCTGATTTCTGCCTGTTTTTTAAGATTATTCCCTTAGCATGGATTCCTAGATGTAAAATTCCTGGTTTAGCTTTATGGCTCTTGTTACCTACTGCCACATTGATTTTGAAAACATCTATGGCAACTTAGTCTTTTCCCCAGCAACATGTGAGTGCTGTCACCAGCAACGAGTACAGTCACAAAGAAGTATTTGCTAATTTGAAAACAAAACGGGCACCTCACTGCTTTTCTTCTCACCGTTTGCCAATTTATACATAAAGCTCATCAAAGTGTTGTTCATGTATCTTTGAGCCACGACATTATAGGTCAGACAGCCTGAGCTGGAATTCCACCTTCTCCACTCACCAGCTACACGGCCACTGGCCAGTTACTTCACCTGTGTACCTCAGTTTCCCCATCTGTAAAATGGGGAGGAACACACATGCTGTACGGATGACTCTGAGGGTTGGATGGGGCACTGCAGGGCTTCTAGCGCTTGGAGATCCACCTCAGCTACTATAAACAAGGACACGGGCTTCTTGGGACATTTGTTGCAAATGTTGTTTGCCCTCTACCTGCCTGCTATGGAGTTGAATCGTAAGGATGTCTCAGATACAGGATATTTTAGATCACAAAAGTCACTGAAGAAACAAAATTTAGGTTGTCAGAGAAGGGAAGACAGTCCTAGTCTTAAGGAGATCAGCGCAGCACCTGCTTGTGTTTAGGTCGAGGAGACTTCAGTTGGCAGGCCACGTCAAGAGGCTGGCATGTCAACCTGGGCCGGGCCAGTGGGTCACCGCCTCTCCTGTCTGTTGGGACCCCCAGCATCACCACTGCAGCTTTCACGGATGCCCCAGCTCTTGCCTCATAGTTCTGATTCAGGGCGTGTGGGCTGGAGACCAGATTTCTATCAACCTCAGGTGACTGGGACGCCCAGCCAGGTTTCACTGGGTGAGACCTACGGTGAGCCCTGCAAGACATCAAAGTGGTGTCCCCACCTCCACATCTCCTTAAACACTTGATGCACTACCGTCCTCCAGGAGCCACCCACAGGCTTAGGACGTATCATGAACTTCAGAAGCAGCCTCTGACCTCTCCAGCCCCATGTTGCGGGAGTGAAGGGGCCTAATCAGGGTCATCTCAAAGAGACAGCAGACAAAGTCTTCAGCAAACTCTTATAGCAGGCTGACTCTCCCTCGAAACTCTCTGGTCTCGGCTTCCTGACAAGCTCCAATCATTATGAAAATCAGTTTGGACTGGGTTTCCTGTTGTCACCAGAGGGACGTGGGCCTCTGTCATTCCCGGCTGGTGGAGGCCCCATCGTCACCTCTGACCTGCATGGAGAGAAACACCTGCCCTGCTTCTCTCAGGGGCTGTCACTGCTCCAGCATCCACCCCCCTGCAAGCCTTGGCCTCAGCCTCCCCCTGCAGGTCCCATGGGCGACCTCCGCCGGGGCATTCAACTTCCCGCTGCCCTGCCCCTCCCACGGCCTCTAAAATCTCTCTGGCTCCTTCTCTGCTGGGCTGGTTGACATTTCACAATCTGGAATGGCTCAGTGTCACTGGCTATCTCGGGGATTCCGGCACACCAGCTGATCCGAAATGGCAAATCACACCGTCCACGAAACCACTGTGATCAAATGTCCCTATCCACGGGACATCCGCTTATCCTTCACGTCCACCTCTGAGGTGAACCTTTTATTACAACACAGCTTGTGCGATAACATCTGTCTGTCTGATGAGATTCCCGATTTGGCGACAGCTCAAAGCCTTTGATTGTGGTTGGTAGGGTCAGGGGGTGGTCAACCAGAAACAAAAACAACAGCAAAAGAACAAACTCTTCCCCAAAGCTTAGGTAGGAGAGAAAGAAATTCTACAAGGTAAGTACCCAAGAAAGTCACGCACAGCAGGAAACCATGACAGGCGCCAAGGCCGAGAGCTGGAGGGCCACGTCAGGGCATTCTCACGAAGTTAATGAGGGAAAATGAAGTTCTGGAGACGCCAAAGACGTTAAAAGCCAACATTCACTTCAAAGGGTGCCCCTTCAGCCAAAAGTTCAAACCGCAGCATGCAGTTTTAAAGAGAAAATAAAAATCTGTCACACTTTCGAGGTTCTTTCAAATAGCAGAGAGAAAGGAAGGCTTGCCAAGGGCTGCTTGGGGTAAGGAAGACAGAGTGTCTGCATTTCAGGCAGCTTTTCATGTGGAGACCTTGCACCTCACCGAGAGCTCAGAAACCCCACCGACTCTAGGGCTGGCTGCTCACCAAAAAGAAAATTCACGTGAGACACGTGATGCTGTTTCATACCATCCCTCCAAGGTCAAAGCTCTTCACCGAAAATAGAGAAACATGGTCTGTTGGAACAAACACGCACCTATTAGGCTATACACGATTTTAATATTCCGGTGGCAAAATCCGGCCGCTAGGAACACAACTCAATGGAATTCTCAGTCTTAAGCCCCTGGAGGAGAATTTCTGAGTCCCCAGAGGCAGCTGTGGACATGAACTGGGAGGAGCCAGGATCGTGCAAGGGTCCAGCGGCCTGTGCCCCACACCCTCATTAGTGTAAGACTGATGTAGAGCAGCCTTGCAGGGCTGTGGAGGGCCCAGTGCTCCTTGGGTCATCTGTGATATCATAATGCAGGCACAGCCCTAATGCATCTCAGGACCAGCCATTCCTAGAATACTGGAAGTCAGAGGTTACCTAGAATATAAAACCTGCCCCCAAATGGCAAATATATTTGCATATCGGAGGTTAAAAGCAATGTCAAAGGAGGTGCTTAGAAACAGAACTGTGGAAACTCTCAAAGCTCCAAATTTCCACAAAGGCTTCAGACCGACAGGACAGGTGCACCTTCTCGGCCCCACCCAGGCGAGCGCTGCAGCCACAGACAGCAACATCTTCTAACCCAGTGCGGCTCCGCTCACCAGGCAAGTGCGGGGCCCACACACGTGCCTCAGCAGGCCACGTTTCTTTTATTGATGAGTTTATCCAGGAAACAGCCCAATGAGCTGAACAACGGGGGGTGCTCTTGCATCTGCAGCCCTCTTTTATTATTGAAAATCAAGAACCAAGAGTGACCTATTTCAACAACCCCCCATCCTGCCTGTCACACATGCACACACTCTTACACCACCTATAGACTTCAGCCTTGCTGCTAGGCCCAAGGCCACGCCCCCCCCAACACACACACACACACACACACACACACACACGCAGGAAGGGGACTCACATCCCAACTGCATCCTACAGAGGATGATTCAACCCAGGCCCTCTGCATTTTCATGAAGGTTACAAATCGAATTAACCCCCGAAGCCACGGCAGGCTCCAGTCTCCATCATTCTGGTGGTGCATCCGACAGTTTCAACGCACAAGAACGCAAATAAGTTCATTTCTCATTCAAATCAGGTTCTGATTGGTTGATAATCATTTAAATATCTCTTCCAGCAAATCAAAGAGATCCACAGGAGGCACTCAGAATAAGTTTAAGCACCTGCTCCATCTTACCTGGCTCTCTAACAGTCTCTTCCCTTCTGACTTTCCATCGCCCCTTAATAGTCCTGAGGATCTCTAAGGAGATCACTAGCAGAATCATAGCATGATCAGCCAGCTCAAGAGCTTAGGCCTGACTGGGAGAAATGATCGCAGGTAGCCCTCTCACCAGGGGCTGGGATGTGGGATCCTCATTTACAGAACGAATATCTGTCTGGCCCAGTGGCAGGGACCACCACATGGCTGGCTGGATGCCACGTACCCACCCCTTCCACCTGCATGTGGAGTTCTGATGTACACGAGGCAGGGCTCAGGGTGACACAGAAGAGCGTGTGCATCCAAGAAACGCACACTCCCAACGAGGACCATTTGAGTCTACCGAGCCTTGAAAATATCATCTTTTTCAACCTATAATGTTCTTTTCTTCTTCCTATTTCCAAAGAGTCACATGTTCCTTTGCATAACAAGATTAAAAGTAACACCTAAACTCACAAAAAGGCCAGGTGATCAGATGCACTGGGGCCTCTGACCCCTCACACACACCGACGTGCCAACCCTAGGGACTGTTTTCTGTTTGTAGAGCCGGGGCACTCACACCTCTATTCTCTAAAGGAAGAAAATGCTCTTTCCTTTCCAGTACCAGCAAACGGTCATTTTCAAAGCATCTGAATTCCTAAGTTTCCTTTTTGCACCATCGACACCAGCCATCCCTCTTGCCTGGGCTCCTGGGTCTTAGAAGGCTATCGTCCAACTGACAGGGTGGTTACCACAACCTGCAAATCTACGAGCTCTTAGCCACCAATGTTACAGACCTCACACCAGCAACTGCTACACAAGAGTGCTTGCCGACTCACCCATAGGACACAAGAACGGATGATGACTCCTCTTGGTACCTATTTATGGAGTCACACCTAAGCCACCCACAGATCTGCACATGTCCCCAACATCATGGTGACCACATGCCTCCACTTTCTATCTTCTACTTGAAGACCAATGGCCAAATTCCACAGACTTTTCCTCCTCCAACGGGTTACGGCCAAGGCCTCCAAGACAAGCCCAACACCAGGTCCGCAGGCAGGGGCACCCACGTTGGGAGAAATTGACCAAACAACGAAAGTTCATGGCAGACTCCACAAGCACCCCCAGACTGGGCCTCGTGGCCATGCTGCCAGGACTACGACCTCCTCCCCGAGAGTCGGCGCTCTCCCCAAGCAGAAAAATACAGACACCTGTGTCCCTACCTCAATCAAGAAGTCCCCGGTCCTTAGTCCGGCTTGCCACGCCACCCCACCTTCATCCACGGACTCCAGGTACTGCAGGGCTGGGAACGCCGGTGTTGGTGTGAATTCTTCAATGGGTGTGTCAGCTGGGAAGACAAGCAGCACCTGGTTATAAGCCTGGGAGATGTTTTCCAAATTCACATTGCCTGACCTCCCCAAGGGACCCCCGGGAGGAAGTGGGCCCACACATCTCCCATCGCAGGTGGCTGGTCCAGGCCAACTCTCCTCCAGGAACGGCTTGAGACTCATACTCATGGGCCGATGCAACTCAAGCAATGAAGTCAACTGCACCTTGGTGCCGCCATCATATTTCTTGGCCTCTCTGCTGAAACCACAGGATAATGTGCTCTGTGGTACATGTCTACACGCCTGTCATTTTCTTTAAAAGCATCAGTGACTAAACATTTTCGGTTCTAAAAATGGAAAAGTTCCTCCCCTGCCACACAGAGCTACAGAAACACCACACTAAACCACTTGCCAAATTTACATCTACGTAGACTCGCAACCAAGGGAATTCAACTCGGAATGCGGACGGAACATCACGCTGACCCAGTGGGTGGCTACAGATTTGGAATCTGCTCATGAGTCCCGTCTACAGGGACCCCAGGCCTCTGTGACCACTCTGTGTGTGACCAGTGTCCCTGGGCACTGGTGTGTGTGTGTGGGGGGGTGCTGAGCCACCACTGCCCAGCACAGTGAGGCTCAGCTTCTGGGGCCCACACAGCTGCCAGGTGCAACTCCAGGGCAGGAGACAGACTTTCCTAGGGAGGCATGAGTGGCCGGGGGTGGGTGGGTGTGGAGATGAAGATTCCAGCAGGGGGAGGGGAGAGCAAATCACACAGACAGGCGTGGACGCTCTCACAGAGACAGCTGCAACTGCTCTTTCTCTCTCTGGACAGCTTGCTATGGAGCCGCCTGAGTCTGAGGCAGGTGGGCACACCAGCCGGGGAGGAGGCCTCCTGCAGCACAGGTGCAGGACCCCTGGCACAGCACGTAAGCTCTGAGATGAAACTTCCACATGGCCGAACCACACACACGGTGGGCGGATGTCCCCTCTCACCGGGAGGCGATGCCATTTTGTTTTCTTTTGGAGGGGAAGCCGTGCGTGCAGGGTGGCTGGCGGGTGTACCGCCATGGACGGCATCCCTGAGCCTCCCACGACGGGCCACGTAACGTGTGTGCTGCCGGCTCAGTCCACGGCAGAGGGGACCATCTTGTCACATTTTCTTTGCAAAGTCACCTTAGAGGCAAGCACACAAATGCCCGCTGCCCTTGGAGCCAAAGCCCACTCCCAGAATGGGGCAGTTTCTAGGTGCCTGAAACTCAGGCCTGGGCAATCCTGGGGATTTGAGAGCCAGAGCTCTGAGGGCAGTCACAGTCTGGCTCAAGCAGAACACAAAATTTTAACCACCCCATCATTTAAAAACAAAAGGTAGGACGGGGCAAGGGGGAGAGAGAACCCGTTCAGAACAACGTTGTCTACAGAAAATTAAAAACATTCCTCAAGGAAGCCCTGACGTTTTCTGAGTAAGGCGCAATGTGAAAGAACATGGTTGTCTAGCAACCAAGTGCCCCCAGGAAAAATGCTTATTTAATGCTTATTCCTGAGCCAGGAACGTTTTTTCATGCAGGCGTACAAACACACACACACACACAAACATGGGAAGACATTCAGGCTCGGAGCGGCTGCTCTTACCTTTGGCCCCTCGAAGCACGAATCCAAAGCCCTCATTGTCTTTTTTCTGCAGGACCACCGTCTTCTCCTCAATAATGCAGTCACTGTAGAGAGAATTCCGGGGACAGCGACCATTATTGTAGCCCGTCATCATCACCGCGGCCGCTCCTCCGCCGGGGACATTCATCATCATAGCCAATTAATCACCCCAGCTCGCCAGATCCAGGCAGCATGGAGGAAAGGAGGCAGCGAGGGTGCAGGAGGAGCGAAGGAAGAGGGGGGTGGCTACCGGGATAGGCGAGCGTGGCACAATGAGGCTTGCAGGGTGGGGGCAGGCAGAGCCGGAGCCAGCCGGAGGAAGGAGTCATACATGGTGGGGCGGCTGCCGGAGGGATGGCTGAGCTGGAGGCTCAAGGGGGGCTGGCCAGGACGCCGCCCAGGGCAAAGAAAGTAAGTGGCCCGAACGGCGGCGGCGGCAGAGGCGGCCTCAGCAGCGGCGGCGGCGTCGGGAATGAGCTCCTCCGGCTTGTCCCGGCCACACGCATCTTCCAGGGAAGCCCGGGAAAATCAGCCAGGGGAGAAATGAGGCAGCAGTTTTGTTTTGCTTTTCCTTGCAGGGGGTTAAAAAAAAAAAAAAATCAAAT
>NW_012122265.1:4010136-4033969 GCF_000951035.1 Colobus angolensis palliatus | reverse complement strand
CGCGTCGCATCCAGCGCCCCCTCCCTCTCCCGTCCCGGCGCCGGCGGTGTGTGCGGCAGGCAGGAGCCCCCACAATCATCTGACGAGCCCACAGTGCGCCCGCCCGGCTGCCTGGGCGTCATCCCGCGCGGAGCATCCGCAGGCTGGGCTGGGAGGGGAGGGGGAGGGGCTGGGGCTCTCTCTGCATCCCCCCCCTCCAGCATCACCCCTGCCCCGTGGCCGGTGGGGGAGGCCGGTGGGGGAGGGGCTCTCTGGCAGAGGACTCAGGGCATTTCAGTCTCAAAGCCCCGGAGGACCCTGGCCCCCTGTGGGGATGATGAACTCATTGCTGGGGAACTGGAGGGGGTATGGGCTGCCCCTTTGAGATGACAAGCTAAAGCCACACTGCTTGCCTCTTGCCACGGCCTTTTTTTTTTTTTTTTTTTTAAGGAAAGAAACCAAAAAAGCTCCAACTTTGCACCAGCTGCCACAGCGTCCTCTCGCTTTTCCTGCTGGCACTCGCCACATGACCATCCAGCCCCTGAGGCACCCAGCGTGTGTGGGGCGTGAACTGCTCAGTGAGCCTCCAGGCTGCGGCTGAACTGTCCTCCACCCCCACCTTCTGGGTGGCCTGCGGGGGCAGAAGGGGAGTGACACGAAGCCCTGCCGGCACCCCGCTAGGATGCTGCTGCTGCCCGGAAGTTAGTGGGGAGCTGGGAAGGCCTCTGCGGAGGGGAGCGGGGAAGGGAGGGAGGCAGCGTGGAGGGAGGCCTCTGCAGGGTCTTACGGGGCTGTGTGTGAGCCTCAGGGGTGAGGAGAAAGGACACCAGGCCAGGGGCTCAGCCAGAAAAAGCTGCAGAGGGGCCCTGAAGAGCCCAGCAGGCCCCCGTCACACAGGAGGAGTCCTGGGGACACAAATCTCAAACAGAGCCACGTGCTGACGGACTCTTGGTCCCAGAGGAGTACGGGTCAGCTCTGCCTGGCACCAGCACCAGGTTCACAGTTTACAGGAAGCACAGGGCCTCAGGTGCAGCCAGCTGGTGACAGCACAGCCGCCCCGGATTGGGGGGCCCCGGGAAGGAGGAGGGATGGGGCAAATGTGGATGACAGGGCTCGGCATCCTGGACAAGGGATGGGCAGCGGCCCCTCAATCCTCCCATTTTACAGATGAGGCTGGTGAGGCTCAGAGAAGTCGGAGGACCCAGCTGGGGAACACGTGCTCTTCTCACCACTCCACACACCCACCCCTGACAGCATCAGAGGGTCATGCATGGAGGCATGCTGGGGTGACCCTGTCTTCCAGGAATAGCCGGGCATGGGTGATACCTTCACAGCCGAAGACCAGGACAATCCAGGTGACTGGTCACTCCTGTCTCAGCAGTTGGGACAGGGGTTCTGGCCCTGGACCTTCCTTCCCCTGTCCCCTCCCCAAAGACAGCCTGCTAAGTGCAGGGAGCTCCACTCTGGGCAACTCAGTCACAACCGTGAGCCCCTCTTGCCTCAGCCCCGGAAGCCCACTCGCCCTGCTCAGGGCCACCAGACAAGGGCTGACACATGGTCAGAGGTCCAGGACCCCGGGAGTCTGGGGGTGAGGTCACGCGGCTGTTGTGGCCTTTAGGAAACGAGGGGCCCTCTAAACCTCAGTTTCCCTACACAGCAAGAAAGGGTAAGAACAAACCGACAGGCCTCTTGGGATCACCATGGGGTCAGATGAGGCCATGCCATGTGGGTGTGGTGTCATAGGAGGCCTCAGGGAGCTGTCCCTGTAACAGCTGTCATTAACCTCCAGCAGGCCTGGTAGTCAGCCAGGACCCCGCAGCCCTGAGGAGGCTGATGGGGGGAGAACTGGGGCTCTCTTGCCATGGATCTAGGGGCCCATGAGGCACTGATGAGCAGACCTCCTACCAGGCCCCTCGACCTGTCTCCACGGCCGCCCACAACCAGAACACAGACTTGTGCCTCTCATGGGAAACACCTTCTGGTCACCACCCGTTTCCCCTCTGAACTTCTGAAAGGGGAGTCAGTCCGGCCCGGCCCCATGGCTCACTCACGGCCGGGCAGGCGCAAGCTGTGTGACCAGCCTGTGTGTCTCCTTCATGGAAGGTTCTCTAAGGCCCCGGCTGCCAAAACCAAGAGCCTCTGCTCAACCCTCCTGTGCACCTGCTCTCTGCAAGAGGAGCTGCCGAGGGTGACAGCCTCCCTGAAACCCTGGAAGGATGCCGCCGAACCCTGGGGTCTGGATCTCAGTGCCCTGCACTCTTCCCTGGGGACACATGGGCCGATCAAGTCCATCTCCACCCAGCTCCAAGGGGAACCTGTCATGCGCTCCAGGCGCTCACTTGCACTGCTGGGCAACTCCCTCCTGCAGTGCCCAACACCACCCAAACCTTGCATCTCCAAGATGATCCAGACCACTTCCTGCCAGCATACTCTGCGACGGGGAACTTCTTAGGGCCAGGGGGGCTGCCCAGACACTTGCTAGCTGTCTCCTACAGACTAGAGAAGGGCAGGGGCATTCCAGTGCGGCGGGTGGAGGCACCCGCTTTGGCATCACACACAGCGTGGTTCAAATCCCAGCTTTGCTTTGACCCTGAGGTCACTGACCTGCCAGGCCCCAGAGCCTGCTCTGCAAAATGAGAACAGCAAGATGCGCCTGATGGGTCCTGAGTGGGAGGCCGTGAGTCGTCCATCCATGCCTCAGAACCAGCCCCAGCAGGCAGCACGTGTTCATAACTCCAACAGTTACGGGTGGGATCCTGGTCTGCACACGCCACCCTCTCCTCCCCGAGACTCCCTTCCTCCTGCAGGGACCCCTCCGATCTCGACATCCAAGGCTAAAACCTTTTCAGTAATTCCTGATGCACCCGAGAACTTCCTTTTTTAAAGTTAGAGACGGGGTTTTGCTCTGCCACTCAGGCTGGAGTGCAGTGGTGCCACCACAGCTCACTGTAAGTTTGAACTCCAGGCTGTAAGCAATCCTCCTACCTCAGCCTCCCAAGTAGCTGGGACTACAGGCACACACCCTCATGCCTGGCTAATTTTTAATTTTTTTGTAGAGACAGGGTCTCACTGTGTTGCCCCGGATGGTCTCAAGCTCCTGATCTCAAGGGATACTCCCTCCTCGGCCTCCCAAAGTGCTGGGATTATAGATGTGAGCCAACACACCCTGCTCACTCTGATAATTTTCTAGCCCACACTTGTAACTGAGAAAAGATCTTGCCCCAAGACTGTAATGGCCCTGTCCTGTTGACTCAGTAAAACACCAAACTGCTTAGTCTCTGACATTAAGGAGGACTGTTTCTAACTTCTCTTTCTTACATTGTTTCAGGATCTAAACAGCCCCCACTTCCCACCCACTATGACCCAATCTCACTTTCACTCACAGACAGACATGGGTTTCAATTTTAACCCAGACATTGACCACCTTGACTACTTACAGCCTCAATTTCCTGACCTGCAAAGTGGGGGAGAAACATCTGGCTTGTAAGGTTTAGGAGGAGCCAGTGAGGCAGTGCCCAGTGAATGCCCCATGAGTAGGGGGCTCTCTGTAATCAGGGGAAGCTGCTCTTCTTAGCATCCCCATCCATCGTGTTGAGCTCGGTGACCCTGAAGAAAATGTCCCCTCTGAGCTTGTCTCTTGGTGGGGAGGGGACATTTTCTACAGGGTCAGTGGGGACAGTGACCTTATCCTGCAGACCACCCCAAATGCCCACAGCACCCTGCATAGGCCAGGTGCCCCATGTGTGCCCAGAGGGGATGCAAAATGGGTATGAACTCAAGTCAGGAGCAGAGCAGGGAGAAACAGATGTTGGGTGGGAGGTGGGCAAAGGATGACTGCAGGGTTTCGAGTAAAAAGGCACCAGAACAATCCCTGGATTCCTAGTTAAACCCAGAGGGCAAACTCAGTGCTGCAGAGGACCTACTGCATGCACCTGGCTTGGCCCAGGAAGTCAGAGAGGAAAGAGAAAAGGCAGCCCCAGGCCCTTAGAAACTTTCAATGTTTTGAGGAATTCATGAAAAGCAATGGGACACTCTAGCTAGAGTCATTCCTTGAAACGAGCTGCAGTCGCTGTGTCTGAAAGGTGGAACTTGGCAGTATCCCCCATCCCCATGCAATCAGACAGGGGGATCTCACACACAGGCCTGAGGAAGGAGCCTTTAGACAAGATACCCTCAAGCTTCTGCTGGTTCATGAATCTAAAACCTGTCCCAGGATGACAGCTGCACCTGGGCCTGGAAGTTGTGGCATTGAGTTCTGTGTGCTGCCCCAGAACTATGCTGAAGCTCCTGTGAACCAGAGTCTGCCCTGACCTTGGCCCCTGCCAGCCTGCCCTGCCCCTGTGCCAGCAGACCCACTCTCCACATGCAGCTGAGACGCACTGCAATCCAGTTTCACAGGGAACGACTGAGGCACCTGCACGTTCCCCACGCTGCCGCTGGAACAGCCTTCTCCAAGCCTGTCTCACCCCCTAACCCACTCACTGACCACGTGCCTGAAGTAGGCACTGTGGGTTCCTTGTAAGCAAATGCCATGCCCCGATCCTCTGAGTCTCTCCATGCAACACATCGACCTGTGCTTATTGACTGAACAAAAAATGTAATTCAGCGGTGCACTCTCCAGAAGTGTTCTGAGCTAGGTAGAAGGGCGCTTTGACACTCCCCAAATGTACCCTCTTTTGCCAACATCTGCCTGCAGCAGGAGCTGTGGAAGGTGAAGGGGTGGACAACCAGCCCCGCCAAACACAGCTGTGCAGGTTGTGCACTGTACAACTATGGAGGAAACCATTGCCATCATGGCCACCACAGCACACGTACCAATGATAATTTCGGCACAGAGGGAAGAAAAACGTCTTAAGGAAGGGGCAAGCACCTTTTCCTAGTTCACACAAAGATGGGGTCTAGGCGGCCCTGGCCATGCTGCCATGGAGAATGCCAGAGGTATTCCTATGGGAGCCACATTGGCTTCCCAGAGACACAATTACCTCCATGTTGATGCCCTCCTGGGAGCCATGTGGAGGAGAGAGCATCAAAGGTTTGCCTTTGTGTGCTTGCCCACGGTCCCACTGTATGCTGCAAGAGAGCTTAAGGAATATACTTGGAACACTTAGCACCTTGAAGCAAGACAGGAGGGTTGTGGGGACCCAGGGACGGCCACGCAGCAGGCCCCAGAGGTCTCTCCCCGCTGGCAGGCCTGAAGATGCTCCTGGTGGCTGCCTTGCAAGACCACAGGTGGCCACACACCGTGTGGCTTTTAGCAGTGGCCTGGGTTCCCTTTCTCCCAGCGGGTGCCATGACAGACCCACAGGGAAGGCTGCACTTTCCCTGGTCCAGCGGGCAGCAGGTGCCAGCAATGACAGTTGGCATTTAGGATCTGTCAGTCACTTTAACAAGCTCCCTTGGCAGCAGCACCTGATCCTGGAGGCAGCGTCAACTCGGCGGCACAGGAAGCCAGGCCTGAGCTGGCCCAGACGTATGGGCCTGAGGGGCTCTGGGGGGCTCCGTGTGCCTCCCCACACATGGGGCGGATAGACGTGGACATTTTTAACTCTGAACACCAGTGTTATTGAGGTAGACCAGATGGCTTTACTCATAGGTCTCGGGATCCCAGCTGGGTTGGTGGCCCCGTCTGGTGACAGCTTTAGTTCTTCCTTGATCAGCTGGGACTGGGTTTCAGTCTCGGCCCCAAGTTCAGAAGTAACCGGGGCCAGTGTCAAGCTGCTGTGTACATCGGTGAATCGATCTAGCTGTTACGTCCTGAATACCCACTGAGGGTCAAGGGATGAACTCCTGGGTGCTGGGCATTTGGGAAGGAACAAACCAGGCCCCAGTCTGGCCCTTACAGAGTTGTCTGGTGTGGTCAGTTGAACCCACCCAAAAAGATTGGGTTTAACATACCCAAAAAGATGTGTTCAATTCCTAACCCCCGGCGTCTGTGAAAAGTGACCACATTTGGAAATTAGGTCTTTGCAGGTGTAGTTAGTTAAGCGTCTTGAGTTGAGATCTTCCTGGATTGAGGGAGGGTCCTAAACCAACAACTGTGTTCTTATGCGAGAAAAGCAGAGGAAGGTCGACACCCGGAGGCAGCACAGAGGTGGTCACGGGAAGGGGGAGACAGAACCTAGAGTGATGCAGAGGCTGGAGCGACGTGGCCTGGCCGAGGAGCACCGAGGACTGCAGGCCAAAGGCAGAGGCAGAGGAGGAAGACCCTCCCCTGGAGCCCATGGAGGGAGCGCAGCACTGCTGTCATCTTGGTTTTGGACCTCTTGGTTTTGGACCTTTGTCTCCGGGGCTGTGACAGAAGTGACTTCTCTTGTTTCGAGCCCCCTTGTCTGTGGTGATCGTTACAGCAAAGGCTGGGCAAGTGAGGACGATAAACATCAATCCGCGGTCACAGACACGTGTGCCTTCAACAGTGCAGGATGTGGTTCTGTGAGCACCATAGGGGCACCTGGAAGACTTCCTGGAGGAGGAGGACTTAAGTATACATAGGAGAATGGGTTGGGGGACTGGGGAGGGGACAGGAGAGAAAAGAACATTCCAGACAGAGTGGGGCTGGAAGGCAGGCAGCCGGCCCTCATGTCTGAAGGGCCCTGATGAGGCGGGAGGGCAGGAGCAGCTGACCTCACGGGGCTGCAGACGTCGGCTGCCTACTCACCCAGGGCAGTCTAGGGACACAGCTTGGCAGTGACGCACAAGTGCAGGTGTCAGCAGGGCTGCGGTCACTCACGCTTTACCCAGTTTCACCCAAGAAGGCTGAAACCACAGAAAAGCTGTTGCCCTATGGCTTCTCCTGGCGGTTTTTTTTTTTTTTCCGGTGAGGCCCGAATCCTCCTGGAATGACTCAGGGTCAACTCGCACCTACGCCAGGAACTTCCATCCAATGACCGTGCTTCCATCTAAACAATTCACAAGCACGAGTCGGCTGCTGCTGGCTGAGGAGGCTCCCTGGCCATCAGCATGAACGCTGCTGTGCTCCTGCCTAGAGGCCCTGGCTGTTCTCTTAAAGCGGCTGTGAGTGGTCCGTGGGGAACGGCGGACGACAGAGTTGCCACCCCTGCCTCTGTGCAGGGTGGAGCTTCCAAGGTCAGGGTGGGGCTGAAGCCACGGTGGTCCCTTTGGCAGGGGCTGGACGTCGGATGAGGTACCAACATCGGAACGTGTGCATGTGTGAGGTCCAAGGTCTGAGGCCAGCAGAGGAGAGGGCTGCATATGCAAGCACTGGGTGGGAGGGCTGAGCCGGAGCAGCCAACCCGCCCCGGGTGTGCGGAAGGGGCCTCCAGAGCCACCGGGCAGGAGGCAGCGGGGCTGTTTCCACAACCAGGCCCTACAGGTCCAGACTCCAGCTGTCTCCGAGGGTTGCGGGGACCCCCAGATGTCTGCAACCCGAAAAATAAAATTCGCCGGCTCCCAAATCCAAAAAGCCACCAACAGCGTGATTAATCTCTGTTGAATTCCGTGTCTCTGAAATTTAATATGGGGTCAATGTCACGACCCGTTGAAGCTGGTATCCACAAACGCATCACTTCATTGCGTGTAGAAGCACTCGTAAGGCAGGTGTTCCCACCTCACAAGAATCCTTGGGTGTGCCGATGACGGCCGGGGAATCACAGCAGCTGCTGGGGAATGATCACGGTGTATCACTCACGGCCAAGCAAGTTCAAAGGCAGCATGATCGAAATCCTTTCCGAATGTTTTTCACGGCGGAAAGGTACAGCGAATGCGGGCTATGGATGTGATGTCTGATCAGACCCAGGCAAGGGTCGCTGGAATGCAGGGGGGTGAAGCAAGGTCCATGGAGGTGGGTGGCGGCGGGACCTGGGAGAGCCAGGAAGGACTCCCCACAGAGACACTGGGTGGTGTGTTGTTTACTGCCCCTGAAAGTCCTTCCCAGAGCAGCAGGGAAGGGCCTGAGAGCAGCTTGGCTAAATCACTCCTGGTGTAATTGCATTTCCGTGGCAGGGCCTGGTGAAGGCAGGAACTAGAGCACTATATTAGAAAGAGGATCCTCCAGGGAACGGTGATGGCAGTGGATGTCCTAGAAATTTCCGGGCTTTGCCAATCAGGAAGGATGAGGCTAAGCAGAGAGCTGTCAGCAGTTCCGTGGGGGGTGTTGAGGTGGGGACCCAACAGGTGTCCCAGCTCAGTGGAGATGCCAGCTCGGGCTCTTTGGCCACCAGGTGTGGGCAGCCAGCCCAGCTCACCATGGCAGAGCTGGCTGCAGGGCAGCACAGAGGGCAACACAGAGGGCTGTTCTACAGGCGGGCCGGCTGCGGGAGAACAGGAGGGTTTCCCCGTCATCTGTCACTCCCAAGTGGGAGGCGGGAGCCTCTCAGCCCATGACCACACACACAGCTGCTGCCAGCATCCTGCTTCCTGGTCGGAGAGTTGCAGTGTGTGATTCTGCTCTCTTGCCCTTCCTGCAGAATTCACAGGGGAAATGATACCCAACGCCCAGTGCCATCCTGGTGCCTGAGTGACAGCCCCGGCCGACCTGCTCTTGGGGAGGCCATTGCTGTCTCCAGGGCAGGAGGTGATGACTTTGCACAGTTCATGCACGGAGGGGACTCCTCCTGGCTCCCAGGAGCCACTCTTGCCCACGGGTAGGGGGCTGTGTCGCTTCACGTGGTGTCGGGTGGGCAGTGGTTCTGTACCCATGCAGCCCGCACACCCGCGCCCAGAGATGTGCGCTGGCGGAAGCCATATCTCAAATCGGCAATTACGAAAATGCCCTGCCTGTCGCTTATTACAACCATTTTCCTCCTCATTGCTAACATGATAAGCAATGCAAGTTTTTTCCTAATAGAAACAATAATGTACAAAGAACTTGATTCAAATTAAATTGTCTCATTACTTTGTAATAAATCACCCACAAGCATTTCCTAAGCACCACCAGGCATGTTACCTGCCAGGAATGGCTGGTGGAGGAGACAGATACGGCTTAACTGCGCTCATGATCATGACGGGATGTGATCGGTGCTCCCTGCTGAGACAAACAGAAATGTAGTCTAGGAGGGAGAATGCCTCCCTTGGAAGTTGAGCACCCCAGTGGAACCCCAGCTTCCCCAAAACAGCGCTGCACCCCTGGCCAAGTTCCTCAACCTCGCTGAGCTCCAATATCCTTACCTGCCGACTACGGACGTCAACCGCTGCCTCGAGACACCACAGTGGGGCGGAAAGTTCCTTGTTTAAAATGCCTCTGGCATAGGATTCAGCACATGGCAGGGGCTGGAAGGCTATTAGCACATGAGAACGCACCTTAGCATTGCAGAACTTGCTTCATTCTGGAGACCTTATGCATAAACAGATATTTTCACCTGTCCCCAGGTAAAACACTCCTCTACTCAGATCAGCAGAGGCCTGCCCTCGGGTATCCTTCCTTATGGACAGCAAGGCACACCTGTGTGTTAGCAAACAAGGAGAAAGTCCCCACAGTGTGTGTCTCACAGGTGGGCGGGTCCCTGTACACAGAGCTGTGGGCAGATGGGATGAGGGCAGGGGGCCCCCGAGCGAGGGATGCCAGGATGCCTCCCTTTGCTTCCAAATCTGGCAGGGACTCTGCGGTGCCAGGCAGAACACCCAAGTGCTGGGCTGAACCTCAGGAGCTGTCCCAAAGTGAGCTCTTTCCTTCCCCGACAGCCAACCTGTCTGAAAGTACCATGAGTTCCTCTGTTCTGAGCCCGCTGAGGAGTCTCCTCGGAATTCACTCTTTATGTAGAAACCTTAAATCGCACGGTATCTCCCCCACTTAAAATACCCCAAGAGATCCCTATCATATATATATATATATATATTTTTTTTTTTTTTTCCCAGATGGAGTCTTGTTCTGTCACCCAGGCTGGAGTGCAGTGACATGATCTCGGCTCACTGCAACCTCTGTCTCCCAGGTTCAAGTGATTCTCCTGCCTCAGCCTCCTGAGTAGCTGGGATTGCAGGCGCCCGCCACCACACCTGGCTAATTTTTGTATTTTTTAGTAGAGACAGGGTTTTACTATGTTGGCCAAGATGGTCTCAAACTCCTGACCTCAGGTGATCCACCCGCCTCGGCCTCCCAGAGTGCTGGGATTACAGGCATGAGCCACTGCACCCAGCCTCCCCATCATAATCGAGGATAAAATCCAAATTCTCCACCATAGCTAAGACCTTTTGTGATCTGATTCATGCCCCTTCTCCTCCTGACTCCTCCCATTCCAGCCATGCGGCCATCCTCTCTTCCTCCAGCAGGTCACACTCATCTCCAGCACAGTGCCTTTGTGCTGCCTGTGCAATTCCCAGGACGCTGCTCCAGGTCTCCCTGAGCCGGGCTGCTGTCCCTGCAGGTCCCCCGGGTCACCTCCAGAGAGAGGCCTTGCCGCCTGGTGCTGGTTGTCCTTCTGTGTCCCCAGCTCTCCAGCCCTTCTCTCTGCTTTGCTTTCTTCTAGCCAGTTACTATGTTTGAAACTGTGATTTGCTTGTTCACTCATTTGCTGTCTGACTCCCCCAGTAGCACGCGAGTGCCCCCGAAGGCAGGACGGTTCTGCCCACCACCTCTGCAGCCTTAGACAGCGCCGGCCACCGGTGTTATTTTCGGAAGGAAGGAAAAGCGCTGTTCTAGGTGGAGAAGGCCCACTTTCTAGTCCTGGCTCTGGCAAGAACTGGCAGCGGGACCCTGGACAGGACCCTCAACCACCCTGAGCCTGGGTTCTCCTGTCTGCAAAATGAAAGACCAGAACATTCGGGCAGAAGCTTCCTCAGTGCTCCTGACACAGTGAAGGAAGCCTGAGCGGGAACCTCCTCTGTGGTCTTTGATGCAGGCTGGGTGTCCTCCTGTCCTGAAGTTCCCTGACAGAAGGGTTTTCTGGGATATGGGGCTGTCAGTTTTAAAACCAAGACGGTCCTGGACAAACGGGGTGAGTTGGTCGCCCTCCCAGACCACCCCGTGCCTGGAGTACAGTACCCGTGGCTGTATTCAAAACCATTCTCCTGCAGCCCTCCAAGTCGGCAGCCCTCGAGACCCTGCAGGCTGGTGGGAGCACCGCCACTGAAGGTCCAGGCAGCCTGCAGTGACAGGTTTGCCCAGGGCACATGTCTCCACCAGCAGCAGGGCCAACTCACACTCCAGCCTCAGCCTTTGACTCTGAACTGAATGTTCTTTAAAAAAAAAAAAAAAAAAAAAACAGGGGAACAGTACAACTGCCTGGCATTTTGCTGTGAGTGCAGGAAGGGACTGTTTATGACTTCTCTTCGTTCGTTAATTAAAATGACAGGCCAAGCCTGCCCCATCTGTCTGTCTCAAAGCTCGCCCACAAAGACCATGCCAGCAGGCCATGGGACAGGCCACAGGGGTCTCCTTGCATGGCAAGTTCCCAAGTCCCTCCGGTGGGGATGGGGAGTAGATGGCCCCACAGCTATAAAACCAGAAGTGTCCTCCTCTCCCGGGAACCAGACTCAATGTGACAGTCACCTGATGCCCTGGGCTTTGCAGGGAAGGCTGATTCCAGGGCCGGGGGCCTACCTGCAGCCCATGGTCCCCCCACCAGGCTCACCTGCCCAACCTGGATGGCACACAGCTGTTGGGCGGGAGGCCATGAGAAACCCAGGCCAGACCCGTGCCGGAGGAGAAGGCCACTGCTGCCGTCCACCCCTGGCCACCAATCTCCCTCTACTCATTAGGGTCACTGAAAAGTCTGCTTCTCTTCCAAGTGCTGACACTTCATTAAGAGGCTGGTGTCACCAGAGGAGCAGTTGTAAAAATAGTTAAAAGTATGAGGCTCATATAATTTGGCTCTTTGTCCCCTCCAAATCCCATGGTGAAATTTGATCCCAATGTTGTCGGCGGGGCCTGGTGGGAGCTGTCTGGGTCATGGGGGCAGATTCCTCATGATGGCTTGGTTCTATTCTCCCAGGGCTGAGTTCTTACTCTTAGTTCCCACAAGATCTGGTTGTTAAAAAAGAGTCTGATACTTTCCTCTTCTCTCTCTTTCCTCCTCTCGTGCCATGTGATGCCAGCTCTTGTTGGCCTTCCGCCATGAGTGGAAGCTTCCTCAGGCCCTCACCAAAAGCAGATGCTGGCACCGTGCTTCCTGGGCACCTGCAGAACTGCGAGCCAAAGAAACCTCTTTTCTTTATCAATTACCCAGGCTTAGGTATCCATTACTGCAATGCAGCTGGACTAAGATAGAGGACTGACACATTGTAATAGAAAGCATTTTAATGACATCTTTTTTTTTTTTTTTTTTCTGAGACGGAGTTTTGCTCTTGTTACCCAAGCTGGAATGCCTAGCTTGGCATGATCTCGGCTCACTGCAGCCTCCAACTCCCAGGTTCAAGTGATTCTCCCACCTCAGCCTCCCGAGTAGCTGGAATTATGGGAGCCCGCCACCAGGCCTGGCTAATTTTTGTATTTTTAGTAGAGATGGGGTTTTTCCATGTTGGCCAGGCTGGTCTCGAACTCGGGACCTCGGGTAATCTGCCTGCCTTGGCCTCCCAAAGTGTTGGGATTACAGGCGTAAGTCACAATGTCCAGCCAATGATGTCCTTTGGAAGGGGCTCTGCAAATGTTCTAGACCAGGCAACGGCCCAGAGAGCGAACATTGCAGGTTTTGAGAGCGGATGGGTGGTCCCTGTCCAACTATTCACTGTGGCTCAGAGGCAGCCATGACAATCTGTAAATGATGGGTGGGGCTGTGTTCCAATAAAACTTTATTTACAAAAACAGGCAACGGGCCAGATTTGGCCTGTGGGCTGCAGTTTCTAAAGATAGGCTCTACATATTCTAACGACATTTAAATCCGCACAAATAATACATGTACGTGGCATATAACTACGTATAATAAAAGCTAAGAAAAGTCTCAATCTTGTTGCAGAAGCCTTGCTGACATTACCGTGTACAGGTGTGCCTGCCTTGATATAACACCTGAGCTCTGGAAACCAGGCGAGGAGAACACGTTTTAGAAATGAGATCATCTGTGAGACGCCCGAGAGGTTCAGAAGGATCACATGGGGAGTCCTTTCTGGGAAACAAAGAAACACCTCTTTACTTTGTCTAGGTTTTTAGGCTCTGGTTGCCTCCAGATGAGGACAGACCTGAATTCTGGCTTAATGAGTAATAATTCATAATTAGAGTAATTAGTGTAATTATTACGCTACGGCCTTTGAGCACCTTCCATGCGCTGGGCATTGTTCTAAGTGTTCTGTGGGTTTAACTAATTAAATCTGCATAATGACCATATGAGGCAGGAACTGTTATGATTCTCACTTTATGGATGAGCAAATAAAGCACAGAGAGGTTGAGTGATTTTCACAAGGACACACAGCTGGAGGCAAAGCCAGGCTGTCTGAACCACTGCGGGTTATTGAACGATAGTGATACTGAAACACTGTTGATTCCTGGCCAGGTGGGGGCCAGTTCCCTGACAGTTCCCTCCCAACCCAGACAGTGACAGAGAGAAAGGAAAGGACTCCGGGGGGAGGCACTGGTTCTAGCAGCACATTCTGGAGAAGGACTTGGTGATTTACCATCCTGCCAGTATCTGAGCTGCCGGGAGGGCACCCTGGGATGCTCTGAGAAGATTTTGCCAATAGATCCTGCTCTGTATCAAAAAAATTGAAATTGGAAATGGTGGACCAAATGCTGGGCTGGGTAAGGCCAGGGAGGAAGGACACAGTGGGGTGAGCAAGGCCAAAGGCAAAGAAAGCAAGACCCCACAACTAAAAATGGGTGCAGGAACATCTGGATAAACGTTTACCATTCACACCCCAGGCTGGTTATGCCTGTGTTTTATGATTCCCGTCTCAATGAACTGGCCATGTGTCAGAAGAGAAGGCGTCTCCTGGGCACAGCAGGGGTGTGTGCTGGTTTCTGGTTCACACTTTTACTCCCACCTACAACACTCTATACCTGCTATCTCTATCGGCTGAACTCCTATTCATACTTTAAAGCCCACTGCAATAGCCACCACTTCCAAGAGGCCCTTAATGCTGTCCCTCATGTGAATCTGTGCGCTTAGACGGAGGGGACTGAGTCTTCTTTTTCTCCCACACCCAGCTCCTGGCGCAGACTCTGGCCCTCTTCTCAGCTTGCTGCCCGCTGCAGCGGCTGGAAAAGCCAGACACTTGGTATTGCAGCCTCCCCTGCGGTCATGGATGGTCATGACCCTATGGAATAGTTTTGGCCAAGGAGATCCGAAGGCCAGGTCCACTGGGACCTCTGGGAAAGGCCGGACTATTTGGAAAGGGAGTAGGGGTTGGGGAAGTGCTCCCTGGCACCCCCTCCTTTTTGTTCCTCAGTAGGATGTGCTAGGGGGACATCATACTTGGAGCTATGGCCACTATCTTGCCACCATGAAGGAGAGGGCAAGAGGCCTTCAGAGATGTCACTGCCCATGCAACGGATGATAGCTGTGTCCTCCTCTGGACTCGCCATTGTGGTCTCGGCCACTGTGAGTGAGGTTTTCTATTACTCGCAGCCAAATGCTTTCTAATGAACATAAGGTGAATATTTGGAACTTGGAGCGAGGGGGCAGGGTGGTTATAAATTACAGGATATGGGCAAAACACTAGGATGGCTTTGTGACAAATTAAGAGGTCTCCGAGTTATATTCTGGGTTGGGAAACACTGACTCAGCTCTCATTCCTTCAAGGACTGTAGTCATTGGCAAGGAGGATTCATGAGCCCTGGTGACACAGATGGGGGCCCTGCTCTGTATTCAATTGTCCAGAGAAGATCTAGTCACAACCCCTGATCTCAAACAAACTCTTGGTTCAGGAAGCAGAGAACTAAGGAGAAGTGGTTTCCTTGGATTCAACTGCTCTGAATTTCCCACTAACCACAACACTGACTTCCTGGGCACACTGGCTAATCCCAAGTATACAGGCAATTACTTGTACATCACAGCATTGGGGACAACACACACCAAGGCTGGGAAATCTCGAAAAAGCCAAGTGAAGTAAAAAGATATCGATTTTAGGTGCAGAGGGGAATGTAGCAACGGAGTGGATCAGAAGACACAGCCGAGGCCCACGGTCCGGTCTGGACCTGATGAGTGGATGTCTGAGGCCGTACACTGCCTCTGCTAATGGATCCCCCTGCTAGACCGGAGGACCAGCCTGTCCACAGACGGGGCTTCCAGACACCCCAGACGAGCCACACAATTGCAAAGTCTTTGTCATTCAATGCATCCAGCTGAGCGGCCAACATCCTCCTCTTGGATTCAGCACGTGGTGTGCCGAGTCTTCTCTATCCTTTAAGCGTTCCTAGAACCCAGGCCACCACCCACAATTCTGAAAGTTGGCCTTGCTCACATGAAGCCCTGCCTTCCCTTTGACCTTCCATGACACCTTTGATGCTCTGTCTTTGTGACTGGACCCTTGGCCATGGCATGGGGGCTGAAGCGTCTCCCAACAAGGTAAAGGTAAGGCCGGTTGCCCCTGGACAACCTTGCTCATGGCACCCACCCAAGAAAGGCCACCATTTGTGTGACCACGTCTACTGCTGAGATGACCTCCAAGAAGCGTGCAGGCAGGGAACCCTCAGAACACCAGGTCCAACACAGCAAGACCCACCAGAAACCCCATTCAGGGCTCCGGAAGCCAGGCTTCCCCTGAGCCCAAGATGCCCACTCCCCCTCACGTTGCTTTGCACTCGACCACCAAAGCCAGGGTCCTTGCATACCCATTTCCCAGATGTGTGCAAACTTATCGCTGAGGAAGACACATCTTAAGAACGAGCTGCTTGTCCCAGTTGTGGGACAAAAAGACTCACTCCTTTTTTTTGCAGAAGGTTCCAGTCCTCTGTTCCCTTCCACCCGATTTCCCACTGTGTCCAGTTAATTTAGGATGTTGGGGGGCCCTCCAAAGACACAGGACAACCCCTTGCACCAATTTTCCCAGGTCTTCAGCCCCAGCCAGTTTCTCACCTTAAATCTTCCCCGTTCTCCAGGACTTCCTAATTTCCTTCTCGTTTTCCTTCTTGTTCTTTTGTTTTGTTGTTGTTTGTTTTTGAAACACAGTCTGACTCTGTCACCCAGTCTGGAGTGCAGTGGCACGATCTGGGCTCACTGCAACCTTCAACTCTCGGGCTCAACTGATTCTTCTGCCTCTGCCTCCTGGGTAGCTGGGAATACAGGCGTGTGTCACCAGGCCCAGCTAATTTTTGTATTTTTGTAGAGATGCGAGTCTCACTTCTGGTCTCAAACTCCAGGGCTCAAGGAATCCTGCTGCCTTGGCCTCCCAAGGTGCTGGGATTCCAGGCATGAGCCACCACACCCAGCCTCCTGCTTGTTCTTTATTAAAGCTGGAGTCATCTGTCCTGCCTTTCCCTGCCTCTCGACCTGCTTGTTTCCAGTCTGCTAAGAACAGGGTTTTTTGTGTGTGTGTTTTGTTTTGTTTTGTTTTGTTTTGTTTTTGAGACAGAGTCTTGGTCTATCACCCAGGCTGGAGAGCAGTGGTGTGATCTCGGCTCACTGCAACCTCCACCTCCTGGGTTCAGGCGATTCTCTGGTCTCAGCCTCCCGAGTAACTGGGACTACAGGTGTGAGCCAACACACACCCAGCTGATTTTTGTATTTTCAGTAGAGACGGGGTTTCACCATGTTGGCCAGGTTGGTCTCGAATTCCTGACCTCGTGATCTGCCTGCTTCGGCCTCCTGAAGTGCTGGGGTTACAGACATGAGCCACCGCGCCTGGCCCAGAACAGGTATTTTTCTACTGAAGTGCTGGGATTACAGGTGTGAGTCACCACGCCCAGCCCAGAACAGGTATTTTTCTAACTGTGAACTGTTTTGCCCATGCCCCTATCCCCAAGTCCAGGCTGCACAGGTATTCATTTGCCTTGACGTATGTCCTCCATATACTCCCTGATTACCTCCAAACTCCAACACACTCACTCTCCTTAACCAGAGGCTTTCAGAATGCTCGCTAGGACAACCTTCCTCCCCCGCCCTCACATGATGGTGAAGAAGATGCCAGGCCCGTAACGGGTGACAGCACGGGCTCATCCGTGCAAATGCAGGTAGTAAAACACACCTGACGGCAATGCTGGGCCCTGGCAGGGCGGTGCTCACAACACACCAAGCCCCGTGGGGAGCCCCTGCACTCATTCTCTCTCTCACACAATACACTGTGGAGGGAGGCACCATTTTCTTTCCCATTTTACAAAAAAGGACGCTGCGGCTCAGAGAGGTTCAGTGAGGAGCTCAAGGTCACACAGCTGGCAAGTGGTGGGCCTGGGCATCCAAACCTGAGGCCAACTACAGAGCCTGTTCCCACCACCAGCAGTCAGCCAGCCCCCTTTTGAGGAGCAGGGCAGGCCTATCTCTGGCCCATCAGGGAGGTGCGAGATCTCCCTGCACCCTCGGCCCCCTCTTTCAGGGTGTGCACCTGCTACCAGAGGCTTCCAGCTACCAGATGTCTCCCCATGACCAGTACAAAGGGCTGTGTCCCACCCCCTGTGGTGGGGAGAAGTGGGTCAGGGCTGGGCCCTGGTCCTGCCGAGGAACAGAAGGGCACCTCCACTGAACGGGAGGCTTGGGAGGCCTGGTGCCATCTGTCACGCTGACTACACTCCCCAGGGCCTAGAACGGTGTCCGGCACATGTGGGGGTGTCATGAGGATGTCTGTGGCCCGAGTGACAAAGGCCACCGCTGCCTGCTGCCACACTCCAGCCAGACCCTCTGGCCCATGGAGTGACAACTAGACCAGGTGCCCCTCCCTCGGGACCCTGGACATCCACCTGCCAACAGTTGTATGATCCGTTCCCAAATCCACAGAGCCCAAGGTGACTGTGGCCTTTGGGGTTGCACAGCCCCTTCCGAGACCCCTGTGATCACTGTGATTGGAAATGACTTTGGGTCCCACGGAGGCCGATGGGTGGGATGGGGGTTGGGGCGGGGAGGGAGGCAGGATGCAGTCCGCACAATCTGGGAGAGAGGCAGAGTTTCGTGTCCCTTTCTGCTGCACATCCTGGCCCTGGGAAAGGGAGCAGAACTCCAGCAGCCTCGGCTTTTCCATCTGTAAAGTGGGGCCATCGCGCCCCGTCCCAGGGAGTTACACACTCACAGCTAATGTCGGCCAAAATGCCTTCCGTCAGTGGGTTCTCAACCTCTTCAGTGTACCCACTGAACGTTCACAAGCACTCTATGAGTGTCCTGTGATGGCTATAACAACGTAACATAAACTTGGCAGCTAGACACATTTAGCCTCTTACAGTTCTGGGGGCCAGAGGTCTCACTGGGCTAAGACTGAGGTGTCACAGGATGGGCTCCTCCCCGAGGCTCCAGAGGAGGGGCTGCTTCTTGTGTTTTCTGGTTTCTAGCAGCCACCACGTTCCCCGACCCATGATCATTCCTCAGATCACTCCAGCCTCCGCTCCCATCGTCCCAGCTCCCCACGCTCTGCCTCTGACCCCCTGCCCTCTGATGAGGAGGACCCCTGTGATGGCACAGGGCCCACCTGCATTCCCAGGACCATCTCCTAATCCACCACCAGCTGACAAGTGGTGTGATTAGCTGACAAGTGCCCGTCTGAAGCTTCATTCCCCTTGGCCGGGTGGAGTCCCACACTCACAGGCACCAGGGGTCAGGACGTGGACATCTCTGGGCTCCATGGTTCAGCTGGCCACGCCACCCCAGTCTCTCTCTCTTCCCCTGGTGAGACTCGAGGTGGATGAGGCTTTAATATGGAGTGGGGGTGTTTTCAACCATCTTTTGCAGATTGCGGGGTGACTCATCCAACCCCAGGCACCGTCCTCCTTGTGAGCACTCTCAACAGGATGCAGGCGCACCTTGGATTAGGTACCAACAAGCAAACAGTCAGGTCCTGCGGCCGAGATACTCCCACACTCTTCCTAGTAAATCACACTCTCCCTGGGCGTGGACCATCCCCATCAACGCTCAGACCACAGGCCAGTACCCACTTAAAAGGCAACTGCCTCTGGGGTGCTGGTGGCCCAGCTGACAGGTACCCTGACTTGCAGGAGGACTCAGAGAACACTGGTTGCTCAGGGACACCTCGGCATCGGTGCCTGAGGCCACTGGCGCCTGCTGGGAGGGTCCTGCCTCTTGAAGCGCACAGCGGCACCAGCTCTGCCAAGTCCCCCATTCTCTCTGCTGCTGATCAGCGTGGGGTCCCTTTTCTCTTGGCAAAGTCTCACGGCGGAACCCCCCCCACCCTGAATAAACAGCTGCTGCACAGAGATGTTTCTCTGCGGTTCAGGATTCGCGTCGGAGGAGAATTCAGAAGTCCAAGCCCATCATCCGATGCTGCCAAATTTCCGCCAGCCTCAGCAGTAACCTTATCTGGCAAGGTTAAAGAGCCTATCAGATTCCCAGCCCAGAAACTAATTAGATAAAGAGGAAACCTGGGCCCCCTGGGGTATCTCCTCAAAGGACAAGAGGTGCACATCCACCACGTCCACCCCACCACGCCCGGAAATGGAACCCACTGGCGGTGTTGCCTCGGCCACCCTTGACTGTAACCATCCAGGCTCTCAGCCGGATCCCTGCTGTACCTTCGCGGGGGAGAGGCCAGCTCATTCACATGAAGGGAGACTGAACGGACGCTGGGGCACATGGAGCCCCCCAGATCACTCACAGCAACCTTCCTGCCCATGCCTTTTGGTTTGGGAGGTGACCCAAGCCCCGTACCTAATGGAGTGACTTGGGTGGGAACAGGAGGCAGGGGTATCCAGGCTCCACAGAGAAAACCCTTTCTGGATCAACCAGAGCTCTTGGTTTTAGCAACAGAAACCACCTCCAGAAATCTTGAACACAGTGGGGTTCTGCACGGGCTTCAGGTCAAAGATGGCGGAGGGGCGGACATCACCGGGCTTTGTAACAGCAGGGGCCGGGCAGGCTCGGGGTGAAATCTAAGGGAAACACATCTGGGGTGTGGCCTTCACCCAGGCGAGGGGCTGCAGCTTTTCCCTTTCAGAGAAACAGGAGTCCGACAACCTGGGAAAGAGTGTAAGGCAGCTCAAACGTGCTGGAGGGTGCGTGGCGAGAGGGCCTTTGATCCACAGGCCAGGTTCCAGGACTGATCCCACAGAAACGCACCCTCAAGGGCACTACAAGGCAGGACCAGGGCTGCTGCTGCTACTGCCATTGTCTGAACTGGAAACATTTGAGCCATCTCCAGAGGACACGCTGGGTCCACCCCATCCCCGGACGGTTACTAGGAAGGACACCGTCTACACAAATCCAGGGGCGTGGAAGTCCAACACCAACAGAGTGCAGAAACAAACGGCAGGATGGCGTGTGGCGGAGCCCGCTGTGCCCCACAGAGACACGAGAGGAGGATGTGGTGACGTTGCAAAAGGCCGGCGGGCGGATCGCCAAAGGTCAGGAGTTTGAGACCTGCCTGGCCAACATGGTGAAACGCCATCTCAAACTAACAAAAACAAACAAATAAATAAGGCTGGCGGGCACAGCCAGCCATGCAGAGTGGCCCCTTCTGGGAAGTGGGACCAGGGGGATGACATTTACTTTCTATATATTTCTGCATTCCTTGAATATCTTGAGATGGAAGAGTGGGCATTGTTGTTTTGTAAAACAGACAATGAAGATGGGAGGGAGAGAGGGAGGAAACGGGGGAGGCAGGTAGGGAGAAGTTTCCGGTTTGCTGAAGGCCACACAGAAGGAGGCCTGGAGCCCCTGTCCTCGTGGGTTGGGGAGCATCCTGGTTCCTTTGTTGAATTCACTCTCTCAGGACCCGAGAGCAGCCACGGATGGAAGAAAATGAAAAGACAAAACGCAAGTCCTAAGCACTTAGAGAATGATGGGAGGATGGGGAATGACGCTGCTCTTCACGGCGCCGAGGCATGGGTCAGGACCAAGGCATGGGTCAGGTCCGAGGCACGGGTCAGGTCCGAGGCACGGGTCAGGGGTTACCCTGAAGGTGAGGAAACCGAGGCCAGGGGTTAGGTGACAAGTCTCAGGCAGACCAGCTGGAGTCGGCAAAGCTGGGAAGCAGCTGAGAGGGTGTGACCGCTGAGCTGTATCCCCTGGAAGGCGCCGTCTCCCTGAGGGCCTCAGTTTCCCTGCTGGTCTCCCTACCAGGCTCACTGCTGGCTCAGGATTTGACAATTACTGCTCCTTCCTTTTTTATTGAAATTTTTAAATTTTATTTTTAGAGATGGGATCTTGCTTTGTTGTCCTGGCTGGTCTCAAACTCCTGTGCTCAAGCAATCCTCCCACCTTGACCTCCCGAAGTGCTGGGACTCCACAGTGCCTGGCCACCTCCTCCTTTCTTTTCCTTAGTCCTAACCTTCTTCCTGTCTCTGGCCAGCTCTCACCTCAGCGAGCTCCACTCTGGCGTTTCTGTGTAACTCAGCAACCTGCCCTCTTCCCTACCCAATCCGTGCTGCCTTTAACACTTTCCTTCCACCCCTGGAACTTGCCGCCGTCTACTCATGGTGCATCTCTGTGTGTTAGCTCACTGATATGCTGATACATGCTCTCGGAGTTTCCTGTGGACACTGCAACAAATTGCCACAAACCGGGTGGTTTAAACAGTGGAATCGGGTTCTCTCACAGTGCTGGAGGCCAGAAATGCAGTATCAGCGTGACCCACTGTGGTGAAATTAGGGCATCGGCAGGGCCATGCTCCCTCAGGAGGCCCCAGGGGAGGACCCCTCCTTGCTTCTCGCAGCTTTTGGTGGCTGTGGGCATTCCTTGTCTTGGGGTCCATCTCTCTAATCGCTGCCCCTGTGGTCATGTGGCTTTCTCCTCTTCTATCTTCATGATTTCCTTTTTTTTTTTCTTTCCAGACAGAGTCTTGCTCTGTTGCCCAGGCTGGAATGCAGTGGTGTGATCTCGGCTCACTGCAACCTCCGCCTCTCAGGTTCAAGTGATTCTCGTGCCTCCACCTCCCGAATAGCTGGGATTACAGGTGTGCACCACCACGCCTGGCTAATGTTTGTATTTTTAGTAGAGACAGGGTTTCACCATGTTGGCCAGGCTGGTCTCGAACTTCTGGCCTCAAGTGATCCACCTGCCTCCACCTCCCAAAGTGCTAGGATGACAGGCATGAGCCACTGCGCCCGGCCCTGGATGCATACTTTTGAATAAATGAATGAAAAGAGCGAGAGAGACCTGGGTCCCTGTCCCTGCTACTCACTCTTCATATCCATGGGCCCTCTCCCAGGGTCTTCACTGTCCCCGTCCTCCTACCCAATCATCACCCTTGAAATGTGAAAAGTGGCTCCCAGAGCCTGAAACCATGAACGTCTAAAGGCACACTCGTGGCTGGGCACGGCTCATGCATCCCAGCAGTATGGGAGGCAGAGGTGGGAGGACTGCTTCAGGCCAGGAGTTCAAGACCAGCTTAGGCAACATAGAGAGACCCCATCTCTACACACACACAAAATTATCCAGGCATGGTGGTGCATGCCTGTACTGTGGCCCCAGCTACTTGGTAGGCTGAGGTGGGAGGACCACTTGAGCCCAGGAATTCAAGGCTGCAATGACCTGTGATTGCACCACTGCACTCCAGCCTGGGCAACAAAGTGAAACCCTGTCTCTTAACCCCTATCCCCACCACAAAGGCATACTCTCCGGTTTCCTAGGAGAATCCAGTTTGGTATCTCACGCTCCCCTCACCCAGGAAGCACAGGCTGGGGAAAGAGTGTCTCGGCCCCTGCCCATCACTCAGCAGGACTCAGTGAGTGCCTGAGTCACACCCAGCAAGAGGGACAGTGCCCCTGGCCCTGCCCATCCAGTGAGTGTTGTTGGTCCCAGCCCTGCCCTGTCTGCAGACCTTCCGATAGGTCACATGCCTCTCTCTGCCTCAGTGTACCCCTCAGGAAGAAGAAGGGACTCCAGAGATCCCTCTTGGCTCAAATGCAAAGGTGAGGATAATTTGGGGAAAGAGGCAGGGCAATTACTTTGTGCATTTTGGTAGTGGGAACGCTGTGCCACAGAAGGGTGAGGCAAAGGACCCTGGTCAATGCCTGACTCCGACACCACCTTAGTCCCTGCCTTGGGTCCCCGAACTCAGTCCAAGTCATTCCTCCAGGTGGTGTGGCCAGAGGACTCCAGTTCCTTAATCCCTGCCCTCCCATCTGACAGTCCCGGAGGCTTAGCGAAGAAACCCCCAAAAACAAAAAACTGGCAAATGAAACCCAGGAAAGAAAAAAGCTCCCAACCTCCAGTCTGGGCCCCTCTCTTCCAGTCTGCTTTTGAACTCACTTTTTCCACCCTCCTATCCTCCTGCCTCCCAGAAAAGAGCTGCCCTCTTCCTGGTTCCTCCCCTTTGCTCCTCTTAGAGGCCTCAGAGCTCCACAAGGCCAACTGCAGGCCAGGGCACCCGAGACACATGGTACCAGCTGCTATACCAGGCATTAGGGCACTGAGCCAGCCTCCACCTTGGCCTTTGGGTCAGTGGAGTCAGGTTTTAATCAGCACATGCCCCTTAATCAGAGCTAAGCCCTGCTTGTTGGTTGGCAGGACCTGGCAGTGCAGCCTCTAGACCTGATCCATCTGACCAAGCTCCCTGACAGGGAAAGAGAGGGAAGCAGATTCTAAGCTGGACCCTCCCGAAGACCTGGATGGGCTGCATCTCTTCATAATCCTAAGCATGGGGACAGGTGCCTGGTGCTTCATTCTGTCCTGGAGGGAACGGGGCAGCAGAGCCCTAGGGAGGACAGAGGGCAGTCTCAGATCCTTAGACTGCCCTGAGCACTTTTCATGGCACACTCCTTGGCACTGGGGACACAAGTCTCCTTCTCACTGGGGCCATGCTGTCCCTTCCTTTCCATGAAGTGAATATTTATTGAGTGCTGACAATGTGCCAAGTACTGCCTAGAGAGAGGTGTGAGCGCACTGCCCAACCTTGGTCCCTTCCCTTACCCCAAGTCACAGATTCAGCCACCCACCCACCCACC
>NW_012122265.1:4005536-4009561 GCF_000951035.1 Colobus angolensis palliatus | reverse complement strand
ATCTATCCATCATCCATCTACCCATCCATCCATTCATCTATCTATCCAACCATCCATCCATCCACCCACCCATCCAGCTCCCCATCTATGCTTCCTTCCTTCCATCCATCATCTTTCTATCCATCCAACTTCTCACCTCTCCCTCCACTCATCTCCCCATTCTCTGAGAGCCGGACATTTGCCAGACCCTGTGCCAGATGCCAGGGAGAAGGAGACAAGTCAGTCAGTCCTGGTCCTATCCTGGAGGAGACACAGGCATAGAAGGCACAGGGGTGGGCAGAGAAAAGGCAGATCAAACTCTTGGCTGCCCTGCGTGGCCCAGGTAGTGTTGAATCAGGGAGGTCTGATTGCTTCTCACTCTAGCTCTCCAAGTCAGGCACCAAAGATTCCCCCTGCTTCCTGGAGGAAGGCCCAGAACACCAGGCTTTTGGCCAGAGGCGGGGATCAGTGTGAGCACTTCCCAAGAGCCTGCCGCTTCCCAGACACAGCCTTGGGTACCCCTCCAGAACCAGTCTCCTCATCTGCTCCCTGGAGAGGCACCCCTTGGCCTTGTATGCCACTGGTGGCCCGTGTCTGGACCCCAACTAAGAGTGCTCCTGCCCATCTTGGGCTGCCCTCTGGCCACCCCTGCCCACTCTGGGTCAGGCCCTGGAATCCCAACCCTGCCCAGTCTGTCTCAGGGTTTGCAGTTTTATCTAAAGTGCATTCATTCATGCTGACCACTGACCAGTGGCTATGGCAGTTTCAGGCCCAATGTGTAGACTTTTATATTCAGAAGAGATCTCGGCGATGATGTAGGCATTTTACAATGTAGCCATCTTACAAATGGGGAAACTAAGGCCCGTGCAGGAAGGTGATGTCAGAACTGGGACCCGGACCCCTGGCACCTGAACTCCCAGGCCTAGGCCCATCAGGCTTGAAACCCGCCTGCTGGAGCTTCAGATCAGCAAGCTTCATTACCCTGTGTAAGACCCCAGCTTAGAGCACAAGGTTGGAGCAGGGCTGCAGAGGCACAGATATTGCCCAGGGATGAGCCAGAGCTGGCTCTTAGGAGCTGCCAGGGCTGACTGTGGGCACCTCTTTCCAGCTTGCTCAGTGACCTCACATTGGCAGCTCGGAATGGGCCGTTGTGGGGTGATTCGCACCACTGAAATCAGCAAATGTTACCAATCAAGGTGGATATAAGACAGGGGCGTGAGAGGGGCCAGGTACAGTGCGGGGGTTGGGGGGCGGGGGGAGCGGTGTGGAGGCAGAGGTCAGCTTTGGCAGCTGTTGTCAGGAACAGCTCCAGAGAGAACATGAGTAAGACCTCTCCTTTGCCTGCCAGAGGGGCTCAGGGATTTTAGGAGATAGCAGATTCCTCTGCAGCTATCGAGCCGAGCTCCTGAGCTCTGGGGCCCCTGCGCCATCCAGGTGGGGAGCAAGGCAGGCCTCTGGGAGTACCCTCAGTGGGACCCCGCCTGAAGATGCTGAATCCCAGCCCCCCAGGCCCTCCTCTGCTGCTGCTACAATGGCCCCACCCACCACGGGTGCCCTCCCCACCATCCACCCACTCGCCACCTGGGAAATGTACTAAACGTGGTCTGAGGCTGCTCTGAGCCAGGAGCCTTCCTGTGGTGAGGAACTCAGCTTCCAGCCCTAAAGTAGAGGCCTTGGGTCCAGAACAAAGCAGCCAGACCTTCCTGCCTGGCCCCACAGAAAAAGCCGTCACGAGGGTGTCCAGGCTGCTGAGAGCTTGGCTTCCCCACCCTCCAGCCAGAGTGGTCCTGGGGCCACTTACTCCAACCCGAAGACCAAGTGTGCCTATCCCCAGTGCAGAACAGTTGCTGAGCTGGGTCCCCCACAGCAGGGTGTGAGGAGGCCCCTCCCCATCTCCACCTTCAGAGTCCATCCAGCTGTTTTCAGAGGGTCTGAGCCAGACCCTACCCTCCAGCCAGAAAAACCTACCCTCACCTTGGTCTGGGGCCAAGGTCCAAAGTCCTCAAGTCAGGCACTTGACATCATAAAACTGCAAGGGGAAGGTGGCCAGGTCGGAGCACACCTAATTTCGCATCACCGAGTACTGGAGAAGGAGGAGTCCAAGCCTGGCCCAGCCAAGCCAGCAGCCCCAGCCATCCCAAGAGACTCATGACCCACCGTGTACCCAGGACACACAGCAAGTGTCAGCCTTGTGTTCGGCTCTTTGAAATTATATATTTCACAGATGATATCTATGAAATCTGAATCTCAAAGCTCCGTGACAGAGGCAGAATCACAAATGCTCATTTGTAAATGGCACAGGCAGAGCTGAGAGTGGACGATCTTGTTACAGGGCTGGCAGGTGGAGAGGCTGGGAGGGAATAGGGGCTTGTAACTCACGAGCCTAGGCCCTTTGCCCCTCACTGCCCCCTTTCCAGAGAGGCCCCACCCCTTTCACGACTCAGCAGGGACACTGTGCTCCTGAGACCACTTCTCCCGACCACAGTTCCATCACCTGGTTATCTGTGAGCCTCACTTCAAGATAAACTCACCAGCACTTCAATTTTCAATTTGGATCCTACTACTTATCCCATAGGTATGCACGAGAACCTAGGTCTATCTTTGCTTATGAACTTCTGGTGGGATTGGGGCGAGGAGCATGTCTTTAAGCCTCTCTTTTTGGTGTTTGACCTGGAGGAACGTGCAGTTCACCTGAGCTCTGCCATGACAGCAGCTACATGCAGAGATCTGCCCATACTTGGCTGGCTGGTTTGTTCCCAAAGAGATCCAGGAACCACTTCTCTCAAGCTTTAGAAGCTTATCCCATTGTTGAAAGGAAAAGCTCTTGGACAGTAACAGTGTGATTGACAAAATAATAACTTAGATAGACAGGTTGGAAGTTAAGGATATTTCCCAGAATACAGAACAAGAAGGCAGAGAAAAAAATCTTGAGAAAATAAGTGACAAATGGGGAGAATGTAAATGGTCTACTAGAGGAAATCCAGAAAGGCTGAACTGAAAGAGGAAGCGATGGAATTGTCAAGGAGGTAATAAAATACCTTCTTGAAGTGGAAGCTGCTTCAGTCTGGAGGGGCCTCCAGAGCAGTGAGCTCAATGTGTAAAGGAAGCCCACACTCAGATCCGCCATCAGATTTCAGAATATTAACAAAAAGTAGAAAATATGACATTCCTACAAACTTCTAGAGAGGAAAATAAAAGGTCCCTACCTCCAGTGGAATGAGAATCAGACAGTGCTATAACTTCTTACTGGCAATTCTCACCTGCCAGGGATAAACAGGAACATTGAATAATGAGAAAAAGATCAATTCAGAACTGGGAACAGAACCCCCGGGCATCTGAACTCTCAGGCCTAGGCCTATCACCAAGAAGACGTAACAGTCCTGAATGAGTACAAACCTAACATCGGAACTTCAAAATACATGCAGCAAAATCCGAGAGAACTGAAAAGAGAAAACAGACAAACACACAATAATATTGGAGAATTTCAGCATTCCTCTCTCAGCAATTGACAGCAGAGGATAAGTCAGCAAGGCTCTAAGCCATGAGTAGAGGTGGGATGGCGATGAAGCAATGCCTGGAGAGTTCACAGGGAAAATGGTTTTGAAGCTAGACTTCTACAACCCAGAGAACATTTGATAACTAGGGAATTTCCAGACATGGAGGTTACATTCCAGTTACCTTTTGTTGAAGTTGAGGAGGTATCCTGACAGAACAAGGGCAAAGACAAGAAGCAGCTCACGTATCCACTAGCTCAGTGAAGTGGAACTGCAGGATGACCGTTGTGTACTGAGAACGGGAGTTCAAACTGGAGCAGAATGTCAGAGGACTCCAACAAGAAGAGGACAGATTCCAGTGATACATCAGAAAAAGAATGATATTTTAGTGGTATGCTCAAGAAGCCATAATTTTAGGCCAGGTGCAGTGGCTCAAACCTGTAATCCCAGCACTTCGGGAGGCTGAGACAGGCGGATCACGAGGTCAGGAGATTGAGACCATCCTGGCTAACATGGTGAAACCCCGTCTCTACTAAAAAATACAAAAAAACT
>NW_012122265.1:3971001-4004846 GCF_000951035.1 Colobus angolensis palliatus | reverse complement strand
CCCGTCTCGGCCTCCCAAAGTGCTGGGATTACAGGCTTGAGCCATCGCGCCCGGCCCGCTTTTGTTTTTTTTTTTGGTTTCACTTTGTTGTCTATGCTGGTCTCGAATGCCCGGGTTAAAGCAATCCTCCTGCCTTGGCCTCCCAAAGTGCTGAGGTTACAGGTGTGAGCCACTGTGTCCACCCTCCACCGTTTTTTAACTTCTGCGTCCAACTTGGAGAGAGAACTTAGAACCTATAAATATAAATATACCAAAAGGTCAAGTGATATTGTCTAAAATGCATTAAACAAGAGAGAGAAGTTTGAGAATGTTATTTAAAGGTAATCCATTAGCATACTGGCAAGAACTATTCAAATTTGGAGGTGAGGGTCAAACTATGAAAGTCTCATCTTTTCCAGCAATGTGTCAAGCATAAAGAAATATGGGAGTAATCATCACTTTGGGAAGGTACTGACCAGAAGAATGAAGCAGACCTAATTTAAAAACTGTTTTTTGTCTGCCAAGTGGGGCTGTGTGGATGAAGCTGGGTCAGAGTGGGCAGACAATAATTTATTTCTACTCTTAGCCCTATCTCTGTAGTTTAATTAGTTACTTTCATTACATGCATGCAGTACTTGGGTGAAAATTTATGGAGGAAGGAAAAACGTGAAACTGAGAGTTCACCGAGAATGGATGAGGGGAGGAGTCCCTGGGGCAGCTGGACTGTGGGGTGCTATAGGGAACAGAGAACACGGACAAGAGCCAAGGAGCCGGCCCAGTGAAACAGCAGGAGGACAAGGAGAAGGCAGGACTCCTTGACCCTTGTGATGGACTAAAGGAAGGGGCGAGGGAGGAAAGCAAGGGACAATGAGGAGGGGGACACTCAGGTCTCCCGTTTAGGCACTGGGAGGGCTGTCCATCACAATAGAGACCACAGAGAAGAGCAGCACTCCCTGGAGAAATGACTCACCCAAATGGAGACCTGGCCCCAGCCACCATCTTTACCATGCTGGGAGAGCATGAAGGAAGAGATGGGTCATCTGTGGTTGTGATGCCTTCCTTTGCCCATACCCAGAGAAATACCTCTCTGTTTCAAAAAACTACAAAAGCACTATATACTTGCAAAAATAAAAATAAGGTGCATTGGCTCACGACTGTAATCCCAGCACTTTGGGAGGCTGAGGCTGGTGGATCACCTGAGGTCAGGAGTTTGAGACCAGCCAGGCCAACATAGTGAAACCTCATCTCTACTAAAAATATAAAATAATTAGCCAGACATGGTGGCACATGCCTATAATTCCAGTTACTTAGGAGGTTGAGGCAGGAGAATCAATTGAACCTGGGAGGCAGAGGTTGCAGTAAGCTGAAATCACGCCATTGCACTCCAGCCTGGGCAACAGAGCGAGACTCTGTCTCAAAAATAAATAAATAAATAGTAAAAAAAAAATAAAAATACATAAAATGCATGAAATAAACAGTGAAATAATCTCTTGCCCTGCCCCAAACTATGCCTCAAAGAAGCCGCTATGAGGGCTTCCATATTAACTGCGAGGCCCAGCCTTCAGTTGAGAGTAAGGAACAAATGGGGTGTGCTTCCTTCTGTGTCCAGACAGTAGACATACTCAGGAATAAAGCCTTCTTTTCAAGTCTAAGAAATAATAACAAACATATAAAAACACAAAATAATGGCGGAGGAAGAATGGGGGAAATCAATGTTTCTTGCCATTCAGTTCTTACAACCTACACACTGAGGCAGTCTTCTAGAGCGCAGAGTTAGGGTTTCAAAGGAAAGCCAGCTACCCACACATGCTGCTCACAACTCAGCACCCCTCTGGATTTATATAGCACATGCCTCTTAGGAGCTGCAAGTACTAAACATATTTTCTCATTCATCCTTAACACGAACACAACTGGAGATATAGAATGAGTTGGAAGCAGCTCTACTTTGCAAACAACAGGAACTGAAGACTCAGGGAGGGGAGGTGAGCTACCCAAGGTTGCATAGTTACTTAGCTGGAAAGCCAGAGAGAAAACTTAGGACCAGTGATTTCTCAGGGTCTTTAGAATGCTTCAGATAATATGCATATATGCTTCTAGCTGCAGGGTCCTTCTCTAGAAGGATCCTCAGGAACCCAGCAACAGAGATCCTCTGTAAGGAGAAGAACTTGGGGACTAGAAGGCAAAGATGGGAGACCTACCCTTCACACTCTATCAATTTCCTGCATATCTTGAATTTTTAAACCAGGTATGTGTATTTCTTATTACTGATTTAGAAAAGATAAAAATTGGGCTGTGAGGTTCAAAAGCCATGAAAATGGGGAGTTGTGGACAGTGGATATTCAATGGTGAACAGGCATACTTTGCCATCCTTCTAATTCACTCTCTAAGATAAAACTGGTTTTCTCTAAGGGAGAATAAAAAACAGATGCTCAGCACCTTCTTAAACCCTTTCCTTGAGTGGCATTAATGGACATGTTCCTTCCTTGCTGCCAATAAGGATGTGCCTCCGGGAGCTCCTCCCGGAGGAGAAACCAAGAGAAGGCGAGAGCTAAGTCCTCCGTGCTCTTCCTCACCCCCATGTCCATGCCCCTTTCCAATCTAACTTCATCCTACACCTCAGTTCCATCCACCTCTCTACCCCACCTCCTCCACCAGCCCCAACTACCGTTGTTGCTTGGCCTGGATAATTGCAATTGGGCTCCTCACTGGACTCCATCCATCCTGCCATCTGCTTTCCTCCAGAAAAGTGATTCAGATGATGTCACTTCTGCCTAACGCCCTCCAATGCCTCCACTGCAAGTGCGAGAAGACCCAACTCCTTTCATGAAGCACGAGGTCTTTCTCTGACATTACTGCTTCTACTTTTTCCTAGGCTGTGGCTATTCCTGCAGCGTCGAATCCTCTCATCACCCCAGTGCTTCTGTGCTTGCTGAACCTTCTCTTGAGGGCTGATTCCTCCTCAATCTTTGGGTTTCAACTCAAAAGTCACTTCTTCAGGGAGACGCTTGCTCCCTGGCATCCCTGCATAAAGCTGGCATGACCCAACCTCCCAGGACTCTATGACCGTACTTGTCTGCTTCATAGCATCAACTACAAAGGGAGATCCTCTGCTTCATTTGTTAACTTTATTGTGTACTTTTACTAATTAGACTGTAACCTACTTGAAGTCAAAGAATGTGCTTGCCTTGTTTACCTCTACATCCTCAGCTCCCAGAATAGTCAGGTCTTGATAAATACTGGTTAAACAGATGGATAGATGAATGCAGTGGTTGGGTGGATGGATGGATTGATGTATGAGTAGATGGGTGGATGGATGGGTGGGTAAGTAGATGGGTGGACGGGGGAGGGAACAGATGAATGCGTGGATGGATAAAGACATACATATGGATGGATGGATTCATAGATGGATGGATGGATAGATGGATGTGTGGATAGATGGACAGGTGGACAGGTGACTGGGTGGATAGATGAATAGGTGGATGGATGAGTGATAGAAAGATAAATGGCTGAGTGAGTGGACGGCTGGAAGGATGGATGTATAAATGTATAAATGGAGTCTGTTCAGCCTAAAGCGAGATCCTGAGTTCTCCCCCATCCCACCAGGTAGACTTCTCCTGGGTATCCCATGGTGAGGCTGGGTATTCAGTTAAAGAGGAGTGGGAACTTAAGATTCCCATTCCCTGAGTGGAGACATGTTTTTTAAAAATGACATTGAAATATCTGTAAAGTCCTGAGTAGAAATGGCCCTTAGAGCCCCTGTTGTTTGACTTTAATTAATGTGGCCATTTCTAGATCCTTGTCTCACTGTTTTCCGAGTGAGTGGAGGGGAATCCCAGGGAGGGAACTGGCTGGAACAACTGAGTATGTTCCCTAATGAACTGGTGTGTTTTAACATTTGGCTCTCCAGCTCTGAGACTCTGAGCAGTTTTTGACATAAGAGGAGGTGGGAAGGGGAGAAACCTCCTGACTGATTCAGAAAATGTCTCCATTGAGTCTCACTTCCCATGGCATTTTCTCTCATTACACTTGCATCAGCAGTGGGGTGGCCTCAGCCCCGTGCCGTCTGCCCAGATTGCGACCCCACAGCCGACTCTGGATAATTGGCCCACGGGGCTGGCACTGCACCCAGGTTTCTGCTGCTCATTAGTCTAGTTGCAACATGAATGCCGACAAGCGTTTGCGAGCTACAGGCTGTTCTACACCCATGCCCTGCTGACCATGACCTCCAGATGTTCCTCCTGCTCCACTGGAGAAGCTGGCAGTCAGCCTCTCACTCCACACCCACTCCAGAGCTACGCCATTCCAGGGTCACAGGGGTGCACAAGACCTACTCATCTCTGTCCACAAGCTTCCAGGCTGCTGGCCCTCCTTCCATGCCACCCGCTCTCCTTCCACACTGCCCGCTCTCTGCCTACACTGCCCACCCTCCATCTGTACTACCCACCCTCTGTCAGCACTGCCTGTCCCCCATCCACCCCGCCATGCTCACAGGTTCACAGTCTGGTCAAGGCCAGTTCTGGGCTCCTTCAGGCTAACCCTGCACCTGTTATGAACCAGCTCAGACAGTCAGGGATTAACAAAGGTAATACCATCATCCTGAATACATCAGGATTCCATTCATCTGAGGTTCCTAGAGTCATCAAATTCATAGAGACAGAAAGTAGACAGGTGGGGGCCAGAGTCTGAGGGAGGCGGGGCGGGGAGTTTGCGTTAATGCAGACAGAGTTCCAACTTTGCAAGATGAAAGAGCCCTGGAGCTGGATGGTGGTGTTGCTTGCACAACACAGTGAATGTCTTAATTCCACTAAACTAGTGATTCACGTAAAAACAGTCAGAATAGGAAAGTTTATATTATGTGTATTTTACCACAATAAGAAAAAATTGGGGGGCGGGGAAGGAATGAAGTACTGGTGTGTGTGTCACTGTGCGGGTGCACTTTGAAAACATGATGCAGAGTGGAAGAAGCCAGACACAAAAGACCACATAGTGGCTGATTCCATCTATGCGCATCTCTCCCAATAATGCTTCAGGAGGTGCTGACTCTGTCACCACAAAAAACACTGGCCCTCCTCCTCGTCAGTTTCCCTCAACCCAGGATGTCTTTGGGCAGTACCATCCTCACCACAGGAAGGCAGGACCCAAGTGCCAGGGCTCTACTGCCCACAGATCAGGCCTCATATTCAGGCTCAGATGCTCATCGACTTGGCCTTCCTTTCCCCTCCATCAGTGTCCCTCTAGCAGGTGGAATGTAACACTTGCATTACCAGCTCACTGGGAGGCTCAGCTATGAACAGGGCTATGCTCCATGCAGGGTGGGTGGCGCATGGGAGGGGTGGATAAGCAGTGCTGTTATGACTCTTGTTTCTTCCAATGAAACACAGGGTCACACGAGACCCACAGCTTGTCTGATCCCTCACCATGGGAGTGCTGGAGCTGACTCCTAACTCTGGTCAAGGCTGAAGCTTTTCACCATTTGCTTAAGCTACCAGTTGACTCCAGTGTGGTCTGTATGTTCCTCCTCTCTGAGGTGAGGTCCCAGGACCTGGCAGAGCAGGTGTTCGTACACATGTAAAACAAAAGTCCTTGTCTGGACACCAAAACAGGGATGTAGAGTTGGTGGGGATCTTGGAGGTCATCCAATCCAATCTTCTGTGACATTCTGGCAAGAGAATCCCCAGCCCTGCTTGGCTCCTTCCAGTATGGGGAGCTCACTACCTCCTGAGGCAGCCTGAACAGCCACAATAGTTCTGCAAGTCTTCTCTTGGCTGAACTCCAGCCCATGTCCCTGGTGCTTTCTGGTCCTGCTGTTAGCCATGTGCCACACCTTTGCTACATGACCCCAGGCAGCTTGGCCCACAGATGTCTCTCTTCCCAGGCAGGTCCTTCCTCTGCTCCTCTGTGGGGAGCCTCAGGTACTAGGGTCCATTGTGCAGACTCTGCTTGCTATCACAGATCCTATCACAGTGTGATAGGCCCACTGACTATGACCACCTGCCCAGGGTCCACTTCCACAGGCAGCCTTCTGCTACTGCTGCAGAAACAATTCATCTGTCCCAAATAAAGGCTCATCAGGAGAAACTGGGGTCAGCCCCTGAGCTGCCTTTTAGGGCTGTGTTTGTGACCAGGCCATGGATCACACCTGGGCTTCAATGTAAAAAAGTGGGCAAGTGTAGCAAGACCTGGAAAGTCTGTGGCATTCCCTGGAGGGGTACCGGCTCCTCTCCTGGCTGTAGCATTCCTTTTATAGCACACCTCATTTACACGAGAAGCGGCTGGGACAGGTCAGCATTATAACTGAGTCCAATGAGCAATTCCGCTCCTAAGTACATGCACATACTTGCATGCAAATATCAATGGCAATCAATACCATTCACAACAGCCAAAAGGTGGAAACAACCTGTGCTCACTGACAGATGAAGGGATGAGCAAAATGTGGTCCGTCCATACAATGAAACATTATTCAACCCTAAAAAAAAGGAAGAAAATCCAGACATGCTACAACAAGAATGAACCTTGAAGGTATTATGCTCAGTGAAAGAAGCCAGTCACAGAAAGATGAATACGTCAGGATTCCACTCATCTGAGGTTCCTAGAGTCATCAAATTCATAGAGACAGAAAGTAGACAGGTGCGGGGCTGGAGTTTGAGGGAGGTGGAGTTGGGAGTTTCCATTAATGCAGACAGAGTTTCAACTTTGCAAGACAAAAGAGCTCTGGAGCTGGATGGTGGTGTTGGCTACACAAAGCTGTGAATGTTCTTAATAGCACTAAACTAGTGATTCCCTAACAAATGGTCGGAATAGGAAACTTTATATTACATGTATTTTACTCACAATAAGAAAAAATTGGGGGCAGGGAAGGAATGAAGTACTGATGCATGCCACCATGTGGATGGACTTTGAAAACATGATGCAGCGTGGAAGAGGCCAGACATGAAAGATCACGTAGCAGCTGATTCCATCTACGCACAGCACCGAAGCAGGCAGAGCCCGGAGACAGAAGCAGGTGGGTGGGTGCCAGGGCCTGGGGAGGGGCAATGGGAGTGGGAGTGACTGCTAATGGCTGACAAAATGTTTTGGAAGCAGAGAGTGGTGATGGTTGCATAATACTGTAAACATACTAACTGCTACCTTATTGCACACTTTAAATTGTAAGTTTTAGGTTACGTACATTTTACCTCAATCAAAACAGACAGACCAAAACAAACCAATCAGCCAACCCAGTTGGATCCCTCCACAGGCAGGTAAGAGTCGAGGGCAGGGGTCTGGGCTGCTCATCACAGATGTCCTTGAGGTTGGGGAAGAACTCAGGGTAGGACCCTCCCACCTCTGGAGGAGACGGGTGTGGTCAGCTTCTGAGAAGAGGCTCCTCAGCCAGGAGGGTTGGGCGCAGGACCCTCACATCCCCGGGGCCTGCGTCTGCACCTCCTTCTCTTTTCTGCCTCACACACTGGCACCTGTTGAGCTTCAACATCCAGTAAGAACCCTCTGTCTGGGGCTCCCCACATGGAGGGGTCTGTTCCCACACTCGGGGCCAGCAGGACACCCCCCAGCCTCAACCTCCCCTGCAGGCAGAAGGGCACAGAGACCCAAGGACGTCCCCACAGCTGGTGCCACACAGGTGTGGTTTCTGCAGAAAAATCCAACCATGTGCCTGCGCTAGTCACATTGTCAAAGAGGCAGGGCTCTTTCCACACATCAGACGGACCCAAACCTGCTGTGCTGAGATCTGGCTGACTGGCAAGCATGCCTGCCTCCTTCCCTCACAGCCATTCCACCTAAGCAGAAGTGGCAGGAATGGATGAGAACCTGAGGACCACAGAGGAGGCAGGAACCCAGGCCTGAGGCATCCGAAATACTCCCCTGGGGGATGCCACTACCCCGGTACTGCCTCGAGGCCCCTGAGGCCCACTGCCTTCATCCTTGACATTTGTGTGCTTTCGCGAAAACAATGCCGGCCAGCCTTCTCCCTGGGGCCACCACACAGGTGTGCTCTGGCTGGACACAAACCGAAGGTGGCACCAAGTACACCTCTCAGGCACGGGCTCCAGGAGACGGCGGCTTCCACAGTCCTAGCCTGGTAACACACAGCAGCAGGCAGACACGAGGGGCCTGAAAGCTGCATGTAAGGTGGTCCAGCGTGTTTGCAGCACAGACGAACAGCTTTGACCCGAGGGTCCTGGAAGAGAAAGCAGCGCGTCTTACCTGGAAGTGTCGAAGCTGTCATAGGAGCCCACGGTGTAGTGCCTGAAAAGCTTCTTGCTGCGGTCAGCACGGGTTTCTGTACAGAGAGGGAAGGGAAACACCATTCAGAAAAGTCATGGTCCCCGAACTCTGAACCCACAAAACACAAAGCTGGTGGGCCCTCTCACCGACTCCCCAAAACGTGAGATGCCCTGTCCTGGGGAAGGGTCTGGAGGAAAATGAGGCCTGGTTCTGGGGCGCGACTTTGAGAAACTTGGAGAATGCATGTGCACCCCAATGCTGACCACTGAAGAGTCAGGAGCACCACTCCCTAAGGGAGGCAGAGTCCCACAGGCCTCATCTCACAGAGGAGGCAGGAGGAAGCAGCCTGTGAAGACGAGAGGGCCAGGCCAGCTCAGGCCACGACAGGGCAGCCCACTCAGCTCATGGAATCCACTAGAAGAGCATTCTGCTGTGATAAGCCTTCCAGCAAAACTGAAAACCTGCAGACAACTGCCTTTCAGGAAAGAAAGAACATTTATTGTCATTTTCCTGATTATAGTTCTCTCCTAAAAAAAAAAAAAAAAAAGCACCAAACCCACATGATTAACGTTTCTAATTAAGTCCTCTGCTTGTTCCCCTTACTCAGCAGATTGAGACATAAATTTCATGGGAAATGATATGAGCGGTGTAATTAGATTTAATGGATAGTTCAGCGTCAGAGAGAGAGAGAGAGAAAAAAAAAACCCACAACAGAAAGACATAAAACAGCAGCTCACGAGTTCCTGTTTACTTTCCTCCCAAACAGGATTTCCTGCACAATCTCCTACCTAAACCCTGCAAAACAGCCAAAGAAATTGTGCAACTGACTTCAGGAAAATGGCCCAAAGTTTAATTTAAACTCTGTAAACAACCTTCTCTGTTGTTAGCCTCCTCCATCCCAAATTCTGAGGCGAAAGCATGTTTCTTTCCTGCTCAAACCCCAAAATGCATATTTGCAGTTCAAAAGTAAAGTGAGGGAACTGAGAAAGGTCTCCACACCTTTCATGTGCCCAGAGGCAGCCAGCTGTTCACCAAAGGCACACGTTCTAAGAACCCTTTCCCTTTTCCAGCAGTGTGGTGTTGCCCTTGGGGGCAGGAAAGGAGGCAGGTGTTGAGCCCAGGACTCCATTTCCCAGCCTCCCTTGCACCCAGATGTGGCCACGTGACTAGTTCTCACCACTGAGATGTGAGCACAAGCAGGGTGGGAAGGGTCCCTTCCAAGCTTAGGCTTTTTAGAAGCCAGTGTTCTCTCCCAACTCTCTCTTCCTGCTTCTGCCGGCTCAACGCTCAGGCCTCTGAGACCCTGGGGTCAACAGCTGGGTCTCTGTGCCCTGGACCCTTACGTAAGCAAGTGTTGCATTTCTACCACATTAGGCTGCAACCTTGGATTAATTTGATGCAGCGGCTAACACTGCCTTAGCAGCGCCCTGCCTGTGCAGGACAGATGGGTCCTCCACATGGAAGCTCCCAGCTGTCTCCACCCCTTCCACACTGCTCCCCACAAACACCTGAGCCTCCTGCAAAACACAACAGGATTCCCCAGACAGCTACATCAGCACCATCTCCATCATCATCACTGACATTTATTGAGCACTTACTGTGTACCAGGCCCTGCTATAAAGTGTCGCTTAAGTATTCAACAGTTTAACTACCATGACCACCCAGGGAGTGGGGCACACTCCGCTCTGCAGCACCTCCAGTGCGGCCAGGGACACCCTCTGCCCTCACTCCGTTGAATGCCACTCCTCAAAGCCTTGCTCAGGGCCGTGGGAGCCCTGCTAGTACTACCAAAAAGACGCATTGCACAATTACCAGATAAAAACACAGTATACACCATCAGATTAGTCAGAGTGCACAGGGCCCTCACCAAGCCTGCACCGGTCCAGCCAAGCTGCACACACCTCCCCTGTGCTTGGCATCTGCAACAAATATGCCCAGGTGCAGGAGGACACCTGTGTCCTCCTCTTCCCTGGCATCCAGCATCTTGCACAGGTCCAATTCCAATCATCATTTATGAAGTCTGCCTGGCAGCCAGGCCCGTGCCCTGTATGCAGGGATTGGAAGAATTCAGCAGGGCAGAGCCTCAGGCTCTGCTTTTTGTGCTCAGGATCCCGGGGATGGGGTGAAGGAGGAGTCCCCGGGTGCTGAGGCTCCACAGGCTGGATGAGGGGCCCAGCATGTGGGTAACTGTGAGGTAGGAGCACACGGTCAGGCAAGCCCTGTGACATTTATGTTGGGCCATGCATGTGCAGGGACAAGTGAGACTTGAACCTTTCCATGGGTTTAAGCAGAGTAGCTCACAATGCCAATGAAGGGCCACAGGGACTGGCTGCTAATTGTTATTATTACTGTTAATTGCCTCTGCTCCTTACACCCCCACGTGGCAGCTCTGCGCTGGTTGTCTAGGGAACTGCTGGGCACTACCAGCTGATTGGTGCAGGATCCTGGCTGAGATCAGAGGCCAGGGGCCAGAAGCAGAGAGGAGAGTGTATAGTGGAATGTGTGTGTGTGTGTGTGTGTACACACGTCTGTGTGCATGCATGCGTGTGTGTGTATGCCTGTGTGTGTACTGTACATGTGTGTGTGTACGCATGTGTGTGTTTACCAGAAGAAAAGACTATTTCAGTAAAGGAACCATTTCTAAGCTAGGTAAGGTAGCCAGTGTGTCCCAGACTGGAGTTTTATGGACCAACAAAACTTGAAACAAAGAGAAGAAGGGTGTAGACTAATAAAACATTCACCAAGTTTTACATTTGGCTCAGTAAGAACAGTAAATTCCCCTCTGGTATCAAAATTGTAAGAAAAGGGAACTTTTTTTTTTTTTTTTGAGATGGAGTCTCACTCTGTCGCCCAGGCTGGAGTGCAGTGGCGCAATCTCAGCTCACTGCAAGCTCTGCCTCCCAGGTTCATGCCATTCTCCTGCCTCAGCCTCCCGAGTAGCTGGGACTACAGGCGCCCGCCACCTCGCCTGGCTAATTTTTTTGTATTTTTAGTAGAGACGGGGTTTCACCGTATTAGCCAGGATGGTCTTGATCTCCTGACCTCATGATCTGCCCGTCTCGGCCTCCCAAAATGTTAGGATTACAGGCGTGAGCCAACGCACTCAGCCAGAAAAAGGAGCCCTTAAAAGGACATTACCTCTGACTGCTTCATACAAGAATCCCACCACACAGGCCTTCCCTGTCTCCTGGTTCCCAGAGACAGTTATACTTGGGCTCTGGGATATGACCCTAAGGGACAGGAAAGGGATCCTAAGGGACAAGATTATTATCACTGTCACCACTATCACCACCATCACTACTCCCATCATCATCATCACCACCATCCATCATCACTACCATTACTCCCCTCCATCATCACCACCATTATCACCACCATCACCACCATACACCCATCCATCATCTCCATCACCACCATCACCACCACCATTACCACCATCATCATCTCCACCACCATCACCACCACCATTACCACCATCATCATCTCCACCACCATCACCACCATACCCCCATCCATCATCACCACCATTATCACCATCATCATCACCATCACCACCATACCCCCATCCATCATCAACACCACCATCACCATCATCACCACCATCATCATCTCCACCACCATCACCACCATACCCCCATCCATCATCACTACCATTATCACCAGCATCACCACCATAACCCTCACCCATCATCACCACCATCACCACTACCACCATTACCACCATCATCTCCACCATCATCACCACCATCACCATTACCACCACACCACCACCACCACCATTACCACCATCATCATCTCCACCACCATCACCACCACCACCATTACCACCATCATCATCTCCACCACCATCACCACCATTACCACCATCACCTCCACCACCATCACCACCATCACCACCACCATTACCACCACCATCATCACCAACATCATCACCATCATAATTACTACCATCATCACCATCATCATCACCCCATCATCATCACCATTACCACCACCACCATCTTCTTCACCATCATCACCAACACCATCACCACCAACATCATATCATCATCACCACTAATCATCATCACGACCCCCATCACCATCATCAGCACCATCATGTTCTTCACCACCATCATCATCACTACTGTCATCACTACCATCATCAACCACAATGACCACCACAATCATCCTCTTCACCATCATCATCATCGTCATTATCACTGTAGTCATTATCATCATCACTGCAGCAGAAGACATATTTATGTACTGTCAAGTGTGGAATGCTCTGCTAAATTATCTCATTGCATTAAAAGTAAGTCTTTACCCTTACTTGGTCCTCACACAATATCCCAAAGTAAGCAGATTTCCTGTCCCTGGTTTACAGAAGTAGCAGAGTGCAAAGAGGAGGGATGTGGGCTCCGAGGCCAGGCTGGCTCGATTCAGAGCCCAGCTCTACCACTTACTGGCTGCAAGTCCTCATCATGTCATCTTTAAAAGGATGATGCTAGTAACAGCCCCTCCTCAAAGGGGAAGGATTGAGGAGTCAATACGTGTAAGACACTAGAACGGCATGTGGCATGTTGAAAGCGCTATGTTATGTTAACTAATGCTGTCAAGGTCATACATTAGTTTAGCAACCTCTGCCTCCCAAGGTGGCCTCTCAAGGTCACGGAGTCCGTGAGCAGCAGGGTGGGTCTCTGACCCCAGATGTGAGCCTCCACAACCAGTGCTGACAGCAACCAATGGCCATAGCTGGCGATCCACTCACCAGGGCCCACACGTATTCTAGGTGTGTGTGCTTCACCTGTCTGATGTTGCTGTGTCTGGTTTACGGGTGAGGAGGGGGAGGCTCAGAGAGTTTGAGTGAGTTGCCTCAGGTCCCCCAGCCAGGAGGTAGCAGAGCCCACTGTAGTGCAGCCTCCAGGGGTAGCACCCATATGGGGTTCCTGGGAGGCAGCATCTAACGAGTGACCCGTGTAAATCCAGGTGGCCTTCTTGACTCTGCCACGTCCTGTGGACATGCTCTCAGCAGCCTCGGTTTCTGAACTGGAAAGAGCGGCGTGGGCTAGACAGCCCTTGGGACCCTGTCCCCAGTGTTACAGTTGCACACGTCATGGCTTGTCCAGGTTTGGCCCCCTGGGACTTGCTGTGCACTGCGCTGAGAGGCAGGGGCTGCTGGGCTGCCCCTTCCCAAGGCTCCCTGGATCTCCCGGTGAAAACGTGGTCACAAATAAAACACCTTGAGACAGACGAGGGGAGGAGCAGGAGGTCAGGGGCCACACCAGCTTCCCTGTGCGCCAGTGACAACAAAGGATGCTGGCTATTCCCCGCTGCTGAGAGGCCAGCTTCCCAGGTGCCGGGGCCTGAGGTCAATGCTGCCTCAGAGCTGACCACACCTTTGGCTGCGTGTGCACCTGCTCATCCTGCTGGCCACATCCTCCCTATCTTCTGTGGGACCAGTCCTTTCTCAGTTTCAGCCATGTGGTCAGGTGAGGGCACCCTGCCCCTCGTCACCCAACCGCCCAGCCCTGGGCTCCTGCAGTTAACATTCCCGGCCGGAATGTCCCTTTGATCCCAGTGAGTGACGGGATCAGGGTAGGGGCCTGGGACCCCCGCGGGGACAATGCCATCCTACTCCTGCTGCTGGGGTTCCCACGCCTCAGGACACAGAGGGAGGCCAGCCGCCTGAGGGGGATGCCCACGTGCAGGATGACACAGGGCTGGGGGAGGAGGGAGGGCAGGAACAGAGACAGAGAGACCCAGAGAGATGGGCGACTGCCCTAGAGACACAGCTGGAAACCCTGGACACAGCCATGCCCGGCTTCTCACTTGTACAAACCAAATGCATATCCTTGGTGGTATTAAAAAACTTGGCTTTCTGTTTTTTAATGATGCAGTAACGCATTTAATAGTTGCGTTGCTGTACCACGTGGCTAAGAAACTGCCATGGCCGCATAGCTTTCCTGGGGACACAGCTGCTTCCCTTCACCATGGGAAGGTCCTGGTGAGGCTGCCCCTCAGGAGGCCAACAAGTCCACCCGGTACACAGGGGTGTACACGTGGGTGTGGTCTAGGGATCCTGCTGGACTCTCCTAGGCCCTGTCATTAGCAGTAAGTGACCCATGGCCCACGCAAGGCCAGGTGGCCTTTTTCTGAGATGTTCTGTAGTCTGACTGCTGAGGAAGGTGATCTTGGCTTCCTTTTAGAGATGCGACAGAAGGACACAGGCTATGGCCACCATTCAAAGCACAGGGAGGGAGTCCAGCGATGAAGCCAGCTCACAGCGGAAGGCAGAACCAAGTTCAAGGTCTGGGGCAGGGAGAGATGGGCCTAAAAGACCTTGATGCCAGGAGTTCCCGGATTGTGGCTTGTGGTGGTCACTGAGGCTACTAATCAAATACTTCTGGCTTTCCACCAGGGGGTATGTGGTCAGACACTACCTTCTTGGCTCTCCTGTGGTTGAGTAAGCCCTTGAAATTAATTTTAGCCAGTGAATGTTGAGAGGAAGTGACTTATGTTATTTCCTGGCTGGAGACTTTAATTCCAAATGCAAGACCCCCACCCCCCCCACCAGCATTGTCTTTTTGCCCTCGGGCAAGGTGACCAAAACATTTGAGAAGCTGGTGGTTCTATTGGTCTGGGTCCCCAAGTCACCATCTGTTGATGTATGATGGGCATAAGGCGTGAATGAGAAAGAAACCTTTGTTGTTCCAAACCACAGAGATTGGGGGATTTTTTACTTTTTATTTTTGAAGGCTAGTCAGGTGAAGCACTGAGAATGGAGAAGGAACAAACAAAATCTGTAACTGGTTGTGATCAATGAGCTGTCAACACTGCTGCACTCAGACCAGCCAAGGGGAACGCTTGTTACTGCAGCTTCATGTAGGGCAAGCTGACTGAAACACACCTCCATGGCCCTCTCAGTCCTATAGGCCAGTACATCCTAGGCAGAGATGCGTTTCTGTCACCAGCAACCAAAATCGTCCTAGCAAGTATAGGAGGGAAGATCAGACAAAATCAAGGCAAAGGCTGAATTTAGCCTCCTCTGAGAGAATGGTTGTACTTCCTAGGAAAAAAGGAGAAAATAACCTACTAGACAACAGAAATGGATCCCATTAAGCATGGCCAGAATATGGCATCACTTTATGTGTCTCAGAGGAGATCCCTCTGCCTATGATAAAGGAGGCAGAGAAGCCAACCATCCAAGAGGGAAGTATTGATTTGTCTGCTTCCTTAACCGTGGAGAAACTTCTTGATGTCAAAACCAAGTTTCCAACCAGGACTTCCTCCTGGTCAGCACTGGGATCAGCAGGGGATATAGCAGGGGCTCAGCAATGTTTGTAGTGCTCCACACACATGGAGGCCAGCAGTCACTACCACTCTAGTCTGAACCACCATGATCTTGCACCTGGACTGTTGCAGTAGCCTCCCATCTCCCTGCTTCCACGCTTGCCCCTCCCCTTCACTGATTCACACTCTAGCGAGCCAACAGAATGAGCTTTTAAAAAACGTAAATCAGGTGATTTTCAACTCTGCCGCTTAACATTTTCCAACAGCTTCCAAACGCAACCAGAGTCATGTTCAAGCTGTCTCCTATGGCACAAGCCGGACGCCACATGGCCCTGCCTGCTCCCTGGCTCATCTCCCACCGCTCTTCCCCTCCCCGGTCCCCTCAGCCAAGTTAGCCTCCTCCTTGTCTCTTGAACAGGTCGAGCTCATTGACGCCTCAGGGCCTTTGTGCATGCTTAACTCTGCCTGGAATGCTCCTTCCCCGGCTCACATTTCACCACAGTGCTAGCTCTCCAGATCCTACAACACAGCCTGGTACATGGTGGGCACTCAGTAACTCTGGAGAAAGTGAGCCAATGGGTAAAAGTCACACACCCTTGGACCCTTTGCTCCCATTCCATGTTGGCCATGCCATCTCCTTGGTCTGAGCGTGGCAAGTTGGAGATAGAGCCCAGGATCTTGGATGATCACAGCTCCTGCCAGGGACTGCCGAGGCAGGGGACACAGCCCTGGCTGGGGTGGTGGCTGGCTGTGACCTCCTCACTTTGCCCCTCTGGGCCTTCTGCTTCTCAGCTGTGAAGTGGGTCGATGGGGACTAAACATTCCTTAGGCTCTTGAACTTGTCAACCTGACACATCACTCTGGATGTAAGGCGACTCACCCCATGTCCCAGGAGAGGGCCATCGGTCCAGGCATCTCACACACGCAGCATTTGAGCATTCAGGGCCTGAAAGCTGTTTTCTGAGTATGGCCTAGAAAAATCTACACTGAAAGAAAAAAAAAAAAAAAGGCCAAACCTAGAAATCCCATTTCATCTACCTTTTGGGACTCACGAGAGGCAGTGACAGATTGCATGACAAGCTTCAGACTGTCAGCATTTAAAATAGTCCTTTAAGCAGAGCCGCTGGAAAGAGGATGCCGTACAGCTTGGCAAGGAAGCCAAGACAGGGCATCCGGGGAGATTCCAATGGCCTCTGATCCTGGGCTCTGACTGTTTCTGGAAAACGAAATAAGAGGAATTTTCTCAAAGAAATTGACTAAGACACTGAAAGGCCAAAAGCTAATCTTTTGGATGGGTTGGAAGGAGGTAGGCTATGGAACTAAGAGATAGAAGGTGGGGCAGGTGTGGTGGCTCATGCCTGTAATCCTAGCACTTTGGGAGGCCGAGATGGGCGGATCACCTGAGGTCAGGAGTTCAAGACCAGCCTGGCCAACATGGCAAAAACCCATCTCTACTAAAAATACAAAATTTAGCTGGGTGTGGTGGTGGGCACCTGTAATCTCAGCTACTTGGGAGGCTGAGGCAGGATAATTGCGTGAACCCGGGAGACGGAGGTTGCAGTGAGCTAAGATCGCACCACTGCACTTCAGCCTGGGCGACAAAGTGAAACTCAATCTCAAAAAAAAGAGAGAGATAGAAGGTGAGAGGTGAGGACAGGGTCCTGTGAGCACGCTGACCTCTTTACACTCCAGCCACATTCCATGGGCAATGGTCCCCTCTGCTCGTGAGACACATGTGGACAGACAGAGACAGGAAGGATACACAACAGTCCATCTTTAGACAAGACAAGCTCGAGCTTCAATCTCTCGCTAGCTACACAACCCCAGGCAGCAAACAACCTCCCTTCAAGCCTCAGTTTTCTCAACTGTGCCCTGGGCCAAGAGCAGAGTTTATAGGGCTGCGGTGAGGACAAGATGAATGAACACTTCTAAATAAATCCTTTCCCCAGCATCCGGCCTAGGGAAGCCGCCGAGTCATGTTGGCTACTATTATCTGTCCAGGAACCCAGCTTGGGTGTTCTGGTCTACAAGCCTCTCTGAAAACACCCCCTGCCCTCTGCAGAGAGGAAGCCCTGCTCCCTGACCACCTCTGCACCACCTCACCCCACGCCCTGGTTACAGAGGGCTGGGCCATGAGATGGCGCCTGTGCCAGGCCAGGCCAATCATCAGAACTTCCCCTGGGAATCTGGAGTAGACGTGGACAGTCTGCTCTCGGTATACACCGAGGACATCATAGCTGGGGCGATGAGGCTGTCACCACACAGCACCAGTGGAGGGACCCATGTGCTTCCAGGGCCTCAGGAGGCAGGGCTGTGCCTTCTGCCCTCGACAACCAGGAAAAGCCCTGGCGTCCTTAGACCAAGGTCCATTTCTTCATGCAACTCAGCTCAGGTTAAGTTTTGTATTTCTTGCAACCGGAAGAGTGCCATCTTTCAGTCTGTCTGTCAGGCTGGGTGGAACCTGCTGTCACCCAAGACGTCATCTCAGGTCCTGGCTTGGTGGCCCGTTTCTCCCAATGGACGGCCCTGGACACTGCAGGGCTTTGGGTATCCTTGCTCCAATCTCTAAACATTGGTATTCACCACGACAACCAAGTAACGTCCCCTCCACATTTCCAATCATTCCCCTCACTCCCCCACCACAAGAGCCACGCACCGCAGACATTTCTGGGTTACTTTTTGTCAAAGGGCAGTGACGATGACCAGACAGAGGGCACTGAACATGCAGGGTCAGATGTCCCCTGTGTCCATGGCAAAGACAGTGAGGCCCGAGATTTGGCCAAGGACCTTAAGGCTGACTTCAAATGACCACAGAGCACTTCCGGGTCAGGCGGCCTTGGATCGTCCGCCTCTGCTGGGAGCCGCTCCTCCAAGCCCTCCGAAGTGTCCCAGATGATCATATACTGAGCTTTTTCTTGCTTTTCCCCAAGTACTACGTCCCAAATTTACTTTTGTAAATTGACAGCAAGCACAGGTGCCACGGGAGAGTGGGAAGATGATGCCATGTGTTCTGAAGAGGGGACTGAAAGGCCTTCTGATGTGTAGACCCCTTGCTGACCTCCAGGGCAGGTTTTAAAATACACAAGAAGGGCAGGGCGTGGGGGCTCATGCCTATAATCCCGGCAATATGGGAGGCCAAGGTGGGCAGATGGCTTGAGGCTAGGAGTTCAAGACCAGCCTGACCAACATGACAAAACCCCATCTTTACAAAAAATACACAAATTAGCTCGGCATGGTGGCCTGTGCCTATAAATCCAGTTACTTGGGAAGCTGAGGCGGGAGGATCGCTTGAGCTTGGGAGTCTGAGACCACAGTGAGCTGAGATCACATCACTGCACCACAGCCTGGCTGGCAGAGTGAGAACCTGTCTCAAAACAAAACAAAACAACAAAACACACATGAAGAATTCTGATGCAGCCGAATTCTGAACAGGACAGTTCAGAAGGTGACTGCAAAGAGCTGAGTCACATCAGCTAAAGCCCTGAACACACAGGAACATGGACCCAGGAGCCTGGGCAGGTTACTTTACTGTGTTCTCTGCCACATGGCGGGACCTTAGCTAACAGTGGCTATTGCCAAGGCTCCTGCTGGCAATAGGGAGCCCCTGAAGGCTGAGGTCAGGTCTGACCTGGCTGAGGAAGGAGGAGGAAGTCCCAGCAGAGATGGGGAAATGTCGTGTGTTAGCTACAGGTTGACAGAGCCCACTCAGTGACCACAGCTATCCTGACATCCCATGGGAAAATGCTCAGGACAAGCCATAGAAAAATTCTGTAGAACGCCCATTTCACAAACGCAGACACTGAGGCAGAGCGTAGTTAAGGGAAGGCTTAGCGCACGCACTCAGTGCTGGGCCGCTGGAGCGTGTGGCCGTAGCAGAGACAGCTGGCAAAGGTACGCAAGTATCATGAGATTTGGGGGTTGGGGGAGAGACTTGGGGGAGCCCTGGCGAGCGAGTCCACGTGATGGCTGAGGGCAGAGGCCGGGGAGAGACGAGAGAAGAGCCAGCCGCAGGCCTCAGGTTGCCAGTGGGGCGGGCCAGAGGGAAGCCCTCGGAGCTGAGTCTACACTTTCAGGGACGGAGGGGGACAGGCGGTAAGAACGGTTCCCGCAGAGAAGTAAAGGAGGAAGGATACTGAGACTCCCTGGCTGCTGGACTTGAAATTCAGAGGCCAGGAAAGGGTGGGGCAGCTGAAGAGGTTTTCTAGGCGCTCTTTCAGATCAAAAACCACCACTGCCTTTGCACTGAAAACCCCTGTCCTGAGATGAACGCGATTTTAGGGCTGCCGTCCGCCTCCTCGATGGCTGTGGGAAGGCAGGACCTTGACCCCTACTGGCTGTCCCCACACCTGGGGGCTGTGCCGTCCCCCTAGGCGGGCCTGGCTCCCTCTTCACAATGCCTTAAGGGCTGCCACATGACAAGTGACCGGGCTCTGAAGTCAAGGGCAAGCAACCACCGCACACGATCTTTGACCTGCGAAAGGGATTGTAGGAGACTGTCCCACCACCCCCTCTCGGCCATGGAATGGGGCAGGAGGGAAGCTTCCAACCCAAGGAGGGCTGTAGACACCTGGCTGAATGCAGACTGTGCTGGAGCACATGAGGCCGGCGAGGGAGGCAGAACTGACTATACCCCCCTCAACCTTTGCCCCCTGGCATCACCCCCACAGTAATGTCAGGGTTGATGGCGGAAGGGAGATTCTCAGGTAGGACCGAACTAATCTCATCTCATGAGTCCTTTGAAAGCAAGTACTTGTCTCTGGTGGGTGGCAGAAGGGGAAGTCGGAGAGACTAGAAGAGCTGGCAAGGCCAGTCCCACAGACTCAGGGAGGGAAATCCTGCCCACAACCTGAATGTGCCCAGAGGCAGACTCCTCCCCCAGCCTGCGGCCAACAGCACAGGCCTCAGACCCCTCCACGGGAGCCCTGTGAGAGCCTGGACGGAAAACTCAGTCCAGCTGCCTGACTTTGGCCTCACAGAGCCTCGGGGTGGGGGGCGCGAGTGGACACACCACAGAAAACGGAGGGTACTGGGGCTGCAGGTTCCTTCATGTTTTTTTTTTTTTTCCTTTTTCTGGAGATTTGTCTGCAGTCTCACCCAAGACAGAGATTGAAAAAGAGAGAGAGAGAGAGAGGGAGGGAGAGAGAGGCATGTGGGTGAAGGGAAGTCCCTGAGAATCTTCCCTTCTTCCCTCCCTTGAAACCCATCATCCTCTCTGAACTCTCATTCTTGACTCTTTACCCCAAAGAGGCAAAAATCGCAGCAGTGGGCTCTGGGACGGGGTGGGGGTCCCCAGGATGTCCGTGTCATCCTGGTTGTGATTGCTGAGCTCCCGCAACGTGCAGCCTCAAGTCCACTCTGGCCACACCGGCCCTGCGCGGCGGCATCCTTCCCACTGTTTAGAGGGCTCAGAGTCAGCCGGGTGGCAACGTGGCCGGGCTGTCCAGCTCCGAATCCCCCCAGCGCTGCACCCAAACGCTTCCCTCCCACGCGGCCTCCTGCCATCTCCGCGGGTTTTAAATCAGACGCCGCTCAGGCTGTGCCCAGGCTGCTGAGCCAAATGCGGGATCAGAACCACAAGGAGGGAAGAAATTACTGATGGGGATGAAAGACAGAAATAACTTTTCTTTTTTAAAACCAAAGATGCTGATGGGCTCCTTGCAAGGCAGAGAAACACACGGGCAGGAGTGCCGCAGGCAGGAATGCTGGGAGTGCACGGAGCTTGGAGCCAGCACGCCTGCCCGGCCTCCGGGCCCAGGACTCCACTCCCGGGGCGCAGTCTCTGCTCTGGCCAGCTGTCAGGCACGGGACCCACCACGAGGGGGACAGAAGGGCGGGGACCCCGGCTCCGAGAGTCGCTCAACCGAGGGGCACAGAGCTTTCATTTGAAAAGCAACACATATCACACTAATGCCACCAGCTGTTGTGGCTCACTCGTTTCTTCGCTCAATCAGCTGCAGATCACTCATCAAGCACCTTCCGGGCTCCCGGGACTGACCTTGCAGGGGAGGGGAAGAGAAAATAAGGACCCTGTGCAGAATGCCCAGGCAGACGTCACAGCACACGGACCTCGTGGGGACCAGACAGGTACCTGGGCTCCTGCGGCTGCTGGCACAGACGACCAGGCTCGGTGGCCTCGAACAACACAAACATCTCCTCTTACAGAGCTGCAGGCCGGAAGTCTGACCACGTCTGCTGGGCTCAAGTTAGGGTGTCTGTGGGGCTTCCTTCCTGCTGGAGGCTCGCGGGGGATCCACTTGCTTTCCCGACCCAGCTTCCAGAGGCCGTGGTGCTCCTTGGATCCTGGCCACTGCCTCCACCTTCAAAGCCAGCAAAAGGGGCACAAGTCTTTCCCCCCATTGCATTGCATCCCCCTGACTCTCAGCTCTATGCCTCCTCTCCCACATTGAAGGACCCTTGGGGTCACACTGAACCCACCCAGATAACCCTCAGCTGACAGCAACCTGAGTTCCCTCTCCGACCTCCACTCCACGTGACCATGCGGCTGATGTATTCAGAGCTTCCAGACATCAGGATGTGAACATCTCCGGGGGTCACTATTGTGCCACCATAACCACAAAGACACCATCCCTGTCGGACAGCACAGCTGGGCAGGCTGTGCTCAGAAAACTGTTTACCTCCCCATCAGCAACAGAGCTCAGAACTTTCAACAGGACAGAAATTGCGAGAGTGACAGAGAAGCGGCTTCCAGGAAATGCATTTAACTGTTCCCAGATACAGACAACACTCAGTTCCAGTTTGGATTCTGCCACTTACGGTGAGCCCTAGGGTGGGGCTCAGTTCCTGGAGATGACTCCTAGGTGGGTGGGTGTGGCCCTTACTCAGGCTGAGCCGCCAGCACGATGGTTCCTCGCTCGGCTAAAAGCGTCCAGTTCTGCACCAACAGCCCTTTTCCTGGTCTGCACCACAAGCTCGGGCGGCCAGGCTCCCCTTCCTGGAATCACAGTGGTTTCAGTAGTGGAAGCTGCACCCGAATCCATGGTTCCACTTGTTCCCAGCTCCCTGGAGGATCGTGGTTCCTCCTGCACGCACACGTGCGTGGCGTGTGTCGTCCGCCCTGCTCCTCCTCTTTGCCCGATGCTGGGAAGAACAACTTTGTGTTACACGCCTGGGTAAGACCCCAGCAGCGAGGTGCAGGGGGAAGTTTCCCAAAAGAACCACGTGCATTGAATTCCCTTAACATGGGCATGGGTGTGTGCGTGGTGAGGGGAGGCACCAGCCCTATCGGGCGTATGCCAGTGGGTCCCCAGCACTCCGACACCACACAAGGGCCAGATCTATGGACTCCATATCCAGGGACCAAGGAAGCGGGTGCTGGCATGCTGGTGTTTCCATCCTCCGATAAACAGAAATCACTTCGGAGAGCCGGCTGCTTCTGCCACGGTTGGTTTTTTTTTAGTCATCTCAGGAAATTGTTGGTTGTACTGCAAGATGACTGAAGCACCTTAAGAACACGGGTTGCAGTATTGACTTGCCACTTTACGAAGCAGTCTTTTTGCCAAGTGTAGCTGTGTCTGCTTTCACAGAACCCCTGTAGCAGCGGGGGCTTGGGCGTGGAGCAGACAAGGCCCACATAGCGGCGGCTTCATGTACGGAGCCGAGGGGGAGACGGGTAGGCTCACAAGGTGGCCGAGGGCGCCCAGCAACGCCGGGGCTCAGCTGCATGTTCCACTGATGGTCGGAAGGCCAGGGTGAGATGTCTGCCTCCAAGAGTCTGAGGAAGAGAATGGGAGGGAGATGCCTCCAGGTGGCAGAGCTGTCACAGGGCTGGGTGTCCGTCACAGCGCTGGGTGTCTGTCACAGTGCAGGGTGTCTATGACAGTGCCGGGTGTCCATCACAGTGCTGGGTGTCCATTGCTGCCACCATGTGATCTTGATCTGTCTTCTTCCGCCATCCGTCATGCCTCGCTGTGTGCCACACGCACCATTTAAGTGTAAAACATGCTCTCTTCTAAATGCTCCCAGCAACCCTACAAGACAAGTGCTAGCAGCATTGGCCTCCACTGTGCAAGTAAAGAAGCTCAGGTGCACACCAACGATCTGTGCCAGTGTCCAAGCTCTGGGCACTGCCTTGTGGCCCTGCTAAGCACCTTCTTCCTTCCAACAAACTGCTTTGGCTCACTCAACAGCTATTTGCAAGCAGCAGCTCCTCCCTCTACCCCAGGGGCCAGGAAGCTCTGCGCTTCTCCCAGCCTCTCTCCAGAAATGCCTAGGTCCTGGCCAATGAGACAGGAGCAGGCGCCTGCCAGGAGGGGCTTCCTTTCCCCAAACCAAACCTCCCCAGAGCCTGCAGCTTTTCAGCCCTTCCCTCTTCCCTGTCTGGAATGTGGAAGAGGCTCTACAGCCATGCTGCCTCCAGAGCATGCTGAGGACGTGGAGGAGAAGGAGGGAAAGAGTCACAGGCCCAGATCACCAGGGCGCAGCTATGCCCACCTGGCCCCTGCGGCCTGGCCCCTGACTTTTGTCGGGTGAGACGAGTAAAGCCCTGCGAGTTTAGGCAACGGTTTCTGTTTCTCCCAGCCAGGCAGGGTCCTAACTGCAAGGCCATGCCTTATCTTGTTTAACCACAAACAGCCCTATGAGACAGATACCGTCATTATAATAATCACTTATCAGATGGGGAAACCGAGGCACAGGAAAGTTAAATAGTGTCCCCTGTAACACAATCAGCAAGTGACGGAGCTGGTGATTAGATTCAGATCTTAACACTTCTGCAGTAATAAACACAGAGACTCCATGAGAGGACTCGACCCGGAAGAAAATCAGGTGTGATCTGATCATTTCCAAGGTCACCCGGCTGCTGAACATCAGAGCTGGGATCCAAACCCAGGTCCTCCCGGCTCTGTGAGTCAAGGTCACCCCACGGCATCTGGCTGCATCCTCCCTATGGCATTTTTCTTCCTTTTTTTTTTTTTTCTTTTGCAAAAGATTGGTTTTACTGGTAGCATTTCTGTTTTACAAGAGACAGAGTCTTGCTCTATTGCCCAGGCTGGAGTACAGCAGTACAATCATAGCTCACTGCAGCCTTGAACTTCTGGGCTCAAGCAATCCTCCTGCCTCAGCCTCCCAAGTAGCTGAGACTATAGGTGTGCGCCACCATACTTCGCTATTTATTATTTATTTATTTATTTATTTATTTATTTATTTATTTATTTATTTATTTATTTTACTTTCTGTAGAGATGAGGTCTCAATATGTTGCTCAGGCTGGTCTTGAACTCCTGGACTCAAGCAATCCTCCCACCTCAGCCTCCCAAAGCACGGGGATTATAGGCATGAAGCACCACACCCAGCACGACCTATAACATTTTTGAAACGATACATCTTAGAGGTGAGTGGTGCCCTGTAGATAATAGTTTTTACAATGCGACACTTGAGAATTATCCGGGAATGTGCGAAAAACCTGGAATCCTAGGTTCCTGAAGGAAGGATCCTCACTGGAGAATGGGACGGGCTCTGCCCAGGGTCACCCAGCCCGGAAGGGAGGATGCGCAACTCTGCCCTGCTGCCCTCCCGTCACTGCGCTCCTTCACCTGCTTTGCAAGCTTGGTGGATGCCTCTTGCCCTGGGCACCCGGTGCCCATGGGGAGGGCAGTGTGGACTTCTCTTTTGCCCACACTACCACTTCTTGCAGCTCTCGGGCCAACCCAGGCTGGGGACACCATCGGAGGGGAGGCTACACTCAGTCTCTGGTGATGCTTCCCAATTACCACCCTCCCAAATTGGCTGGACAAATGAATAAAGCTGTTGGCTGTCACTGAGTTGGTTTCTACTCTATAGTAATTAGAATGTTTAAAAAAAATCAGCCCAGGAGCTCAGTGGAAGCATGTATACCAATACATCGAGCCAAACTCACAGTTTAAATGGAAATTAGAGTAAATGGATGAATCTGTGCCTGATTTGCATTTGCTGATGAGCTCGGCTGGGAGTGTCCATGCTGAAGCAGGCTCTGTTTCCAGGATGGCTCTCTCTCCTCTATCTGTCCAGGACGCCTGGCGAATGTGACCCGCATGCTCCTGGCCCTGGCAGCCCAGGGCTGGAGTCACCCGTGGGGAGGAGAGGTGGGGTATTGTGGCCAGACTCCAAAAGACTTGTCCATGGCTGAGCTAATCCGGCCTGAGCCCAGAGGGGAGCAGAGCTTGCCTCTGGCTGTGGACAGGGCGTCTGGAAGGGCCTCACTCTGTGTACCCCTGCCCCCCATGCCTGCCTCTCCAACACCCACTGCCTAACCCCACGGAACACCCTGTCTTAGGGCCCTCTTTGTGGTCAGCCTCTTTCCCCGGCCAATCAGAGCACCTCAGAGAAGGCTGATGATAATCAGAGCCACCATTCTTGGAGCAAACACCCCAAGCATCTCCTGGCAGAAGGTGTTCAACGCTGCTCCCGGCCAGGCCTCGTTACCCCCAAGAGAGGGCCCAGGAGGGGGCCATGTCCAAGGGCACGCAGCGGAGCCTGGATTTAAATCTAGGAATGGGTGGGGGCGGGAGGATTCTTTTTAGCTTTATAATCTTTTTTAAGGACGCCAGCAGCTGAGGCTTTGGAAATAGGACATCTAGAAAAAAGACCTGTTGAGCTCAAGGAAACCGCCCTGATCGTGTGGGAAGACAGCTGCTTCTTTATTGCTCGGGTTTCGGTGCTAGGACCTTGGCCAACCAAAGTTCGTGGTCAAGGGGACCCGTCTCCATCAGGGTGCCTTCTTGGGGAGGATGAGGTGGGCCCCCCTGGTGCTAACAGAGAACAAAGACCACCCACCCTCTGCCCCCGGCCATGACCTTAACAAGCCAGGGCCAGATGCTCAGGGCTCGTTCCCCGCCATTCACCAACACAGGGCACCTCCAAAAGATTCTACACGTCACTGACAAAATCCAGAGTTGCCAGGCGGGTGAAGACCAGCAGGGAGACTGGGCGGGGGTCACCATAGTCTCGGCAGCTCATGGCTCACATGGATGTCTTCAACCGCAAAGCAACATCTGGGAGGGAGGCACCTCAGTGGCAGGCGCCTCACATCTCACTGGACTGGGTCCTGGAGGCCCCCATCCCCCGCTGGACCCCTCCCAGGCTGGCCGCTGCTGCTCTCCTCAGCCTTTGTGGGCGAGAGGGAGCAGTTGGTGAGAAGCTACTGGAGAAGTTGATATAAACCATTATGCAGCCTGTAAACGCACAGGGTGTTTCTCCCTCTCCACCGTTGCCACGCCAAAAGAGCACACCATCCACTTGGGTAAAACAACAACAGAAATCCACCCAGCCACGCTGCCTTTGGAGAAAGGCAGGCTACACTCGGGAGCAGGCACGTTGCCCCAGGCCAGCCTTGTGGGGACTTTCAATACAGTTTGTCGGGTTAGGAAAGAACACACCAGAAAATGAACAATCCACGCCTGTAGCCACAGCACCTCATCATGCAACTGACCTCCCTTTGAGGTTAACCGCAGTGCTTACTAGGAAGAGATGTTCAAGTTTGTCTTAAAAACCCACCAGCCATTCAAAGGGACCCTTGAGAATATAAACAGGACCCCTGGGATTCTGGCTGTAACTGAGAAGCCTGTTTCCTCCCGGATGATCTGAGGCTATCTTTATTTCCATTCTAAATCAGAAGCAGACGAAAGCCGTGATGGAAACAATAGCCTCGGGGCGCCCAGCAAGCAGGACACAGTCCCTCTAAAACACACGAAGTGCAAAGCCATCGCCACCCTGTTTCACCAAGCGCCGGCAGGACTGCCCGAGTCCGGCGGTCCTCCCGTCCCCGCGGCTCCTGTAAAGAACAAAGGCTCCGCACACCAGCCCACAGCGTACCTCCAAAATGAACTTTCTTCTTGAACCTTGAATTCTCGGCCATCCTTTCTAACCTGGGTGTGACCATCTCACTGGGGCCGCTGCTCCTCGGGGTCTCCGCGGAGACCGAGTCCGCGGGGCGGCCTCATCTACTACTGCCTGTTAATTCAACAGGAAAAAAAAAGTTGCAGCCCTCTGGGGGCAGAATTGAAGAAGAAAAGAAAAAAAAAATCAGATGAAGAAGAAAGATGGCTCCGGGAATGTTTCATCCATGAAGAAGTTCACGAATTTGACTTCTGGGGACTGAGCATCCCAATCAGCTGAAAATTCGTTTCTTCGACACAAGTTGTAAGCCCCAGACTGGAGCCGCGTCCTTCCACTTCCCACTGTACCAGGGACTTTTTTTTTTCCCCTAGTGCTGGTTTCCATGGCAATGCATCAGTCACTAGTCTAAATAAGTACGGGTGAAGGACGCCTGAAAAACCAGTGCAATTACGCATGCCATTAGCAGGGAGAGGCAGTGATTCAACCCGGCTATTAGGACGGGCCGGAGGTGTCACTTAGAGGCGGCTGCTGTCCTCGTCCCCAGTAATTGCTTTATCATTTTGCAAGGCTTGGTGTTTCCTCGGCCTTGGCAGTTCACAGCCCTGCTTTCTGTGAAGGGGGCAGCCGGGCAGCCAAGCCCGTTTCGGCTACACAGATGCCCTGAGCCAAAGCTGGAGGGAAGGAACTACGCCTCGGTGGAGGTGGAGGGTATGCACTGTGCCTTCCTCTGGGCAGTGGGTCCTTAGTGGGGCTTGGGACAACAAGAGGCAAGGGGGGATTTGGGGAAAAATCCACAGACATGCTGTCGATTCCATCTGCAGGGTCATGGCCAGCAGTCCACCCTGGATCAGGGTCAGGGCACAGGGCTGGGGGCTGAGCCTCCTTCCAAATACCTGCAAGGACTTCTCGGCTTTCAAACACTTCCCACTTGGTACGTCCTGTGAGAAGGGGAATGTCACAGCAGGGAAGGGAGGGAGTGCGCCTCCCTTTTTGATAGAGCTCATTCCCTTTTTTTTTTTTTTTTTGAATTGCTGGCCTGAATGTCCATCATGGCCCAGGACAGAAGCCCTCACCTTCCTGAGCTGCAGACTTTCAGTGGGTTAGAAAACAGATCGGAAGGGGTTGGGGATACTCCATGGATGTCTTTCATCCCCCTGGAGAGGCAGAGTGTGTGGCAGGGAGGCAGCCTGGACTGAATCCAGCTTTGCCGGTCACTGGTGCTATGAGCTTGGGCGTGTTTCCAGTTATCTTGATTTGTCCGCTGGGGAGAATCACGAATTATCCATAAGATGGAAATCGGGGTCATGAGAATACAATGAATTAAAGAAGGGTGCCTGGCACACAGTAGGCATGCAGGGAAGATCAGCTTTGTTCCCGTTCTTACATTCACTGCCGATGTGAAGAGCACGTCAGGTGCTGTCACCCGCACGCTCGCCGTGGCACAGTGAACGCTGCCTGGGCTTCCGGATAGTCTGCGGTGTAACTCACTCCTTTGATTCCCGTGAGCCTACCCACGTTGGAATAGACACTTTGTAAAGGTTCAAAGATGAGAAGAGTGAACCTGGAGAAGGTTAGTGACTGGCTCAAAGTCACACAGCCAAGTAAGGGTGGACTTGGGGCTGGAACCCAGTGCTGTGCCCACCCGCTATTCATGTCTGCTGCCCCAGCACTCCTGGGGACATGCGTGTCATGGTGCTGGGTGCATGGGCACACAGAGGGGTGCTGGGGATGAGGATGGAGCTGGGCTTCACTCTCATGGGTGGCCTAGCAGATGCTGAACCTAACCTTAATCCTGCCCGCATGCAGCACGGTGGAAGAGTGCGGAAGCCTGACCAACGTGGGATCCTGGGTCCTGCAGCCCTTTCCTTCTGCCCGTGGTCTGAGGTGATCTACCGGCAAATTGGAAGGTCATAAAAGTAGCCCTGCCTGGCACACCAGGGACCCAGGGGGCTGCCGCTGCTCGCTGGGATTTCAGTGGGAGGCAGAAGCTACAGAGACAGGAGGTAAAAATAGCAAGGGTTTCCACAACAGCCCTGCAACTCCCCTGCTCCAGCATTTGACACAGCAGCACACAAGATCCTCTACTGCACTGGAATCTTAAAGGTTCCTGTCCTTGGAGACACCCTGTCTTGCCAGGAAAATGAGGAGCTCGTAGCTGCACACAGCAGAGGCTCCACCTTCCCTGAAGTCCTCAAATCCCCCACATCAGGCTGACTAGGAAGGCCAGAAGTGGGTGAAGGCTGAACTTCGAAGCAAAAGGGTTGGTCCCTTCCCAGTGGGTGAGCCCGGGCAGGTTCCTCAACCTCTCTGAGATTCAGCTTCTGCATCAGGAATAGGCAGGCAGACAAGAACAGCTCCTGCTGGAAGGTGGAGCCAGAACCGTCGGACCGCTGGAACCAGCTCCAAGCAGGCAGGGTCCACGCTGCCCCTGGACGCCGCTGCATCCCCAGGGCCTGGCACCCGGGAGATGCCCATAAACACCGACTACCTGCACACACGTACTTATAAACTGTAAAGTACTGTACAAAGTGCCATGGTCATTTCTGATGTAGGGGTCATCACCTCATCTCAGTTATTACAAAATGGATGTGACCCAGGGACACCTCCAGAGGCCACAGAGAATGATCCCAGGGTCTGGTGTCCACAGCCCCTGCGTGTCAATCTACTCGCTAATGCCATGGGTGATGGGACTGAAGGAATGTCCCTGGCACTCTTGGCCCTGTGACTCCTTCATTGGCGAAAAAGTGGGGATGGAGAAAGCGCCAGCTCCCGAGGGGCTGCGGGGAGAACCCACGAGGGTGTGTGGAAAGTGTCTCAGTTGAAATCCACTCATCCATCACACCCCCATGGCAGCAGGCCCTAAGAGGTCCCGGGAGGGAGGATTGGAGATGGGGAAGAGTTGTTTACGCTGCCCTTGGCCCAACACCAGTCTCTAATTACCCAGAAACATGCAGGAATGACAGGTGGGACTGACAGCTGTGCGTTCTTGAGGTATACATGTGCTGACACACATGCACACACACGTGAACATATGCGCACATTCATGCAGCACATCTGCACACACAATGCACACGTGTGCATACGCATGTACACATGCTAACATACATGCACACACACCTTCACACACATACATGTATGCACACCCATGCATGCACACATACATATCAATACACACATGGTGGGGAGGAACAGAGGAGAGATTGGGAATTAGGAATTCTTTCCTTTGGAAAAATGATCTCAAAGCTTTCCTTCCTTCTTGAACCCAAAGGAGTCCAGTCCTCATTCCCCCAGTGACCTGAGCCTGGGCTTCCATGTGCCAGGCAGGCCTGAGGTGAGACTCCTGACTGACTGGCAGCCCGGGCATCTTCTCTCTGTGCCCCTCTCTTTCCTCCAGTTAACATCTGGACGTCTCTCCACTGATGTCTAGGGAGACAAGGGTCTCCCTGGCACGCTCTGCTGCTCCTTCCTGGAAGGGGCGAGCGGCTCTTGAGTTTCATTTCACATGCATCACACCTAGTGGGGCTATGAGAGTATCCCTCAGTGACTGCAGCCGCTCCCGGGCACACATTCGGAGACTTTCTCCCCAGTGTCTCACATGGACATGCCTCAAGGTCGGTTCTCAATGAACTCTTGCTTATTTGGATTTAATACACGAGTCAGGGTTAAATGCAGGAGTCAGAGACGCCAACATCTCGGGGCAGGCTGTGTGTAAAGAAGCTGGTGTACCACCACAGGGAATTGTGAGGACTGGGTCCCACGAATCTGGGAGGTGTGTACACCCCACTGTTGGGGGAAGGCCTGTTCTTTCTGAGGGCAGCTGTGGGTGGGGCTGGGCGCAGGGCACCACTCTGTGAGCAGCATTCTCACTGAGGCAGTTCTGCCCCCAGCGTGTGGTCTGGAGGTTCGTGGGCCAGCTATCGCTGTCCCAGTGCTGGGGAGGTATCACTGGCGTGCCATGGGCAGAGCTGGGATGTGGGACAGTCAGCAGCCAGTTACCCTGCACGCAGGACTTCCAAAGGTCCCACCCAACCCTAGACAGGTGCAGCATCTTTTTCTAACCATCCGAGCTCAGATCCTAAATTCTTTTCACAAGAAGCACAGAGTGTGTTGGGCACGGCTTGAATACACACAATTCTTCAGGAATGCCAGTGACTTCAACATCAAGGGAAGAATGTCCTTTGTTTAGATGGGGCTTGGAAAGAACTGCTCACCACTTCCCCAAATGACACCACCAGCGGCAGGGCCTCTCAAGGTGTGAGTGCACTTCGTGTGGCACCCCAGGTGACTGCAGGATCATCCATCCCATCCTTTGTTTTCCAGTCCAGCGGCACCCAAGTGCATGCATCTGGAAATCATCTTCCCGCTCTGTCATGCCATCCTTTCCTCTGTCCTTGCTGTCACTGTTGGGATGTGTGCTGTCTCTTGGTACTCAGCCCCATTCCTGCCCTTGTGTGCTCTCAGGGGCTAAGTATGCACACTGCATTTCCCACTCTCTTGCCAGGGCAACAGTCAGGCTCTGCTGATGGGAGGCATTTGTGCAAAGCTGGCCTTAGTGGCTGGCATAGGTGGCCACTGAGGAATGTCAATAGGATGCTCCTCACGCCCTCAGCAATACCTCTTGGTTCTTTTTACTCCTGTAACCCTAAGGGACATGACGGTTTCCTGCAGTGACCAATCTCTGGGTGACATCACCTATCCCTTTCTGCTCCTCCAGCCTCTCCAATACTTTTGAAAACAATTTCCTGTATTAAATCCCCTCTGTTGGAAACACCTACATAGCATTTGTTTTCTCTGACTGTGCATGGATTCATAAAAGGTATTATCTTGATTTTTTTGAAATTAGGTATATTGTTACTTTTATTCTGTAAAAATTTCATTTAAAGATAATAAGGGGAATCCTTGTACATCATTGTTTGAAAAAATAGGTGCAATATGTCTATTAGAGGTGAGAATCACTGGGCAAAAATGAGAGATGGTTTCTTAAAGGGTTGAGGATGGTAGAGCTAGGAATAAAGGTCAAAACCACTACCTCCTAACATAGTGTACTTCGAAGGCTGCTGGTGGCTTAACCTGGAGACTTATTAAAAGAATCTCTTAGCCTAAAAGCAGGGCTTATGACTTATGAGAAGTGGCAGGAGAATAATGTGCTCAGAAAGATTCTAAGTCTGCTGAAAAAGAGGTTTGAAATAACCAAAAACTTTCAAAAGAAACCTACTTTGGGCTGGGCACGGTGGCTCAAGCCTGTAATCCCAGCACTTTGGGAGGCCGAGATGGGCGGATCACGAGGTCAGGAGATCGAGACCATCCTGGCTGACACAGTGAAACCCCGTCTCTACTAAAAAATACAAAAAAACTAGCCGGGCGAGGTGGCAGGCACCTGTAGTCCCAGCTACTCCGGAGGCTGAGGCAGGAGAATGGCGTAAACCCGGGAGGCGGAGCTTGCAGTGAGCTGAGATCCGGCCACTGCACTCCAGCCCAGGCGACAGAGCGAGACTCTGTCTCAAAAAAAAAAAAATAAAAAAAAAACCTACTTTGTTAGATAAAAATCTCACTGTCAATAATGAATAAGCCTCAGTTTTAAGTTTTCTGGCTGGTCCCTCATCTCCTTACCTTTATGGGACTTTTTACAAAGCACTGTCAGACCCCATGTGCGGCTAGAAATATCCTCATGGTCCTTGTGGTAGACAAACTGATATGGTGGCCCTGGATTCTACCTTCTGGTCTTCAGGCCCTGAGGTGATTCTCTCCCACTGAATGTGGGTTGGGTCTCAGACTTGCTTCTTCCAAGTAGAATACAGCAAAGGGGACAAGATATATGTGACTTCATGCACATGATTATATGGTTATATGATTAAATTAGATGGTAGCAATTTTCTTGCTGGAGGGTCTCTCTCTTTCTCTCTCAATGGCCTGGTGAAGCAAGCAGCTGTCTTGGGGAACCCCACCTGGCAAGGATACACAGGTGGCCTCTGGTTGCTAAGAGCAGTCTCCAGCCCCTAGCAGTGAAGCCCTTCGTCATAAAAATGCAAGGAACTGAATTCTGCCAACAATCTGTGAGAACTTGGAAGTGGATCCTTCCCCAGTCAGCCTCCAGATGAGAATGCAGCCCAACCAACAGGCTGAGTGAAGCCTTGCAGAAGACCCAGCTAAAGCATGCCTCTCTCCTAACCCAAAGACACCATGAGAGAGTAAATGCATGTTGTTGGAGCCACTGATTTTATGGTAATATTGTCATGCAGTGATAGGTGACTAATCAAGTCCCACACTGTTTAGACTTATGAGCGATGCTATATAGCCTTACTTTATAGTAACACTATAAAATACTCAATGGGTGAAACGGTCTCTCCTAGACCCGAGGAAGAGGATGTAGAGAGGCAATGTGGGAGAAGCAAACTGAAGAAAGAAACAAGAGCAGGTGTCCTCAAATAGAACGAAGCAGCTCCAAGGAGCCAGCATTCTCCTAGGTGCTCTTCTGAGTACTCTAGGGACAGAAACAAGAGCAGGCTCCTTTTCACAGCTCAAGACCTTGCCAAATCCACA
>NW_012122265.1:3965966-3970586 GCF_000951035.1 Colobus angolensis palliatus | reverse complement strand
TGTGTGTATGCACGTGCCTGTGGCCATAGGTGTAAAAATGTCTCCAAGAACTATTGCTGTCAGAGGACTCCATGTCACTAAGCATCCTGCTAAGAGCACTGCTAGCTCTTCTGGGTCTTTTCTGAGTCATCCTCTCCTCCTTTGATCTCATCAAGCATGGTGCCCTTTTGGAAATATCAGACAGCATCCAATTCAGAGGATGCAAGAGGTTCAGAATTCCCGAGTTAGGAATTCCCGAGAGTTAGAAGCGTTGTGGTGGCCAGATGACTGCCACCAACCACGTCCTGTGGAGAGCTGTGTTGGCACCTGTGGCCAAGCTGTCTGGGCAGCCCTGTGTCCAAACACCAGCTCAGAGGTAGCAGGAAGATGCTAACTCTGCATTCCGGAAATGTAACCTGCTCAGTGTTTGGGAATGGAAACCTCTCTCAAGATCTAATGGGGTGATCAGGTAGCAGACTCTAGTCAGAAGAAGCAACTTGCAGCTGATGCCCATACACCCTACAGGGGAGGAGACATTTGAGATGGGTGAGATAAGGAAAGTCCTCAAAGTAGTTAAAACCAGTTCCAACCAAATGTCGGTCTAAAAGGAAGGAAACCAACATTTGCTAAATGCATACTATGTGCCATAAGCTTTCATAGGTAAGAAAAGATTTTTTAAAGTATGTTTTTAAAAAAGAGTATTCCAAAGCTTGATTCTTTCGGGGAAAATACTTCAGCTAAGGCCATTATAAGACTATCGTTAGCCTAAATAACATGGGCAAAAATAAGCACCGTACAGTATACCAAAGGGAGGGATGTTTTTCTACTGTGTGGAATTTTAGTGAGTAAATGTTTCCCTACAATATTCATAAATGCCACTAACGCCCCAAAGCAGCAACATTTAACTTATTTGCAGCTGGTTCTGTGTCATATTTAAAATGAATCATTTTTCAACATTTGCGGACTCTTAAAAGCTGAGCGTGGCAGGAGGAATTTCTTTGGGTATTGGGACAGGAAGGCGCATGGTGCTGAGGGCTTGCCAGGGTGCGGTGGCCTAGACCTACTCCTCCCAAAGGGCCTGGGTCCTTTGACAGCTGCATGTCAGCTGCAATTGCTGGCTGAAGCCCTAGGCTAATGAGGTCAGAGCAAGGGCCTGGTGCCCAAAGAGGCTCACTATGGACCGAATCACTTCGACCAGTGGGCATTGTTCAGACGAACCTCACCCCAACACTGCATAATCCCAAGAGGATGCAAGGAGAAAAGATGCATCGTATCAACACAGAAACATGGCTATCCACAGAAACACTGAAAATGTCATCTATCAAAGGCCTACTTCTTGTCAGCACGTTGCCGGTATTCTACATATTTTATTCCCTGTCTTCATGGATGGCCCAGTAGGCATCTGAAGACAACTGAAAGATGGTGCACAATGAATGAAAAAATGTGTACAGAAGCATGGGGGGAAGAATGAGCACCTTCTAAGTTGCCTCATCTCTGTTGCTCACAAGCACCTAGACAAAGCAAGGCAGACGTGTTGTTCTAACTGGTCTGCTTGACGTCCATAAAAGCATGTCCAAGTGGCTGGATGCCCAGGAGGGTGTGTATGAACTTACACACACAAGCAGTGGAGGGACAGAGCTCAACTCGAAGCCCCAGCTCTCTGCTCCATGTAAGCTTCTCCATACTCAGCTGAGTCTCTCAGAGCTGTACCTCGTAAGTGCATTGAGGGCTTTTACACCTCCTTCCCCACTTTAGGGATGGGTGCCTCTTTTTCAGTGAAATCTTACCCAGAACCTAACACAGAAGCAGTGAGGGCAGAGGCCCTGCCCCCTCACCTCCCACCAGCATCTTGGAGGGACTCGAGCTCCCTTGGGGCTGGGTTTGGAAGCTGGGGATAAAGATCTCTTGCCTGTCTGTACCAAAAGCAGGGAGTGCAGAGGTCTGGCCACTAAAAGGGGAGCCAGAAACCTCTGGTCAAGATGCGCTTTGTCAATTCACCAATGCCTTATGGAGCTCACATGCCAGACTCTGGTCAGGAGGCTAGGGTCTTTGCCCTGAAGCTGTTCTGAGTCTGGTGTGGGTGGGTGGGGTGGGCAGATAAATTAGACTCCCTTGGGATCAGGGCTGGAACAGAGGTGGACAAAGCTGGTGGAAGCCAAAAGGCAGGGGCAAGTGTCTCTGTCTGTGGAGATCAAAGATTTTCAGAGAGGGAGAAATTACGCTCACTTGGGAAGGCAGATTGGGGTTGGCTGTGGTAGACGGCAATAAGACCTAAAATTATTCCCCTCCCTGAACCTACACGCATATGCAGTATGACTTTGCAGCTCCTCTTATCAAGAGAAAAAGTCTATCTGCCCAGACCTTAAACTTGGTCTGGTCCTGTGATACAGGCCAATAGCATGTGGTGCAAGTGATCCTATGCCAGTTGTGAGTCTAGACTCCAAAAGGCCTCATGTGCTTCTGCTCACTCTTGGAAGGCTGTACAGGTGCCATGTCATTAAGCCTGGGCTAGCCCACTAGAGGATGAGACTCAGATGCCCTGGTCATCCCTGCCAACTTGCTGAGAGTTCACCAACTGCCACTACAGACACAAGTGGAAGTCTACCTGGGAACAGAAGAACGTCCTGCAGAACCCGCCCTAATTTGACTTATGGAATCATGAGATAAATGGTGGTTGTTTTAAGCCACATAAGTTTTAGAATAATTTGTTACACAGCAACTGCTGACTAATACATTATGACTCTGGGCAAGTTACTTGATAACTTAGCAACAGCTTTACAAAAAATGGAGATGACAAATTTTGCTTCTGGCATGGAACAGTTATAAGGGTCACATGGGGAACTATATAAAAATGCATTGCAAAGTGCAAGGTAGCTGGGGTGGAAGTATTACTATTAGAAGAATAGCCTGGAAGACAAAATGTGGGAGGCTGGCCAACACTTCACATGTGAACTGTGACATTCAGGATCTTTCTCCAGAGAACAGCAGAGTTCCCTGAGGGGTTCCTTCAGGTATGCTAAGTCTCTGCTGACTCCTGTGTGGTTTCCAGGGCTTTCTGGAAATGAAAGTGGTAGGTAATTGGCTTCCTGATACAAGAGGCACCATGGTAGAACAGGGGTATCCTAGGAGCTGGCGTCCCAGGCAAGGTGTTGGTATTCTGGCCCTATTGCTTTGTAGTTTATGCTCTAGGCTAAGACTGTTGCTCTTGCTAGGTGATTTCTTTGTGGGTAAATGGATGCTGCCGCCCCTGCTCTGCATTCCACCTGGGGCAGGCATAAGGCAAAAATGAGGTGACCCATGTCAAAAATTGGTACCACCCTGGGTTAAGACTCAGGATAAATGACCTCCCAAGGTCCCAGGTTGGGGGTCCCAGCCCTACCCACAAGCATTCAGATGGTGTTATCAGCAACACACCCTCTGCTCCCCCAAGACACTGGATGGAGGCCGTGGGCTGTCCTCAGTTTCTGTGCACAAACATTTACATCAACAAAAGAAAACTTTCAGAGCAATAAGTAATTTTTCTTAAGGGACAAAGGAGGTGAGAGGTGTTCTGATGAGTTTTGTTGGCTGACATTTTTCAGAAGTTATTTACGGGGCTCAGCGAAGGCATTTATTGTGTTTAGTGTTCCATGCTATAAATGCTTTGGAAAAGGAGAGTAAATGAATATGCAAGCACCCAGTGTCAGGGCAAGATCAGGCAGGTGTACGCGGAGCCTACAGCTTCCCTGGCGGTTCCCTGTTGACTATCACCATAGAGACTGAGTCATGGGGTTAAACTGACTCCCAGAGGGCAGTGCTTGGTTAGGAACACAGGGAAATGTACTCCCCGCTTGGAATTCACAAATGAGAGTGTCCCACGCTTCCCCAGATGCAGATGGGTCCTTGCGGGATCCAAAGAGGATCCCTCTGGGATAAGTGAGAAGGGACAGAGGTTTGTCTGCAGCCAGAGGCCGGATTTGAGGCACCGCGACTTGGGAGTGGTCACACTCAGTTCATTTGGTAGAAGGCAGCCTCCTTACTGCCAATTAACTCAAGACAGCCTAGCAGCTGGACTGGTTCATCACGCAGACTCAGGAAGCGTCCTGAGCGGAAGCAAAGTCATCCCAGGACTCCAAGGAGCCCCAGATGAAAGCCACGCTCCAGGGCTTCTGAATGGAACGGGGCTGGGCTCGTTGAGCCCGATGGACAGAGATAATGAGTTCTCACCCAAACAACACATCTGCCTGGAAACAAACAAGGCACAAACAAATGTGCACGCCCAAAACACTGACCATGGGTGGTCTTTCTTTCGCCCAAGGTGCTGTTTGAATTACTGTGTTACCCCCAATTCAGGCTTGCTTTAAAGAAAAACAAAAAACCAGTTCCAAACATTTTCAGTGACACTCACACCTTCTCCTACGCGTGCCCTCTGATCACAGGAGGAGTCCTGTGGCTAAACATATTCATTAGGGGTTCAGGAAAATGATCCTCCCCGTGGGAGATGGTGCAGCACGGGCTGACTGGTGTTGGCACCTAAGAAGGAATGAAGGGCCGGGTGCGGTGGCTCAAGCCTGTAATTCCAGCACTTTGGGAGGCTGAGGCGGGCGGATCACCTGAGGTCAGGAGTTCGAGACCAGCCTGGCCAACACGGCGAAACCTCGT
>NW_012122265.1:3944741-3965381 GCF_000951035.1 Colobus angolensis palliatus | reverse complement strand
GGACGGACTGGCACACATGGCAACACAGATGTGTCTCAGGAACTTGCTGCTCAGTGAACAAAGTCAGACACCAAGGGCTCCATCTACACAACATGTCCAGATACACATGTCCATAGAGGCCGGAAACAGACTGGTGGGCTCCAGGGACTGGGGGCTGGGGGAAATAGGGAGGGAGTGACTGCTTCATTGGCACGGGGCTTTCTTTTAGGATCTAAAAGCGTTCTGGAGCAAGAGAGGAGGCGGTTATACACACCTGTGAATGTACTTACGCCACTGCACTGTGTACTTTAAAAATGGGGATAGTTCTGGCATTTGAGAATGATATCTCAACAAAGTGTTTTATATATACATATAAAAAAAAAGCAGATAGGTGCCCGAGCCAGGTGTTCTAAGTCCCACACCTGCTCCACCACCTACGGCTTCATGATGTGGGGCAAGCAAAACTGCCTCTCCCTGCCTCGGTTTTCTCCTTTGCCATGATATCTACTACAGCAGATGTGTCGGGCTTGGATGTGTCAACGCACGTGAAGCTCTTAGAAGGGCCTTGGAGAGGAGGAAGTGGGACCTGTGTGCCGACTGCTATTATGTGTTTTAATCTTACCATCGATGCTATTTGCAGCACGAGGCCCCAGGAGCTGGGGCAGGTGCATCTCCCTCCATGGAGTTCCCCAAGCTCTTTGAAGTAGGATGTGTACACTGGTTCAACAAACACCTAGATTGTAAGTTCCTGGCCTGTCAGTTCCTTGCCTTCTCTACTCCTGCCCTTGCAGGCCCTGAGACTGCAAACTATCCACTCACGCCCAACTGTCCCCATGATCTCATCACAAAGAGATGCCCAGGACTCACCCCCGAAGCTCATCCCTGTAAGGCTGTGCACACGCCTAACTGGACTGCATCTCACCTGACTATCCCAGACTCAACCCCAATGTCCAGCCCTGTAACGCTGTGTGTGCCCCTAACTGGACCGCATCTCCCAGCCCTTCCAGCACTGTCCTCAGAGCTGCCTGACGAGCTAATGTCTCCTCACGTCCATTCCTACCCTATCCGCCTGGTCCCTGCAGATGAGCAGCTGGGCTCCTGGCCAGGCCAGCTTCTCCTCCCCTCCCTGCTGAAGGATGAGGCTGCTGCGGCAGGGCCAGAAACTTCCAAATCATCCAAGACATATTCTCTGGACCCCATGTCTTAATTTCAGCAACTCTCCTTCCCAAAGTGGCCTCTGCTCACCACTGTGCCTGGGTCCTCTCCTCTCCCCCCGCTTTTTTTTTTTTTTTTTCTGTAATTGAGGTGAAATTTACAAAACTGAACACTAATCATTTAAAAAAGTACAATTTAGTGGCAGTTAACACATTCACAATGGTGTGCAACCAGCACTTCTATCTAGTTCCAGAACATTTAAATCACCCAAAAAGGAAATCTCATACCCATGAAGCAGCCACTCCATGTTATGGACTGAACTGTGTGCCCGCAACGCACACATGTTGAAGCCCCAATGCCTAATTTGACTGTATTTGGAGATGGGGCAGTTAACGATAACTAAGGTTAAATGAGGTTGTAAAGGTGGGGCCCTGATCCTTAGGACTAGAGTCCTTATGAGAAGAGAAAGAAATACCTGTGCATCGTCTTGCTCTCAGCACACACAGAGAAAGGCTATGTAGGGACACAGTAAGAAGGCGGCCGTCTGCAAGCCAAGGAGCGAGGCCTCACTGGGAACTGAATTTGATGGCACCTCGGCCTCTGACTTCCAGCCTCCAGAACAGTGAAAAAGTAAGTGTCTGTTGTTTAAGCAACAGTCTGTGGCATTTTGTTATGAAAGTCCAGGCTGACTGACATACTCCCCACTCCTTCTCCCCCATCTCCTGGCAACCACTCATCTACTTTCTGTTTCTACAGATTTGCTAATTCTGGGCATTTCACAGAAATGGAATCACACAGTACACAATGTGTGGCCTTTTGTGTCTGGCTTCTTTTACTCAGCATCCTGTTTCCCACACTCATGCGTGCTGTGTCAGTCCCTCATTCCTTTTAAGGACTGAATAATATTCCATTCTCTGGACAGACCACAGTCTGTCCATCCATCCACCTGCTGGTGGGTATCTGGGCTGCTTCTGCTTTCTGGCTATTGTGGATAGTGCTGCTGTGAACATCTATGCACAGAGACTTGTCTGGACACCTGTTTTTAATTCTCTGGGGCTCTCTTCTTTCTTGAGTCCTCAAAACCAGATTCACGCCAGCTACCAGTAAGGTGCCTGTGGTCTCCACACTGCAAGGTGGAATGGCTGATGAGCAGCCCTCATCTCAGCTGACACAGCCACCTCCTCCTCCTGCATGTGCTCTGCCAGACTAGGGCATGGCCAGGCTCTCCAGATGTCCCCTTCCTCACTTGCTGGATGCCCCCAGCCACTCCTGTGGCCTCCTCCTCAGCTCCCCATCCTCTGAGCACAGTCCACAGTCCTCTGGGTCTTCCTCTCAGGCCATATGCACCCCCAGGGTGACCTGATCAAGCCTTGGCTTCAGACGCCATCAGACTCCTGTGGCCCCAGACTCACCCTCCAGCCCAACCCATGCAGGCTCCACCCTGACACCCTATGGGCTGCTCAAATGTAACTCGCCCAACATCACACGTAACGTCACCCCATCTCTGCCCTGGCGCCTCATCCAGTTGCTGGGGCTGCAAGCCTCGCCTCTGCTCTCACCCTCCACAGTCAATGAGACAGCAAGTACCTGCAGGTCACAGCCAACTCCGGACCCTTCTTGCTGCCCATTCACAAACTCTGCTCTGGCCTGAGCCACCTTCCCCTCTCTCCTGGGCTCTGTGCCTGGCTCTGGACCAGTCTCCCCACTTCTCTACTGCTCCATCCCTTCTCCACCTGGCCCCAAAGCCATCCTTAGAAAGCCGAACCCATCACATCTCTAGGCTGCTCAGACCCTTGCATGGCCCAGGATTTTTTACTGTGTCCCCCAGGCCTCACTGAGCTGGGCTCAGCCTATCCGAACACACGTCCCCGATCCAACCCTCCCTAGAAGCTACAGCCGCGATGCCCTTCTTGCTGTTCCCCAAGCGCAAGTCCATTCCTGCCACGGGGCCTTTGCACCTGCTGTTCCTGATGCCTGCAATGCCCCAGCCCACGCCCATGCGGCCCATGCCCTTGCTTTTGTCCCGTCTCTGCTGACACACCCCACACCTCTAGGTGGCCGTCTGTGTCCTGCCTAGGAAGCCTGCCGTCCCCTCTCCAGCACTCCCCAGCCCCGCAGTTGTTTCACATCCGCAGCAGCTGCCATTTCCCCGCAGGGGACAGGCCTGCCGGCTCTGTGAGGGCAGGGACTCTGTTTTGCTCTCTGCTGTAACCCCGGCTCTGGAAATGGTGTCTGGCACACACAGCCCGCGCGACTAGCACTCTGCGGAATGAATGGAATGAATGAATTCTGAGCGTCTCCTGCAAGTCAGATGCTGCCGATGGAGTGATGACTAAGCAGTGGCGAGGGCACAGGCTGGTGGGGGAGACAGACGGGGAGCAGATCGTCTCAACTGAGTGGGATCATCTGCGATAGAAAGACGTGTCACATGCTACTGGAGCCACTGAGAGTGCCGGGAGTGTGAAGGGCTTCGCTGGAAGTGTGGAGAGGAGGGACTGTCACAGCTGGGTTTTGCAGGATGAGTAGGAGTTGGATAGATGGACATGTGAGGGAAGGCCATCCCAGGAAGGAGGAAGAACTTAAGTAAAGGCCCAGAGGTATGAAAAAGCTGAGTATGCTTACACAGAAGGAAAGAGTTGGTTCTTATTAACAATTATGTGTGATACAGAATGTCTCATTCAACGCACAGTGGTGAGTACAGTGATCATCGCCATTTTAGGATCTTGAAGAAGAATTTGAGAGGCTCCATCCTTTTCTGGAGGCTTCACAGCTATGGGTGACTGAGCTGAGATCGGAACCCAGGGCTGCTGCCTGCTTTTGTCAATAAAGTTTTATTGGCACACTGCCACTCCATTCATGGGGGTACTGTCTGTGGCTGCTCCCTGCTACAAAGGCAGAGCTGAGAGGCTGCCACAGGGAGCATGTGGCTGCAAAGGCTAAAATATTTACTCTCTGGCTTTTACGGACAAAGTCTGTGGACCCCTGGCCTAGGGCATGGAGAGGGGGGTGGCAGGTAAGTTAGGGTGGGCCGTGCCCCACTAGGAGAGGGACCAGGGAAGGAGGGCCTGGCAGGTCTGGGGAAGAGGGAGGACCAGGAAGAGGGACAGGCCTAGCTCCCATGAGGTGTCTGTGCAGGTGCAGGGAATGGTGAGGACAGGGATTCAGAGCTGCCAAGGCGGGGAGGGCGACCTCCAAGCACCTGCTACCTGAGTGCCTTTGCTAGGCCCAGCTCGTGCCTGGCCAAAGTGGGGCCTGGAGACAAAGCGAAGCCATGGCTCTGTGTACTTGCTCACATACTCGCACACTCCCAGAAGACAGGGGAGGGTGTGCAGTGACTGGGGAGAGAGGAGGAGTCTCCAGGGGCTGGGAGGTCCCTGGTAGCAGGGAGGGGGAAGGAGGTACCCTCTGAGCCACGCGTCTGGGAGGAGCAGGCAGAGTATGCAGAGCAGAGGCTGCGGGAGGGACTGCCGGGCAGCAGGTGCAGCAGGGGCAAGGGCGTGGAGGCCCCTCCAGGGCACCGTGATGGGGGAACTGGCTATGTGAGGAGATGTTTTAACTGGGTTGTTTGAGAATGTTTTGCCTGATGCTTCTGTGCAGGGATTGAACAGGCAGAATCGTTAAAATCTGAGGGAGGTCGGGCGAAGGTGTGTGAAGGTGACTTTAAAGGTGAGGCGCATTTCATGACGAGCGTAAGGGTGCCAGTGGGCCGCCTGGCTCTCATGCCCAGTCCACATGCCCAACGCTGCCAGCTCAGGGTGCCTGTGGTTGGGCTGGCAAAATTCAGCCGGGCCTCACCAACCACAGGCAGAGTCCAGGAACCCAGTGGACACCGAGCCCTCCCGCTGTGTGCTTCAAAGGATCCAGTGGGCGAGGACCAAGGGGCGGGGTGGGGAGGACACAGGCCGAGCCAGGGCCCCCAGGCCGCCACCAACTCTCCTCCCAGCCAGAGGCTGCCCTGGCCCAGGCCCTGGAGGCCAAGGGGTGTCCTCGACCAATGGGTGCTGAGCGGTGGCCTGGGGACCAGCCAGTGTTACATAGCCATGGAGATGGCTGCTGGCTGCCAGGGCCTTCCCAGCGACCACCTGAGTGACGAGGACCCTTGAGGACAGCCCTCCTGCCACCGCCTTCCCCTAGGCTTGAGAAGGAAAGAGAAATTCTGACAAGAACAGAGTACAAGGCCCATGAGGCTGGGAATGGCAGGATATTTTAAGCGGCACAGGGGGGATTCTGGGTTGCCCTGGAGACGAGCCGGCCCAGGCCTCAGCGGCTGTAGCACAACTGTGCTCTGTGAGAGGCCAGCCCCGTGTCTGGGCTCGGGGGCGAAGGGGACCCCTCCATTGTGGGGTCAGTGTGGGAAGGTGGGCGAGGCCGTGGCTGCCCCCAGGGTGGGCGGGTTTTCAGGACTCTGCCCGATCTGTCAGGGAACCCACTGCCCTGTGTTCGAGGTACTATCTTCCCTGAGAGGGGCAGCGGGACTGAGGACAGAGGCACACCTTCTGAGTCTTCTGCAAGTGTCCCAGGCAGAGCTGGGCAACCAGGCAGGGTCTTGGGAAGGCCCAGTTTCCCAGGAGATCCTTCCTCGGGGACGAGGGATGCGTAGGGAACTCCAGAGAGGAAGCCACACCTGTGGAGGCTTCCTGGGGTCCCACAGGCCAGCCTCACCCAGCATGATAGAAAATGTGCAGAGGGCTGGGCGAGGTGGCTCACGCCTGTAATCCCAGCACTTTGGGAGGCTGAGGCCGGTGGATCATGAGATCAGAAGTTTGAGGCCAGCCTGGCCAACATGGTGAACACCCATCTCTACTAAAGATACAAGAAATTAGCAGGGCATGGTGGCAGACACCTGTAATCCCAGCTACTTGGGAGGCTGAGGCAGGAGAATTGCTTAAATCTAGGAGGTGGAGGTTGCAGTGAGCCGACATCGCACCATTGCACTGCAGCCTGGGCGACAGGGTGAGACTCTGTCGCAAAACAAAACAAAACAAAACAAACAAACAAAAAACGTGTAGAGGGAGGGAAGTGGGGAGGCCGAGTACTCCTCTTCCCAGTGCTCACTGGCCCCCAGGTCCGCCTCCCCAGAGTACCATGTGCTGGCCCAACTTAGGTTCTCGGAGCTCTCTCTTCAGTGTGTCCACCCTTCAGGCAGGTGACTGCATGGTCATGCTCTCCAAATCCCACAGCCATCACCGTCCTAGTTGCTCACCTCCACAAGCTCCCTTCACCTCCCTTGCCCTGGACACACACTCCTTATGATGTGACCTCAGATCCTGCCACTTGCCATGTTTTCCTGACGCAGGCCGTCGCCTTCCTCCACAGCCACTGGAGCAGTCAAGGATGGGCAAACTAGACCCAAGCCTGACCCAGGTCTGAGGCTCGGGGACAAGGACCCAGCCAAGCCCAGTGGCAGAGGAGCCAGTCAAGGTCCCTGGCTGGGCTCTGAAACCACACACACCTATGTTCACATTCAGGCCCTGCATGGCCTGCTGGTGGCCAGTGGCTTGTTTCAGAGCTCACTCACTCATTCAGCACATAGTTACAGCATGCCCCTCTCTAGTTGTGAGGATGTAACTGCAGGCAGGGTGAGTGCTGGTCCCCAAAAGATGTGACTGCACCCTAGCCCCCGAAACCCACAAGTGTGATGTGATCTGGAAAACAGCTCCTTGTAGGTGTGATTGAGTTAAGGATCTTGGGATGAGGAGATCATCCTTGATTTCCCAGGGAGGCCTTAAATCCAATGGTAAGTGCTCTTCTGACAGGCAGAAGAGAAGACGCTGACACAGAGAAGGCCATGAGAGGACAGAGGCAGAGACGGGGCAATACAGCCACAGCCAATGAATGCTGGGAGCCACCAGGAGGTGGACGAGGCAGGAAGGACCCTCCCCTAGCAACTGTGGAGGGAGCACGGCCTGCTGCCACCGCGATGCTGGACCTCTGGACTCCTGAACTGAGACAATCCGTTTCTGCTGTTCTGAGCCACCCAGTTTGTGGTCATCAGGAGAGTCACACAGCTTCATTCCATGGCGGCTCCCCGCCACGCACCCCAACATAACCCCCACCCCACCCTCACACCCTTCAGATCCCAGGGACGAAGCAAAGGACAGCACCATCTCCCTGGGGGCGATGTGGCTTCTCCAGAACCACACGGTTTGCCAAGATGTGGTCAGGGCGAGGGACTGAATGTGAAATGGGAACGGAATTCAGCCTCTTCCTTGCGAGAACCTGGGGGTTCTGAAACGTGGCCTCCAGAATCCCAGTTTCTGTGTGAATTTCTTGTACCATGTGTGTTCCCAGGGACCTGGGGAACCTGTCCCTATCCTCCTTCACCTGGGGCCAAAGTGGGGACAAAACCCTTTCTGAGCCCAAGTCCCGAGCCAAGGGCTACACCCCTCGAGACTCCTGGGACTGACAGCCCTGCCCAGCCACTCTGGTGGAGTCAGGTCCCACACAGGCTGGATGCAGCCTCCCAGGGGTTGGAGACCGGCTTCTGGGTGCAGCTGCCTTCACTATTATTTCCCAGCCATGTGGCGCATCCTCCCGTTTCAATGTTAAAATAGAAACAAGTTCAAGGAAGACGCGTTCACCTGCCTGATCTGCCTGCCAGCTTCCTGTGAGGTGGCAGCCCCAACGGCTCTGAAAATGATCCTCATCCCCTCAGGGTCCCGGGCTCAGCTCTGCGCCCTCTGCACTTGGGACACGCTCGCCCCCAGGTGGCCTACTTTGGGATCTGCCCAGAGACACATGTCAGGCACAGGTGGCTGAGTGAGACCTGGCCGAGTTCCCCAGCCCTGCACGCATCTCGCTCCAGACATCCCTGGCCACCTCCATTGCACTGAGTCCAAACCCACATGATACACCCCATTTCTCTCCAGGAGACCATCTGCAAGGGCTTCCGTGCTCCCTGGCCCTCTAGAGAGGGTAGCCCAGGCCCAGTGGGCAACCAGTACAGGACGGCCAGCCCAGGGCAGGGCTGCAGCCTCAGCTGCATCTGGAAGGCAAGGGTGGTGCTCCTACCACAGACCCTTCCATCACAAACATTTTGAGGACAGATGATTCCAGAATGAAGGCTTCTTGGGGCCGGTTTTCCTTGCACACAGATGGCAAGGAGGCCCGTCATCTGCAAGAGCTGGCACTTAAATGAAAAGACACTAAGTATATTTGCTAATAAGATTCCAGGGTGAGCACGTGTGACAATGACAAGTGTGAAGGTGCCCTACGGTGAGCTGTGGAGACGTGGGCGGCACACCAGAGTCTGGGCCCATGCCTCACGATGCCAGGAGCCGGGTGCTGGGCTCGGCAGCTACTGCACCGGCTGGCTGCACGGTGACAAAGCCCACAAGATGGTGGCAAGAGCTCCCTCGCATATCGCATGGTTGGCCGAAAGCCCCGAAATCTGTCCTGACACCAAAGCAACCATGCATGGCACGAGAGAATCAGCACACGTTCCAGGAGGGGCTTGGCAGCAATGCCACAAGTTTCAAAACTGCTAAGAGACCTGGTAGATGCTCAAGCCTAACAACCACCAAAGCTTCAGAGGAAGCCGCGCGCGGCCTGGCAGAAAGCCGGACGCCCGTAACAACGTGCAGGGAAAGGCGCTCCCCTCTCTCTTCTGTGCACCAACCCCAACCATAATCACTCCGTGGAGGCTGCACCACAGCCCTGCGGGGCGTTGTTTGTTTGCAGGTCACAAGCTGGACGCCCAAGCCTCCGAGCGGTATGCAACGTGGCTGAGGCTGCACGGGAAGAGGCCGCCTTCACCGCCCCTCGTGCATGGGCAGCAAGTCCATTCCCGGGGCCCGCCACAGGGAAGCCCCTGGAATCTACAAAGCTGCCCATGGTGTTCTGGTCTGTTTGGGCCCAAATTTATCCTACTGTTTCAGCTACCCAAGCGACCAGTGGAAGCACAGCCAGCCGCTGGACCCCTCCTGTCTTTCCGCAGTGCCCACCGTACTCGTTCTTATAACCACCATCAGTCCTGACCCATCTCCAGCCCGCGTCCCCTGACAACACAGCTGACCAGCCAGAACGCCCACCTTGCCGGAAGCCGCCCGCCTCTTTGGAGGGAAGCAGCAGTTTACAACAAAAGCAGTAAGCAAAGCACCTCGCGGCCTCCAGCCATGTCCATGCACTGCCATCAGCCTGCCCAGGCCCCAGAGGGTTCTGCTGCCCCCTCGAATGGAGATCCAGCCCATGGAGAAAGACAGCAGGGTCACTGGACTCAACTTTTCCATGCAGGGAGGGGGTCTGTGGCCCGACAGAAGGGCCTGTGGTGTTCAGACACCCCTCTGGATTCAGTGAGCAGGGGTGGTGAGTTTCTCCAGCCAAGAAGCTGCATATCCCACTACCCGGCCCCATTGTCTGGGGGCAGGACACATCTCACTTTACCTCTTGGCCAGTGAGTTAGGCAGGTGGCATGGCTGAGCCCTATCAGGGAGCCTGACCCACCAGTGACCAGCTGAACCTCAGCCGGAGGGCCTGACGGTGGGGATGGGGCATGCGAACTTCAGGGACATACAAAGCCCAGACCCAGACCCGGGGCATCTCCCATCTCCACCCGTCTCCACCTACCCCCGGAAAGGAGGAGGCCGGGCGGCGGACAATAAAGACAACTATGTGGAGCAGCTGCCGCTGTGAGGCCAGTCACAGACCCCCCAGCCTTGACGCCCAGGCTGCCCCACCCTCTCCTCTTGCCCCTGAGGTCTGCCTATGCCCACGTGGGGAGGGTGTGCGTGCCTGTGCCTCGTCTGGGGAACATCCGGATCATGACCCGTGGCTGCTGGGCTCCACCAGATCGTGTGATTTGTCTCGTTCTGGTTTCAGATTCTGAGCCTGGTAAGGTGGGTCCAGGGTCCCACCACCAGCTAGGGTCAGCTGGGCCCCAGGGAGGCTGTGATGGGCTGAACGGAGTCCCTCCAAATTCATACGCTGAAAGCCTAACCCCTGCTCCTCAGAATGTGACTGTATTTGGAGGTAAGGTCTTTAAAGAGGTGATTAAGTTAAAATGAGGTCCTGCGACGGACCCTCGTCCAGCGTGACAGTGTCCTTGTAAGACAAGGAGAACCAGACACATGAGGCACCAGGGAGGCACGCGTGGAGGACAGTCACGTGAAGATAGGCCGGAGCTGCCGCAGAGGATGATGATCCTGAATCCTGGCATTCGGTGGCACACAGGTAGGACACAGAATGCCAGCTCGGCTCCTTCGGCATCAGGAGGCCTTGGACAATCACACAGCCCAGATCAGGGGCCCAGCAGAGGCAGGATTTTTGGGATTGCTCACAGCTCCAACCACAGCACCTAGGACAGACAGTGCCTGCCACAAAGCAGGTGCCCACTGGACACGGGAGGTGCCGAACGAAAGACTGAAAGGGCTTCTCTGCCCCTGCAGCCCACATCTGTATGAATGAGAACCATAAAGGTTGTCCGCAATGGCTTCTCGTGACAATCCACGAGAAGGGCTCCCTCTGGGGATAGGAACACAGTACGCGCTTGATAAATAAATGCCAGCCCGTTTATCCTGATCTCTGCTCCATGTCTCTGTGGCCTGAGATTCCCCTAGGCTGGGACCACCCACCCTCCACCTTGAGTTCCTGAAGCTTCCACCGTCTTTTCTGGGTCTCCCATATCCTCAGTGGTAAACAGGGAGTAGCTGAAGCACCCTCAACCCCTGGGGTTATGCGTCAGAGGAACTGGGACTGAAGTCTTCCTGTTCCTTCCCCTCACCCCCTGCCTGGTTTGATAGGCCCCAGCAAGCAGCATCAGCCAGCCCAAGTTTATTTTTAATCACACGATTACCCAGGGTCTTTTGTCACTTAAGCAGTTTAATTGGGAGCTGCAGCACTCCCCTCCCACAGCAGAGCAGCCAGAAGAAGCGTCAGCTGGCACAGCCTGGTAGCAGTGGACAGAGGAAGCCAGTCCTTGAAGCCAGCCTCTCCCCAGAGGCAGTTCTGGATGTCCAAGGCCAGTCTGGTCCTATCCAGCAGATGGGAAAGGGCAGAGTCCCTCACTGAGGGAATGTCCTTGAGCATCTGCAGCCCCTGGCCAGGTGGTGCCCATGTGTGTTGATCAAGGGGACAAACCATGACTGAGACTAATTTGTTGGGCAGCAAGTTGGAGGGGATGAGGTTATCTGTGTTATTTCTTAACTGTTCGTCCATTCAACTACCGCTCATCCTGTCTGTCCATCCATCCAATCAGCCATCTCATAGACTGAGCTATTGCTCATTGAGCACCTACCTGATATAACTTCTCCCACTGCTGAACTTCCTCAAATTCTCAGAGGTGTTGCCTACCTATCCATCCATCCATGCATTCAACCACCCATGTATCCAAACATTCATGCATTTAACCACACATCCATCCATCCATCCATCTATCCATCCATCCATCCATCCATCCATCCATCCATCTATCCATCCATCCATCCATCCATCCATGCATCCATCTATCCATCCATCCATGCATCCATCTATCCATCCATCTATGCATCCAGCTATCCACCCACCCACCCATGCCATACATTCATTCACTGTTCATTGAGCACCAACAGGCCTTTTCTCCCACCTTCAGACCCACTTAGCTTCCAGAGGCATTGCATAGTCACTCATCCATCTGCCCACCCATCCACCCCACATATCTGTGTGTACCTCACTGAGCACCTACCAATTACCTTCCCCCACTTTCTTAGAGGTGGTGCCTACTCATTGTTCCCAGCTGCCTGGGTACCCTCTGTGTCCTCCCTAGGCCCCTGGCATATCCCCTGCCAGGTTTCCAGCCTCCTCTCCACCCTCTGCCTCACCATAACTTCCGTGGTCGATACTTACCTCCTCGGAGAAGGAAGGAAACTAACAGAAGACCTACTATGTATTGGGCACACAGGCTGCCTCTGTTTTCTCACTAAGCAGTCATCACACGTCCATAAGGGACCATCCTACTTTTCTAAGAAGGCACAACTGGCAAGGAGTAAGGAACAGAAGGCATATTTAACTCCAGATCCAGGATTCCTTCTGTTGCCCCCAGCAGTCACACAGGAAGCAGCCCCCATGCTGGTGGACCCTGAGAAGTGTTAAGAGTCAGTGTCCAGAATTCCAGATTCCCACCCGGTTCCCCCGCTGCCCCAGCTAAAGGACTGCTCTCTTCTGTGTCCTCATCTCCTCATCTGTAAAATGGAGTAATGAAAACCACTCGCAAAACAAAACATTAGGTACGTTGGCTGTCCACCTGGCAAACTCCAAATTCTGACAGCTTCCAACCCCTGGAGGCCACTGCCCTGTCCCTGAGTCCACATCCCCTGTGGCCTCATGGGCCAGGGAAGCAGACAGCTTGCAGTCCTCTATGAAGCAAAGCCCCTTCTTTCTCCTTCTGTTGGTAATCTCCTATTCATCCTTCAAAACCCAGCTGGACTGTCACCCACTCTGGGAGGTCACGGCTCTCCAGACCCTATTGTCTCTTGATTTCTACCGACTGCTCTTGAACCCACAGGGGGAAGGAAAAGGGCCTGCCCCTCAGGCCACTGCACAAAGTAGAACTTTGGAATGCTTTTTCAAAAGCATTATTTCTCTGCCTAGGTCCAGGACAATTCTTGGCAGGTTTCTCTTACTAGGAGTACCCAGGCCAAGCACTGAGAGGGATGGGGAATCCTAAGCAGTCATCACACATCCATAAGGGACCATCCTACTTTTCTAAGAAGATACAACTGGCCAAGAGTAAGGAACAGAAGGCGTATTTAACTCCAGATCCACAGTCACAGCCCAGTTCATGCCAGCCCTCACCCGGCTTTGCCATCCCATAATCCAGCACTTCCCCGCATGACAGAGAGGCAGGCCCAGGACGTGGAATGAATGTCAGCACTAATCTGTTTAGGCTCAAAAGGAGGCGGATCCAGAGCTCTCCATGCACAGCCACCCCACTGGGCAGCGTGGCTCACTGGCTGCCGGAGATAAGAGGCAAAAGGGGCGGCCTGGAGTACACGCATGGCCACTCCCTGCTGGGGGTAGAGGCCAGAGTCTCCCTGCACAGGTGTGACCAGAGCTGATAAAGGCAATGGAAATAAAGTTTGCCACGGGCTGAGAGTAGAAAATTCACGCTTCTGATGCCTTGCACATATTTGATAAGCTGGCTCTTGGCCTCGCGTCCTTGGACGTCTGGCATTTGGAATTCTGCAGAAGCTTTGTGCGTATTTTGCTGAACACACCAGGTGGCTGCAGTGCTGATGGGATCTGAGAGGGGATCAGAACCTGGGAGAGGGGAGGTGCCCGAGGACCAGCGTGAATCTGCCTGGTGTGAGCAGTGGGGACACAGAGGCACAGGGCAGGGGCTGGAGGGGAAACCCACGGAATGATCGATAACAGCACAGCCAGGAATGCAGGAGCTGCCGGATGCTAGGGGCAGCGCTCCAGCTGCGCGTCTGCGTGCCCCCCCGGTTCATATATTGGGGCCCGAATCCCCGGTGTGAGGGTGTCTGGAGGTGGGGGCTTTGGGCGGTGATTAGGGTTGGAGGAGGTCATGGGGATGGGCTCTGGTGATTAGTGCCTTTGCGAGGAGAGACACCAGTACCCCTTGCCCCTCAATGCGAGCAAATGGCACGAAGGCTGCCGTCTGCAGACCATGAGGGACTTTCCAGCCTCCAGCGGGCTGAGAAACACTTGTGTTGTTTGAACCATGTAGTCTAGAAGATTTTTGTTACAGCAGCCTGAGCTGACTCAGGAGGAGACGTGATTCCTACTAGGACTTTATTCATCAACATTTACTGCACACACACACTGGACGCTTTGGGATCAGCACACAGCTACAGAACAGCTTCTCCATAGGGTGACAACAGCAGTTACCCTACACATAGGGGCCAGGAGAGCGCTCCCAGGAAGTTGCTCTGTGTCCCCCTCACCTTCTCCAGCCTCCTCCAGGCGGGATCCTTCGATCCTGGTGCACTCTGCCCAGCTCCTACATCCCTGCCCACCAATTCCTGTGGATTCAGGCTCCAAAGCTTCTTTCTCCCTCAGATCTCCTTCCCTCCTTTCCTACCGGGCTACTGTGACATCCCCAGATGGCTCTTTGTGGCTCTGTGAGGCCCTGCCAAACCCTCAGGGTCCTCTTCCTAAGACCCCGTCCGCTGCACCTCCTCCTGCCTGCAGAGTCTCAGCTGCTCCTTCGCCCAAGCCCTCAGCCCCACACCTGGTCTCAGCCTTCCCTCCGGGTCTAACCCCAGCTGGGCATCCCAGGCCACACTTCATGCATCAGCCACCCTGAGCTGCCACCAATGTGCAGCTGCAGGCCCCTGGCTCCTACCCAAGGGGAGGAAAGTGGAGGAACCAGGAACAAACAGGGCCCCCGGGGTCACATTCACACATCTGGCAAGTCGCCACCCCCATGACTGAGGCTTTAGCCCAAGGCCCGGGGGTGGGTCTCTGGCCTCCCTCAGAAAGCTCCTGCCCCCGTGGGCTTCCAAGTGGGGTTGGGCGATCAGATCCCTGGGAGGTCTTTCCATGACTGCAGTAGAGGCTGGTCACACCCTGCAGCAAGCATCACTGAGACCCACGTGGGGAACTCTGCCAGGCCCTCCTTCCCCACCTCTGAGTGCCCTCTCTGTGCTCTGCTCTGTGAGCCTGCAGGTGGGCCTGGCAGGCTATGCTCCCGATGTCCTGGGGAGTTCCTGCTAGGATCTTTCTATGGGAGGAACGAATGAACTCAGAAGGCTGGAAGAGGGCAGGCAGCTTCCTCCCTCCTCCTTGCTCCTTTCCGAGTCCCTCTAGGGCAGCCACAGTGGCCCCAGCAGTCCTGGCATCTCTCTGTGGACCCACTGCCCGCCTGGCTGTGACCCTGCAGCGGTGACTGTGGTGGTGGAATTGTGATGGCTGGGGACGGAAGTGCCAGCGTTCCTCCAAGCACTAGGACATCGCAGAGCCAGCCAAAGTTTCTTGGGGCCAATAGCCCTGGGTGTGGGAGCCCCGGCTGGGCCACACCCCACCTCAGGCATCTGAGGGGCCCCCTGGCTGCACCCCTGCAAGGCCTGAGCTTGGTCAAGCGCACAGGCCACCTCTTGAGTGATAAGCACTGTCTTGTTCCCCACCAAGGCCTGAGTCCAGGTAGCCACTTCCCCCAGCCCGGGCAGCGGCAGCTGTGCCCTGCAGCCCTCATGTGAGAGTGAATGCACAAGAGGACAGACACCAGAGGGGGCACCAGCGCCTCAACCCAGCATCGGCGGCAGCACCAGGGAGCCAAGCAAACCTCTCAGCAAGCCGTCCCCAGCGGCCAGGACTTCCCCATCAAGGATTGCCATTTTCACCCCACCTCCAACTGTCAACCAGAGAGAGCCACATCTGGCCCCCGCCACCAATGACTCAGAAGGCCCCAGTGCTAGTGAGCCCTCCCCTTCTCTGCTATAAAGCTTTTCCCTCACTGCCTGCCTTCGAGCCTCTGCCTCATGCAAGTGGCAGGGCCCAGCTGTCTTGCCAGAGCAAGCTCGTGACACCCAGCCTCTGCTTGCTCCCAGTTGGGTGGTCTCCATGTATTTCCACGCCAGCCCTGGGTACCCACATCTCTCATCTGTCACCCTCCCTGGGTTGAAACACCTGTGTCTCAGGCCTGGGGCTCTCAGTCCCTCAAAACAAACCTCCGGGCCTCTGTCCTCTCCTGCTGCCTTGAAAACACAGTCTTGGCTGTGTCCCTTGGCTCTGTCCCGCCCCTATGAGTGGTCCTGCCACCGTGGTGGCTACTCTTGGCATGTCCTGCCCTGCACTGGCCTGGCCTGAGGGAAGCCCGGAACTCAGGAGAGCCCCAATCCTCTCCTGGGAGCGTGGGTCTCGTGTGGAGTAAGCTTGGATGGGTAGAGCTGCTTGGAGCTGGACTGGCCCCCGCCTGGCCCAGGGTCTGCCTCCTACTTCTGTGAGCTGTCCCACTCCCTGCCTCACCCAAGCTGTCCCTGGGTCACCCGCTGCCTCGGAAGGTGCAGTCTTGGTGGGAAACACACTGTTAAGGATGCAAAGGCAACTGCGGCTCAAAAGGAGGCCCTGTGCCTCGATCCGCCACACCTGAGACCTCGAGTAAGCGTTATTCCTTCATCTGTGTTCTTCACAGTGTTCAAAAAAGGCCTCGGATATGAAACCATTTGGGTGCATTTGTGGAGAAGGCAGCTGAGCACTTGTGTGCTGCATCCTCCTCCTCCAGCCTCCAGCCAACCCGACGGAAGCCTAGGGCCTGGGGGCTTTCACGGGAGTTACTGAAGGGGGAAATCACACAGGTGCTGACCCGAGACAGGGCTGAGGACCTGCTGGGTCAGAATCTCACACCCAGGCTTCAAAGATGACTCTGGCACGGTTCAGGAGGCCATGAACTCACCCAGCATATGTGGGGGCAGAGCCCAGGGCTGGGTAGCATGCTCAGCCTTACCTGCAGCACAGAAGCAGCCTCTCCCACCACACTCTCCCACCTCTCCAGGACGGGGAAGGCTGGGCTTCCCTTCAGGGTGGAGTTTGCAGGGTGCCCCATGCTCACAGCCCCCATCTCCCTGCTGCTTTCAGGGTCACCCCTAGGAGGCGCAGATGGGAGCCTCTGGGTCTGGTCCCTGTCCTCCCTCTTGTTGCTCCCCCTTGGTCATCAGCACTTGCAGGTGGCCTTGGGTGACTCTTCTGTGTCCCCAGGCACGTCACGACCTCCCACCTCAGCTCCTCTATACCCTAATGCCCCCACACTGGGGGGAGGGCTCTGCCCCACCCTTCCCATCCCAGCCTCAGGTCTGGGCTCTCCAGATCTCTCTGCCGCTGCCCCTGGGGATGAGGGTGGCTTGTCTGCTTCCCTCTACCGCTGTCCTCCCCTCCCTCCACCCCTACACTCCCCTCCCTCCACCCCTGCACTCCCTGCTCAGTCTCTTCCCCTGGCTCATCCATGGTCCCCACAAGTGACTGGGGACTGGGCTGCATGGGGACAAGCCCGAGGTGGTGAGACTCCGCTTGGGTTCACAGAGGTAGGAGACTGAAGGGCTGGGTGGGGTGCACCACCCTGAAGTGGAAACCAGTGGCAGAACTTGCAGCAAGTGCGTGGGGAGGTGGCAGGTGGGGAGGTGGGGCTCGGCGCCCTGCTTAGCATTGCCCTGCTCTCCAGAGCTGGCCCTGGAGCCCTGGGCAGCCGGGATGGGAGGGACCCCGGCAGTTAGCAGCTGGCTACCCAGAGAGCACAGTCCTGTTTTCTGCTGGTGGAAAAGTCCTTTCATGGTCTGACGTTCTCAGGCTCCTAATCAACCACAGCCAGGAGCCATGGGGGCCGTGTTTCCTTGTCACATCCTGGCAGGACAGCTGAGTCATTGAAGACTGGCTTACAGACCAGTGTTGGGATTTGGAAGCTTGTTTCCAGGGCAGCCTTTAGACCTGGCACTGCTGGTGGCCACTGGGCTTGCATTGGAGATAGCACTGTTTGGGTGGGGCTGACCTGGCCCTCCCTCCACGTCCACAGGCCCCAACTCCATGCTGAGTAGCAGAGACAACAGCATGAGTGTGCACATGAGTATGTATATGTGTGTGCATGCATGCTGCGCATATGTATAGTGTGCATACATGTGAATAGGCATGTGTGTGCATGTATGTCACATGGTACATGTATTGCAGTATGCACGTTTGTGAGTGTCCATGTATGCATGCATGCTGCATATGCATGTGGTGTGCATGTGTGTGTCCACATGTGAGCATGCATGCTGCATGGTGCCTGTATGTGCAGTGTATGTGTGCACACATGCATATATGATGTACATACAGCACACATGTGTGAGCACGTGTGTGCACATATGTGAATGTGTGTACGTATACATGGAAAATACTAAATGTTAGAGGAAAAAAGAGAGGGAAGGAGGCAGGAGATTGCACTGCTATATGGAACAGTGGAGCAGAAATTGGGTTATCTTGTCCAACCTATACACTTCCTAGTCAGGAAAACTAAAGAAGCCATATGACTTGCCCGAGGTCACACAGCAGAGAAGGAACCTGGGTCTCAGCTCCCAGTTTATTTCTCAGCCAGCTGCACCACACTGCCTGGAGGCTCTTCCTGTTCCCAGGAACTCTAAGCTGCTCCCAGGACACCTACTGCAGACAAACCATGCACTGAGGTGGCCTCGCCCAGACGTAAGTCACCGAGAGACACTGCTGTTCCGAAAGCCACCAGTGCCGCAAGTGCCCCATGGATGGAATCCCCAGACACAAGGTCCTTTTGGCAAGAGTGAGCAAGTCAAGGGTGAACATCCACTAACCAGAAAAGGGGACCGTTCCCTGCCCATCCCCATAACTATGGTGGGTGCCTGGCTGATGTTTGGTGCTCCCTGGAGGGACTGCTGGCAGGAGGGCAGGAAGAGACAGTCCCTAGAATCAGGGAGGGCCAGTGCCCAAAGGGGGCCTCGTCAACCTCTAGTCCATCAGCTCCCAATGACCTCAGATCCAACCGTCCACCTCTAAAATAAACATTTTCTAATGCTGCCCCTATGTTGCCAGGAAATACAATTCACAGATATTAGAAACTTTCGGTATACCGACCCCCAATATAATTCCTTCTAACTGTTAAGGTGCAGACAAACCAAAAGAAGGACACTGTTTAAAACACAACTGTCTGCATCTCCATGTGAAATGCTACACAGATGGATTGACCGCGAATGTGAAAACCACTAGTGCAGAATAAGCCAGCGACCCCCTCCCACCAGTCCCGCTGCTTCACAGTGAAGTGGAGAAAAGCTCTTGGAAAAGTTTCAAATTAAAAGCCAGCACTGGAGAGTGCTGCTGCTAAGATGTTGCAGAACCCCCCACTGACAGCAATCAGAACACTGCACAACAGAAAGAGCAACAAATCTCCCCATCACACACACAGTGACCTGAGGGTTCCGAAGAGTAGATGAGAGCAGTCAGATGGGCTCAGGCATTAGTTTGCATTTTAAGGGTGCTTTGTCCTGAGGGCCTGCTGCAGACACACAGCCATGTGGCACAGGCAGCTAAAACCCCAGGACAGCTGCCATCTTTCAGGCTGAAGGATTCAGGGGAAGAAATGCAGGCAACTGTAGGGGAACTGGGGAGTGAGAGGAAAGCCCTGGAGGGAGAAAAGCCGGAGGAAGGAAGTCCCCAGTTCTGGGTGCGCATCAGCAAAAGTCCCAGGCTGATCCTGAATCATGCCTGTGTAGGACAGGCCGGAAGGAGTGGAGCAAAAGCTTAAATGAGTGATCGGAGGCTTTAACCACTGAAGGCAAGATGGAGCTTCCAGTCTGAGTCTAATCATAGTAACTGTCAGCTCAAACAAATCACCAACATTCTCCAGAGGAATATATCAGAACCCACAATCTACACAAGGTAATACTCACAATATCAAGCAAACAATCCAAAATTCCTGGGAAAATATGACCCATTCTCAAGAGAAAAGACAAGAGATAGCAGGCTTGAGATGATGCAGATGCTGGAATTAGGAGGCCATGACTTTAATGCCACTATTGTAACTATTTCAACAAGGAAAGGTAAATGTGGTGATTTTTTTTTTTTTTTTTTTTTTTTTTTAGATGGAGTCTTGCTCGTCACCCAGGTTGGAGTGCAGTGGTGCGATCTTGGCTCACTGCAAGCTCTGCCTCCTGGGTTCATGCTATTCTTCTACCTCAGCCTCCCGAGTAGCTGGGACTACAGGTGCCCGCCACCACACCCAGCTCATTTTTTGTATTTTGAGTAGAGACAGGGTTTCACTGTGTTAGCCAGGATGGTCTCAATCTCCTGACCTCGTGATCTGCCTGTCTCGGCCTCCCAAAGCGCTGGGATTGCAGGCGTGAGCCACTGCGCCTGGCCGAACATTTTCATAAATAGGAACCAAATGAAAATTTTAGAGTTGAAAAATACAATATCTCAAAAAATCCAACGGACAGCCTTAGTAAGATAAAGGTGACAAAGAAAAGACTCAAGGAACTTGCAAATCAATGACTTTTGTCTAATCTGAAGAAGAAAGAAAAAAAGACTGAAAAAAAAAGACAGTGTCAGGGTTCCAAAGGACAGTATTACAAAAAATTTAAGGATTGGATAATCAGAGCCACAGAGAATGAGGCAGAAAAAAATATTTTAAGAAATAATAAATAGAAACTTCCCGAATTTTATGAAAGAAATGAATGTACAGATTCAAGAAGCTCAGCAAAAGCAGTTCTAGTTCCAGGGTAGATGGAGTACACACACCACACTCCGTTTCCCTAGTTAAGGCAGCTAGTAAACTCGGACAGATGCCGTTGTCTGTGGACTCTGAAAAATAAAGAGTAGCAGGCAAACTGGAGAAGAAAAGCAGACTTCCAAGTACCACTAAAGAAGCTGTGAGTTTTTTGACCCAGCCATCCCACTACTGGGTATATCCCCAAAGGATTATAAATCACGCTGCTATAAAGACACATGTGGCCGGGCGCGGTGGCTCAAGCCTGTAATCCCAGCACTTTGGGAGGCCGAGACGGGTGGATCACGAGGTCAGGAGATCGAAACCATCCTGGCTAACACGGTGAAACCCCGTCTCTACTAAAAATACAAAAA
>NW_012122265.1:3942479-3944257 GCF_000951035.1 Colobus angolensis palliatus | reverse complement strand
CAACATGGCACATGTATACATATGTAACAAACCTGCATGTTGTGCACATGTACCCTAGAACTCAAAGTACAATAATAAAAAAAAGAAGTTGTGAGTTTCGCATTTTTTCCCTTGGGGGATCACTTGGCTGGGACTCAAAGGTAGCCTGAAAGTCACATGTGAATAACAAGTGTGGATAAAAAGAGCTTCAAGAAAAGGGAGCCCCAGGGTTCAGAGAGCATGGGAGATCTTCCCTTTCATTCTTTATTGCATTTTCTCCCATCCACAGCCTCAGGTAATCCTATGGTGATGGAGGCTGGGCAGGCACCTAAAACTCTGGAGGAGGGGGATCCTTCTTTCTGGCCAGAGGAGCTGTGGTCCACATACATGGAGGAATCTCCTTTGCTTTTGGCCTCTCTTTTTCTGCCACTTGACCATAGATGAAGATCCATGTGCAGTAAGTTTATGGCAAAGCAGGGAAATTAAGGTCCCAGTTTTTCATCCACAAGCCTGATAAAGGGGTCTCCATGGACATGGAAAATGTCAGGAAGACTGTAGTAAGGAGGGAGCAGAACAGGGATCACGTGAAGCGGTGGATGAACTTCTAGGCTCAGCTCCAAGTTGTGCACAGGTGGATCTGACCTTAAACAGCGTATCAGTGATATTGAGAAAAGAACTAAGAGATAAAAACCACCACCATCTCCAAGCTTGGCCAGTGTCTGTGCACACGTGGGGGCAGATCTCAATTGCAAGCAAAGGGTTTCAAAGCTCATTTGACACTGGAAACACAACTCATAAAAGTCCTATAAAAGGATTTGGGACTTGATCTCAACCAAGTGCTCAAGTTAACCTTTTCCATCAGGTTTAATCAAGACCCAGAGTATCTTAACAAAATATTCCAAACGTCCATGACACAGGCTTCATTTACTCGGCATACCAAGAACTAGAAATACGCCACCTCTCAAGGGAAACAATGTAAATGAAAAAAAAAATTACTAGATGTGTCAAAAGCAGAATGTAGAGAAGACAGAGCAAAAAATAGTGACCGTGAAGACAGATCCTTAGAAATTATCCAATCTGAACAAGTGGGAGAGAAAAGCACATAAACTTAATGAATTCAAGAAGCTCTATGCATCCTAAGCAGGATTAGCTAAAAAAATCCATTCCCAGACATGTCAAAATCAAATTGCTGAAGACTAAACATGAAAAAAATATACACTGAAAGCAGCTAGAGAAAAATGACACATTTCATACAGAAGAACAACCATGGGAATGACTGCAGATTCCTCCTCTGAATCATGGAGGTCAGAAGGAAGTGGAACAGTATTTTTAAAATACTGCAACTGCAGGATTCTATACCCAGCGAAAATATCCTTCAGGAATAAAGGTTAAATCAAGACATTTTTAGATGAAGCAAAATCAAGAATATCTGTGGCCAGCAGGCCAACTTTAAGAGGAGTGCCAAAGATAATGCTTGGAATGGAATGTACATGAAACCAAAGAGAACCTTTGAAAGTCGGGAATAAAGGAAGTACAGACAAAATGGGCAATATCTTTTAATAGACTATACTTCACTTCTTACATTCTTGAAAATATGTATGGTGGTTGAAGTAAACATTATTATATTTTATGACACTACCTTCAATATAGGTGGGTTTAATACACGTGATAGCTACACCATAAAAGGGAGAGAATAAAGCAATCTATATGGTGGTAAGGTTTCCACGTTCTACTTGTAGTGGTCAAGCATTAAGCAAACTGTGAAAAGCTACATATGTGTATTGAAATCCCAGACTAAA
>NW_012122265.1:3940506-3941774 GCF_000951035.1 Colobus angolensis palliatus | reverse complement strand
AAAAAAAAAAAAAATCTGACTCGGGAGTGAACTGATCCGGGAGTTGAAGAGGGCTGCAAAGGTGGGAAGTGAAGTCAGTGCCTCAGTTGCTGATCCGTGTATGTTTTGTGTCCAATTCTTTTATCACCAAAAAAGAGAAGAAATATTGCAGTGAATGAAGATTCCTCTGCATTTTAGCACTGCTTTTTCAACTGTAGTTGGCTTTTAAATGAGGAGGACAATGGAAGAGATGAAGAATGAAGCTGAGACCACATCCATGGTGTCTATGCCCCTCTATGCAGTCATGTATCCTGTGTTTAATGAGCTAGAACGAGTAAATCTGTCTGCAGCCCAGACACTGAGAGCCGCTGTCATTAAGGCTGACAAAGAAAATCCAGGTCTCACACAAGACATCATTATGAAAATTTTAGAGAAAAAATGTGTAGAAGTTAACTTCACAGAGTCCCTTCTTCATACAGCAGCTGATGATATAGAAGAGTATATGATTGAGCAACCAGAGCCAGAATTCCAAGACCTAAATTAAAAGGCATGAGCACTTAAACAAATTCTCAGTAAGATCCCAGATGAGATCAATGACAGAGTGAGGTTTCTGCAGACAATCAAGGATATAGCTAGTGCAATAAAAGAACTTCTTGATATGGTGAATAATGTCTTCAAGAAATATCAATACCAGAACCGCAGGGCACTTGAATACCAAAACAAAGAATTTGTAAAGTACTCCAAAAGCTTTAGTGATACTCTGAAAACATATTTTAAAGATGGCAAGGCACTAAATGTGTTCATAAGTGCCAATCGACTAATTCATCAAACCAACTTAATACTTCAGACCTTCAAAACTGTGGCCTGAAAGTTGTATATGTTAAGAGGTACTTCTCAGTGGCAGTACTGAACTGCCTTTATCTGTAAATTTTAAAGTTTGACTGTATAAATTATCAGTCCCTCCTGAAAGGATCTAATCCAGGATGTTGAATGGGATTATTGCCATCTTACACCATATTTTTGTAAAATGTAGCTTAATCATAATCTCACACTGAAGATTTTGTATCACTTTTGCTATTATCATTCTTTTAAGAATTATAAGCCAAAACAATTTATGCCTTAATGTGTTATTATATAACATTCCTTAAAAGAATTGTAAATGCTGGTGCTTGTTTCTGACATTTTAACTCGAAAGTGATATGCTGCAAGATAATGCATTTAACAACATTTGGTGGCAAATATTCAATAAATAGTTTACATCTGTTAAACATTTCTTTGCTTGAAAAAAA
>NW_012122265.1:3924204-3936213 GCF_000951035.1 Colobus angolensis palliatus | reverse complement strand
ATTAAAGTAGTCTCAAGTGCAAGGAAAATTGCCAGGGATATATAGGAACATTGAATAATGATTAAAAAAAAATCAGTTCTCCAAGAAGACATGCCAGTCCTGAATAACTTAACCAGTATAATAATACCTAATGCCAGCATAAACCCACAACCTAACATTGGAACTTCAAACTACATGAAGCAGGCCGGGTGCGGTGGCTCAGACAAGTAATCCCAGCCCCTTGGGAGGAGCCGAGGCAGGTAGGTCACCTGAGGTCAGGAGTTTGAGATCAGCTTGGCCAACATGGTGAAATCCTACCTATACGAAAAAAATTAAATTAGCTGGGTGTGGTGCCAGGTACCTGTAATCCCAGCTACTTGGGAGGCTGAGGCAGGAGAATCACTTGAACCCAGGAGATGAAGGTTGCAGTGAGCCAAGATCATGCCACTGCACTCCAGCCTGGGTGACAGAGTGAGATTCTGTCTCAAAACAAAACAAACAACAAGCACAAAGCAGAAACTGACAGATCTGTTAAAAAAAAAAAAAAAAAAAGGACAGGCACACAATGATACTGGAAAATTTCCACATTCCCATGCTCTCAGCAATCAACAATAGAGGACAAGTCAGCAAGGCTATAAACACTTAAAAATACCATCAAAAGGACAGAATTGACATTTAAAGAACACCGCACTCAATAATAAGGAGCATAATACACGTTCTTTTCAATGTCCACAGAATATTCATCAAGATAAACCACAGCCGGAGTCAAAAAAATAGAAAAAGAACAAAATCAACTCAAAGCATGGACAAGGAAGAAAATAACAAAATAAAGACAGCAATCAATAAGCTAAAAGCACAGCGAGAAAGGAGAAAACTTAATGAAGCTCAAAGGTAGTTCTTTGAAAAGATCAATAAAATTGATAAAATTTTAGTAAGACTGACAAAGAAATAAAGAGAGAAGACACAAATTACTAAAAGAGATGATACCACTACAGAGTCCACTTTAAACAGATAATGAGGGAATACTATGAAGAAGTCTAAGATAAATTTGACAAGTTACGTAACATAATCTGATTCTCTAAAAGTTGCAAAACTTCCAGAACTCTCCTAGGAAGAAAGAGATAAACTGTCTTACATCTATTAAAGATATTAATTGTGTGCGCGCATGTGTGTGTGTGTGTGTGTGTGTGTGTGTTTGAGACGGAGTCTCACTCTGTCGCCCAGGCTGGAGTGCAGTGGCGCAATCTCAGCTCACTTCAACCTCTGCCTCCTGGGTTCAAGGGATTCTCCTGCCTCAGCCTCCTTAGTAGCTAAGATTACAGGTGTGCGCCACCATGCCTGGGTAATTTTTGTATTTTTAGTAGAGACGGGGTTTTACCATGTTGGCCAGGCTGTTCTTGAACCCCTGACCTCAAGTAATCCACTCACCTTGGCCTCCCGAAGTGCTGGGATTACAGGTGTGAGCCACTGTGTCCGGCAACTGTGTAGTTTAAAAAGCATCTGGAAAAGACATCTTGACTCAAACGGTTTCACTGGTGAATTTTGCCAATCATTTCAAGAAGAAACAACGCCAATTCTACACAATTTCTCCAGGAAAGAGAAGTGGAGGGAACACTTCCCAGATTAATTTATAAGGGCAGCATTATTCTGATACACAAACCAGACAAAGACAGCATCAGACAATGATACACCGATATCCCTCAGGAGCATAGACACAGATCCTGAAAATACCAGGAAGTCAAATCCAGCCATATATTGATAGAAAAGGAATCACGAGCAATTGTGTTTTTTCCTGGGAGTGCAAGGCTGGATCGATATTTGAAAAATCTTTTGACGTAAGCTACCGTGTCAACAAACTAATGAAGAAAAACACATCATGATAGCAACTGGTGCAGAAAAAGCCTTTGAGGAAATTCTACATAGGTGATAGACCTCCTGGTGAGCTTGAGCAGAGCCCAGCCTGGAACCTGTGGCCCATGCCTTCCACATTTGGGCTCTGAGTAGCTTGGCAAAGGCAGCGGTAGGAGGAGGTAGAAATGAAGAGCTTTCTGGCCCCCATGGTCTCTAGCATTACTTGAACACCACAGACCCATAAGAGTTAGTGGCAGGTCCTCAGTGGCAGGAAAGGGAGGACAGGGATGAAAAGTCCAGGTGCCTGGGCAATGCTGAACACCTTCCAGACACAGCACGTTTCCAAGAAATGCTGACCAAACTCAAGAGCTGGGAAGTGCTGCTTCAAATATCTAGATTTGACACGGCCCCAGATGCAGAGAGACATTGATTACAGGGAGGCACCTGGGTCCCTAAGAAGATACTAAGACAGCAATAATAACAGCTATGATTACAAAATAATAAGTAACAATACTAGTAAAAGCAAGACCCTAGAAGTACTTTGAAATGTCCCATGCAATTCCCATGTGTTAAAACTCTGCTCATAATCTTTTTTTTTTTTCCCCCTGAGATGGAGTCTCCCTCTGTTGCCCAGGCTGGGGTGCAGTGGCGTGATCTCAGCTTACTGCAACCTCTGCTTCCCAGGTTCAAGTGATTCTCCTGACATGGCCTCCCGAGTAGCTGGGATTACAGGTGGCTGCCACCACACTCAGTTAATTTTTGTATTTTTAGAAGAGACTGGGTTTCACCATGTTGGCCAGGCTGGTCTTGAACTCCTGACCTCAGGTGATCTGCCCATCTCGGCCCCCCAAAGTGCTGTGATTACAGGTGTGAGCCACTGCGCCCGGTGTGCAGGCAGCCTTCTTCCTGCGGTATCCACCCTCCAGGGGCTTCCTGCGGTATCCACCCTCCAGGGGCTTCCTGCAGAAAGAGTGTGTGCAGGGGGCGTCCCGGACCCCTTACTCCATCCCTGCGCGGTGAGCATTCAACCTCTTGGCCTCTCTGGTGCCCTGTGGCCACCCGGGCAGAGCCGGTGGTTTTCCAGGCGCGTCCCCGGCCCTGGCCCTGGTCTGCAGTGGTGGCAGTGGGACCACAGCAGAGATTCTAGGGGCAGGGCCCGGCAGGTTCTCCTGGGAACCCGCCTCCCTTGCGCGGAAGGGACTTGCTCCTGGAGGCCACCATCGGCTCCGCACCCCGCGGCTGCCATCTAGTGGCCACGAGCGGAGACGCCGGGCAGAGAGTCCGCTCCTACCAGGCGAGCCACAGGCCAAGAGACGGAGCACACCGGGCCGGCAGGTTCTCCTGGGAACCCGCCTCCCTTGCGCGGAAGGGACTTGCTCCTGGAGGCCACCATCGGCTCCGCACCCCCCGGCTGCCATCTAGTGGCCACGAGCGGAGACGCCGGGCAGAGAGTCCGCTCCTACCAGGCGAGCCACAGGCCAAGAGACGGAGCACACCGGGCCAGCAGGTCCCCCAACGCCGCGGCTTCCGGAGGGGCCTCCCAGTGCGGGGGCCATCGTGGGGCCACTTTTGCATCACTCTCCGATTGTTGGAAATACAAGTTTACTTCCATCTTACAGGATGGCTTTCCGTTGCCCAGCTCTTGAATACCCAGCCCTCCCAGCTATGGCTGTGCAGGAAGTCACGCCTGTGACTTAGCCGCTTCACCGAGCCCCGGGCCCTGCGGATGTCCTGGGCCTGAGGGCCTCTGTGATCCTGGGGAGATGGCCCTGCTGCTCTGAGCTCATTTCCTCACTGTCCGCAGCGGGTTCAGGGTGACAGCTGCAGCCCCTGGGCGAGCAGGTGCAGGAGACATCCCCAGTTCCCCCAGACACAGGTTCCCAGAGCGAGGCAGAGAACCTTCCAGACCCCAGGCAGGAGGTCTCTCTTCTACCCTCCAGCCAGGGAACACTCCCTTCCTGAATGTCCAGGCTCTGATGGGAAAGATCCTTTACCTGAAAACGCTCAAATGCTGGCCTGGGTTCTCTGAGCCTTAAAAGCACATTTGTAGAAACGGGGATAATAAGGGTTCCAGGAGCACTCACTGATCCTGAGGACTGGGCACTGTGCTGGGCCTGGGATAGATGGGAGGTGAGCCAGAGAAGAGCCCCGGTTAGCAGGCAAAGTCCTCACGCTGCCTGACACAGAGCACACCCTCTGTCCTTGTCGCCCTCTCCCAGGAACAGGCATCTGAATCCACTGCCCCCTGCACACTCCTTCCCTCCAGCTGTATGGAAGGAGGCTGTGGCTACCTCTCTAACTAGTCTCACAACCCGTACTGCCCTCTCTGGGGTCCAGGCAGGTTCCACGGCGTCATGCTGGGTCCTGCTTTCTACCATTAGCAGGGGGAGGTGGGGAGGCTTGGAGCTGCTGAGGGCAGGACCTCAGCTGCACACTCTGAGGACCAGGCAGCCCCACACCCCTATCATCTGTCACCACGCAGCCTTGAACATATTCTGACATAAGGAATTTCGCTTTGTAAGCTGCTTTGTGTTTCTGAGAATGTGTCCTCTAAGCTCACCTTTACACAGATCTGTGGCTTCTCTTATGTAGACCAGCACAGCATGTTATGAAAGAGGCCGGATACATAGAGCAGACTCCGGGCTCAGACCCAGGCTCCAAACCTCCTGGGCCAACCGCTCCACCTCCCCAGGCCCCAGTGTCCATGTCTGCAAAATGGGGCACTAGTGGTTTCCATCATATTGGACGTTTGGCAAGGATTATGGAGGGGAGTCGTGTGAAGGTCAAAGGCTGGCAGGGAACAAATGCTTAATAAATGTAACTATTCTTATTTTTATTCCTCCGTGCATCCCTTTAGCAGACAACTATCTACTGAGTCCCTGCCCTGAGCAGGAGAGACAGGGAGCAGGAGGGTTAACAGCAGTGTCAGGAGCTGGACTCCCTGGGTTTGAATCCCAGTTCTGCCACTTATGAGCTGGCTGACCCCGAGTAAGGGGCTTGCACTCTCTAGCCTCAGTTTCCTCATCTGTAAAAAGTGATAACAACCATATCAACCCACGCAGATAAGAGGGAGCACAGCAGGCCCGTGGCTGCTGCCCTGAGAAAATCCTGCCTGCGGGGCTGGCCCCTAGCTGACACCTGGCAGCTGAAATGTCCCCTACATGGAGAGGCCGGGACACCCAGCCCTGCGGCAGCAGCTCCCATGGCGTGTTGAGCCAACACTGCGGTTTATGCAAGCAAAACTCCAGCTTTCCTTCCAGGAGTTGGGAATTGTGGCACGTGCCAGGCAGACGGTGCCTACGTGACGGGCTTCCCTAGGGAGGAATATTTCACACATGTGGCTGCATTTTTTCCTGGTGGGTGGGGAATGTGCTGTGTCCCCTCGCAGGAGAGAGGAAGGGGGGGGGCTTCAGTCTGCCCATGGATGCCTGCAGACTCTGCCTGAGCTGTGGCACTCTTATAAACCTTAGACAAGAGGATGACTCTATATCGAGTCCTGTGAGTCCTTCTAGAGGATCCCAGAACGTGTGGGTGGGGTCCCCCGACACACCATCTCACAAGCCTGCATGAGTGGCCCAAATGACCCCAGACCAGGAGGCTTGGACGACAGACATTCATTCTCTCAGTTCTGGAGGCTGGAAGTCGGAGATCACAGTGTCTGTAGGGTAGGCTCCTTCTGGAGGTGAGAGACAGGACTAGCTGGAATCTCCTAGGCTGACTAAGAATCCCTAAGCCTAGCTGGGAAGGTGACCACATCCATCTTTAAACACGGGGCTTGCAACTTCGCTCACACCCGACCAATCAGATAGGAAAGAGAGCTCATTAAAATGCTAATTAGGCAAAAACAGGAGGTCAAGAAACAGCCAATCATCTATCGCCTGAGAGCACAGCGGGAGGGACGATGAGCGGGATATAAACCCAGGCATTCGAGCTGGCAGTGGCTACCCCCTTGGGGTCCCCTCGCGTCGCATGGGAGCTCTGTTTTCACTCTATTAAATCTTGCAACTGCACACTCTTCCGGTCCGTGTTTGTTACGGCTCAAGGTGAGCTTTCACTCACCGCCAGACCGGCCCTTGCCTTCCACACCTCCAGATCCGGCAGGGTGCCTGCTGCACTTCTGATCCATCAAGGCAGTGCCCAATGGAACTACAGGCTCGCCACTGTTCCCGTGCGGGCTAAGTGCCTGGGGTTCGTCCTCATGGAGCTGAATAGAGCTGTAACACTCACTGCATGGCCCAAGATTCCATTCTGTGGAATCCGAGAGGCCAAGAACCCCAGGTCAGAGAACAAGAGGCTTGCCGCCATCTTGGAAGTGGCCTGCCACCATCTGGGGAGCTCTAAGAACAAGGACCCTCCCCCCGCACCCCCCCGTAACAGAGGCTCCCAGGAAGAATCTGCCCCAAGCCTCTCTCCCAGCCTCTGGGACTGCTGGCACCCCTCAGCAGTCCCTGGCTTGTGGCCGTATCCCTCCAACTTCTGCCTCCATCTTCACAGTGAGAGCTAAGCCCCCAACTGACTGGACCAAGGGGACACCACAGAAGCCTTAAAAACTGAGTGGCGGGCAGGGCGCGGTGGCTCTTGCCTATAATCCCAGCATTTTGGGAGGCTGAAGCAGGCAGATCACTTGAGGTCAGGAGTTGAAGAGCAGCCTGGCCAACACAGTGAAACCCCGTCTCCACTAAAAATACAAAAATCAGCCGGGCATGGTGGCGGGTGCCTGTAATCTCAGCTACTTGGGAGGCTGAGGCAGAATTGCTTGAACCTGGGAGGTGGAGGTTGCAGTGAGCCCAGATCGCACCACTGCACTCCAGCCTGGGCTACAGAGCAAGACTCCACCTCAAAAACAAAAAACGAAAAAGCAAAACGGAGTTCCAACCACGATGGGACGGGAGGTTGGGCACATCTTATTATGCTGCTCCCTGTTGAGGTTTAGCCACAACTGGCCAGTGTTAATGTTAAAGGAGAGATTGTGAGACTGATGGAATGGGCTCCTGGTGGCAATAAGAGACCAGATTGTAAGCAAGACCTAAGACTGTGTGAGGCGAGGGTGAAATCACACACCCCACACTTAAATAAACTGGGTTCTGGCTGTCGTAGGGCTTTTCTCTTCCTCTAGCAGCCAGCAAGCCCTGGCTTTGGGATGGACGACAACCAAACCATCACAGCTCCATCAGATGCTAATAACTGACCCCATTCCAGCAGCCATAACTATAACTGTGATTGGATAAGAGGCTGATTTCAGTAGCTTTCTCTTGATAAGAAACCGCTGGCCAAAGACAGAGGCATGCGACGGCTTCTACCTTGGAGCCTCCAGGAGGAACCCACACTGCAGACACCTTGATTTCAGACTTCCAGCCTCCAGACCTGTGAGAAACTGGCTCTGGCTGGTTTACAGAGGCTGCACCCCGAGCTTTACGTTCTGGCTGGTTTACAGAGGCTGCACATCAAGCTTTACGTTCCTGCTTCACCTTTTGACATACAGAGCCTGACTGTAATGCCTTTAAATGTGAAACCTCCACCCCAGGTGAACATGGGACGCATGTAACATGCATGTGTGCTCAGTGCATGTGTCAGGACCTGTTTTGTGAATATTCACAGCTCCTCCTGTAACCTGCTGAGTATGCTTAACCTGCCATAACCTTAGCCAATGCAGTCAGCATGAAGGCCCGTTCCACCCGCCCCTCCTCGAAGCGCCTGCCTCTGGTTTTGGCTACAGGCCCACTTCCCAGCTCGCAGGTTGTAACCCTTTATAATAGTCTCCTTTCTAAATGTATAAATCGTGCAATTCTTAAGCTGACACGTGACTTTCTGCTCCCCGCCTTTGTTCCCCCTCTCTCCTCTTCTAAAGTCACCTGCCATTGCATTTGGAGGCCATCGTAATCTAAGATCTCATCTCAGGATCCTTAATTACATTTGCAAAATTTGCAAAGATGCTTTTTCCTCCCCCCACCCCCAAATAAGGTCCGACTCACAGCACCTGGAAGTTAGGATGCATGCTGGTCATGGCGGGGCCAGCCTTCAGCCTCAGATAGGGTCCTCGAGGGGACTCAATGAATCCCCACCCTACAGCGCTGTGGGAGGGTGCGGCACAGGGAGCAGCTCTGGAAGGCCCCATGGTGGCTGCTCCCCTGAGCATTGCACACCTGTCCCTAGGCAGTGGCCTGGGGGCTTCCAGCTGCAAGGAAGTTGCTGAGGCTGCAGATACCCCAGGAGCAAACGAAAGGACTAACCTGGAGGGTGGTAGTCGGGGTGGGAAGGCTCCTGGGAGGAGTGACCTGTGGGATGGAGGCTGGAGGATGAGCAGAGCCAGCAGAAGGCGGGTCCAGAGCCATGTTTGCAGGGCTGCAATGTGGGAGGTGACAGTCCCCTGGAGGATGTGCTGAGGGGGCTGCAATGCCCAGGGGCGGTGGTGGAGGTGCCAGCTTTCCAGGCTGCAGGTGGGGTGGGAGAGGCACCACTGGGAGGAGAGGTTGGGACCCTCCTCTATCAGTGTGCTGGGTCTCCGGACAAATGAGACAAAGCTGTCTGCTGTGGACTGAACAGCGTCTCCTCCCGGCAAATTCAAACATTGAAACCCAAACCTCTAACAGGATGGTATCTGGTGACGGGACCTTTGGGAAGTGACTGGGGTGAGATAAGGTCATGAGGGTGGGGCCCCCATGATGGGATTCGTGCCCTTACTAGGAGACATAGGAGAGTCCCAGTCTTTCTCTCCTTTGGCCACACGAGGGCACAGTGAGGAGGTGTCCATGAGCCAGGCAGGCTCCCTGACCCGGGACTTTCACTCTCCAGCACTGTGAGAAAATTGATTTCTGCTGTGTGAGCCCCAGTCTCAACTGTGTTTTGTTTCAGCAGCCTGAGCTGAGGCACCAGCCTTCCCCAGACCCACAGAACGAGGCACCACGTCTGTGTGGGATGATGAGGATGGTGAAGGGTGTCCCATGAGGGATGCGCCTCGATGGGTCTCCTGACTCATCCCGGGTGCAGGGCTGTTCCCCTCACATTCTGGAGAAGACTCCAAAACCCTCCAGAGTGTGGGGCTTCCCCGGCTTTGCCGTGTGTTCCAGTCCCCAGAGGTCGTCAGCAGGTCGGCTCCATTCGGTAGGTTCTGGGGGCCTGGGAGCCTGCATTCCTAACAAGCCCCCAGGTGGCCATGCCCATGCTGCGCTCCATGGTCCACGCTGAGTGGCAAGATCCTCACGAGTGGCCCTTGATCTCAGTCGTCCTTGTGCAGATATCCCCAAACCCGAGCTGCTCCGGAGAGCTTTTTAAAGCACAGAGCTTCGGATTCCAGGGTGGAGCCTGGGATTCTGCATTCCTAGCAAGTTCCCGGCTGCTGCTGCTGGTCTGGGCATCCAGCTGGAGCAACACTGTGCAGGTAGTTCTCAGCCCCAGTGGCTTTTCTCAATGACTGCTGCCCCGGCCCCGCCTACTCCATCAGTATCTGCGGCCGTGGGGTTCTTTGTGCAGTGCCCCGGGGATTCAGAGAACCCCTGACTTCGCTCCTGCTCTCTTTCTCTCAATCTGTCTAAGCTCATCTCATGAATATTTCATCTCTGAAGCAGATAGAACAGAGCAAAGCTCCAACAAAGCAAAACCTAAGCCAACGCGGTAGTTCTCAAAATTCTGCGGTTTTACAAACGTGGCCTGAAATTAGCTTACTTTTAAGCCGAAGGAAAATGGGGCCCATGTTAATCGCCGACCTCCCAAGTGTTCTGGCTGGAGAGAGAAGTTCTCCCTGGGTGGGTACTGTTAGTGGCATCCAGGGCCCCCCAGGCCAGCAGGATGCAGAGAAAATGAGACAGAATGTCAGTGGTGGGGGCACCTCTTTTGAGTCTGTATTCTGGAGTTGGTGGGCAGCTGGTCTGAGGGCCATGGTGAGAGTCTCCTATCAGGGTTTCTGTGGTGCCAAGTGTCCAGGTACCTGGAGACCACCCCAGGGTACTGCCCCTCCAGTCCAAGCCCAGCCAATGGGTGACAAGGCTGACAGTCCAGCACGGAGGTGCACAGACCCCAGGCCCCAGGTCCACAGATCCCACAAGCAGTGGAGGTCATAGCTCCTTCCTCAGTATGGGCCATCTGGGTGGCCTAGTGTCTACCTTAGCGCAGGTGTCCCTGGGTCCTCTCAGGTAAGCCACATTCACCTGGAGAGGCACGAGGTGAGGGGCACTAAGGCCACCTGGCCCTCTACAGCGGCCACCTGAAATATGTGCCCTCATTTCACCCTGGAGGAGGAGGGAAGCACAGACAGGTGGTGGCCTTGTTAGAGAAACTCAGAATGGAGGCGGGAGAGATGCTGTGCTTTTCAAAGTCATGGCTGGTGGCCAGGCCATGTGATGGGAGCACGCTCACCTGCATACCACCATGAGGCCCGGCCACACTGCACTTCCACCTGGGCACATCCCTTCCAGCCACTCAACTCCTCCCCAACTCCCCCCTTTCCCTGACAAGGAGCTTGACCTGAAGGAGCAGGGTGTGACAAGGGAACTCACTGGCTCTGCGACCTGGAACAAGTCACTTAACCTCTCTGAGCCTCAGTTTCTTCATGTGGAGGATAGAGCGAAAACCAATCGGCCTTGGAGGGTGGGTCTAAGTTACAACAGACGCATCCTAATGAACAGCAGTGATGAAGCACCTGCCATGCACAGCAGCCAAGTACACAACCATCCTTGAGACGGGGCCGTAGGATGGGAACTCCTGTCCGCATGGGACAGTGGGGGACACAGGGGCACAGAGGGTTCGCGGGCAGGGGTGGAGCTGCTCCAGAATAACTGTGCTGCCCTGAGGATTGGGTGAGTGGATGTGGGTGAAGCATCAGGGCCTGGCTCTGCAGGGAAGTGGAGCAGAACTTGGACATTCTCATGACTCCCATGCCCTTCTGTGCTCTGGGCTGCTCGGGACCAGGCTGGGCTCACAGTGGTCAGTGAAAGGCCACCTACTGGAGCCAGCCTCATGAAGGGGGTGGGGGCCATGTGCTTTCAGGCCAACAGCATCCACAGAAAGCACCCTGTGACCTGGACAGCAGCATGCCTGGCTCTGAGCCTGTTGGGCCATATGGATGCCCGACGCATAATGGTCTTCAGCTGACTGCAATAAAGAGCAGGCAGGCAGAATGCATTTGACAGGAGGGTGTCACCCCTAGAACCACACCCAGGGAGACAGAGAGGCCCGAGCCCCAGTGCAGGCTTACTCGAGAGAGAGGCTTAGCTGTCCTGTGCCTCTGGTCACACTGTGAGTGGATGTGACTCAGCATCATCCACACTATTAAACCACTTCTTAAAAGGGTGGAATGTATGAAAGTTAGATGCTGACATGAAATCATATCACATTAAACTGCATGTATTTAATCAGAGCTGTGGGAATCATAGAGCAAAGTTTTCCATCACTCAAACTATCTGATTATTAAGTCATCCATATACCCATCTATGCATCCACCCATCCATCCATCCACACATCAAGCCATCCTTTATCCCTCCCTTCCCCTCTCTCTTTTATCCATCTATCCATTCACCCACCCACCCATCCATCCACATACCTACCCACAAACCCATCCACTCACCCCTGCATCCACATATCCACCCATCCATCCATCCACCCATCCATCTACCCACCCACCCATGCATCCACATATGCATCCATCCATCACCCATCTATCCATCCATCCATTCACACATCAATCCATCCTTTATCCCTCCCTTGCCTCTCTCTTCTATCAATCTATCCATCAATCGATCCATCGATTGATCCATCCATCAAGCCATCCTTTATCCCTCCCTTCCACTCTCTCTTTTATCCATCTATCCATTCACCCACCCATCCATCCACATACCTACCCACACACCCATCCATGCACCCATGCATCCACATATCCACCCATCCATCCATCCACCCATCCATCTACCCACTCACCCATGCATCCACATATGCATCCATCCATCACCCATCTATCCATCCATCCATTCACCCACCCACCCATCCATCCACATACCTACCTACACACCCATTCATTCACCCATGCATCCACATATCCACCCATCCATCCACATATCTACCCATCCATCCATCCACCCATCCATCCACCCACCCATCCACCCACCCACGCATCCACACATGCATCCATCCATCATCCATCCATCCATCCATCATCCATCCACACATCCATCCATTCACACATCAATC
>NW_012122265.1:3893841-3920100 GCF_000951035.1 Colobus angolensis palliatus | reverse complement strand
CCACACATCTATCCATCCATTCACACATCCATCTGTGCTTTATCCCTGCTCCCCACTCTCTCTTCCTTCCTTCCATCCATCCATCCATCCATCCATCCATCCATCCATCCATCCATCCAGTTGGTCACACATTTATTAGCACCTGTTTTATGCCAAGTTCTCTGCAGGGCAGGCACTGATGAATCAGAGAAGGTGTTACATATGGCCCCTCTCCCAATAGATTCATAGGCCTGGGGGGAAGTAATCCATTAATGAAAGACAAGTCACTGAACAACAGCCCAAGGGAAGAAGACTATACCAGTTCTGTTTTGATCCAGGAGAGAAGTGTAAGGGCAGGAAGTGGGGAGGTGCAGAACTGAGGTGGAAGGGAAGAGGGAGTTGGGCCTGCCTACCATCTATTTCCTGTTTCCTGGGGAAACATTATAGCCCATGTCTGTGTGCCAGTCTTTGTGCCCTGAGTGGCACGGCCAGCCCCCTCCAAAGATATGCATGCAATTCAGGTCTGGTCAAAGGGTTCATCCCACTCCCTTGGCCAGCATGATTGGGTTAGGGATGGGCAGTGATTCAAATCAGTCCAGTGACTGGGAAAGAGGCACTCTTGCTCTTGTGTGACTACTAAAACAGCAGAATGCTAGCCTGGTGCTGCCAGTGACCACCTCTGCATGGCATGGGGGGGTTCATACAGAGAACACCAGGGAGAAGAGACAGAATGAGAGCTTCCTAAGGCTCTCTTAGCACCTGGATCCAGCCAGGACTGAAGCTGTTATTCCTAAACTTAAAAGCCATTAAATTTCTGTTTGGCATCAGCCAGGATAGGCTTGTTTTCTGTTATTTGTAACTAAGTGTCCTTAATAATATGGCAGGGTATAGCCTCAGCAAAGAGATCCAGGGGGTCCCAAGACGGCAAGAACTCCCATGAGGCTCTGAAATCCCCTGCCAGAGACCCAAGGTGGTTGGTGTAACATTAAGCGGGCACAAATGCATCTGGGGCAAGTCCCTCCCCAGCTCAGGCTTCATTTTCCCCATATGTGAAATACGTTTTGTTTTCTCACTTAAAGCTTCCCAACGCTTTCCTTGAATGACATTTTATACCTTATATCCTGAACTGCTCTGAAACTGGGAGGAAGTAGAGGACATCGGTATGGGGTGAGCACCTTGGAAATGGGAAGAAAGCCGTTACCTAGGAGGTACTGTGACAGAGGTGACCAGCTGCCTACCCCAGTATCGGTTCTTAGCTTATTCACCCATAGCAGGTTATCTGGAATAAAGCCAACAGCTCAGCCTCCTTTGAGATGACGTTATGGCTGGTCATCCATAATTGGAAGCAGAGTGGACAATATGTATGTCCTTAAAAGAGGGAACGTTTTCTTGAACCTTTCCTTCTTCCTCTATTGGAACGCAGATACAATGGCTGGAGTCTAAGCAGCCACCTTGAACTGCGAGGCAGCCTATGAAGGATGTTGGAGCAGCAAGAAAGGTGGAGGCCAGGTCCCTCTACGTTTGAAGCCCTCATATCAGCTCTGGACTGCTGCCCTCTGTCTTCTTTAATAAGACAGAGAAATACGCCTCTGTCTCACGTAAGCCATGTTCTTTAGTTGTTTTTCTGTCATATGTGGCTGATGGGACTTTGAATAGCAGTATGTCTTGGATATTCTGGCTGGGCGGAAGGAAAAGTCAGAGGGGAGGAAGGGGTCTCTTCTTTCAAGACATGGATATTTGGATTTTTGTGTTAATTTGAAACCATCTTATTTGATGCTTTCAAATTACAGAACATTTCCCTCAAACACCTCCGGGCCCTGGTTTAAGTCGCTAAAATAGTTTCCACTCCTAAGCAACCGCATCAGGGGTTTAATCAAACAATAGAGCAGTGTACGTGGATATCAGTGCCCCTCAGAACAGACGGGGCCGGAACGCTCCCTGCTGCCATAACAGGTAGAGAGGGATCACTCCTCACTTGTTAAAATGTACCTGTCGATTTTCTTCTTGTTTCATAACAACTCCATTTTGTCACTCTAATTTTAGTGGCAATGTTTTTGTTCCAATCAGCGATCATTTTGGAAAAGTAGGCTGCTAGAAGAACTCTTGGCATACAAAATGACAAGCAATTTTTAAACGGCATAAGACGGGTGATTTTTAACCACACGGAATTCTAAATCTGTTTTGAGTTGGTTAGTGCTCCTTAGAAAATAACTAGCTGTCCGGGAGATGTGATGTCCACTCTGCTAGCTCTGGTGTGGCAGGCCTACTGTGTGCCAGGGGCGGACATGGGGAGGCATCAGACAGGGTCCCTGCCTCAAGGAGTTGCAGAGTGGGGACGCAGATGAGAGAAGCGTAGATGGACATGGGCGCTGGGCTTTGGAACTGAAGGCTGGCTGTAGAGATGATGTTGGGCTAAGCATCTGGGAGAGCCTCACCTCTGCCTTCCAGCCCAGGGTCCTGCCCAGCCCCAGGAGGGGACCAGGCAGCAGCCAGACTGACCTCATTCTCTGGGCTCAAGAATCCAGAATGTAAGAAAGTTTGGCAGTTTCTCAAAAAGTTAAACACAGAGTTACCATATGAACCACCGATTCCACTCCCAGATAGGCACACCCAAAAGGAGGAAAAACAGGTAAGCATATCCTTACACATGGACATTCACAGCCGCACCACTCACAGATGCAGCCAGAAGGGTGGGAGCAACCCGAGTGTCCCCCAACAGATGAGCACATAACACAACGTGGTCCATACACAAAAGGAAGTGCTATTCAGCCTTCAAAAGGAACGACGCACCACCACAATGCCACAATGTGGACGAGCCTTGAGAACATGGCACCGAGGGAAGGACACCAGTCACAAAGTCCACGCTGGAGGATTTCATTGATAGGAAATGCACAGGAAAGGGAGTCCGCAGCAATGGGAAGTAGATTAGTGGCTGCCAGGGTTGGGGGGCACGAGGAGTGACTGCTAAAGCACATAGGGTTTCTTTTTGGGGTGATGGAAATGTCCTCAAATTAAATAGAAGTGACAATTCACAACTCCAGGAGGATCTAAATGCCACAGGATTTTTGTACTTTAAAATGGTTAATGTGAATTTCGCCTGAATTAAAACACAAAAGCCTTCCAGAATGGTCTGCTAGGGCTCAGATATGCCGTGCTGCCCTTCTCCCTGCTTCTTGCAGTCAGGTCACCACCAGGGGTCTTCTGGGTCTCCCCTGCCTGACTCTGCAGGGATCTGTGCAGTAAGGCGGGGCAGGGTGCTAGAAACACCCAGACCCCCTTCAGATCCAAGCTGGCCACTTTCTAGCTGGGGTAGGGGGCTGAGGATGTTGCTGAACTTCTTGGAGCCTCAGTTTCCTTCTTGGTAAAGCGGTAATAGCTGCACAGAGGGCCAGCAGTGGCATCAAAGAGATGATGCAGCATGCAGTGTAGATGTGAGCTCCCTCCCTGCCTCTCTACTGGGGCAGAGGCCATGTCTGATGGACAGAGTAGTTCTGCCAGTGGCTATTTACTGAGCAGGCTTCTGCACCAGACAGTGAAGTGGTGACGGAGGAAGTTGTGGACAGGGAGGATAAAGTCCCCAGCATCACCTGAGAGATAGGCAAGAACAGAGCTCCCCAAATTGGCCAAGTAATTCTGGCCACAAGAGTGTCAACACACCAAGAAAAGGACAAGCTGAGGAATGGGATGCGGGAGCAGTTCAGGGAAGGCCCTTGGAGTGGCGGCACAGAGGGGAGGCTGCCTGACCCTGCAGGGAAGCCTGTGGCAGCAGAGAGAGCTGGGTGGCTGCAGCAGTGAGGGCCGGAAGGCAGGGCCGCCTCTTCCCACTCGGGTATCTCAGGAGTCTGCAGGGCACACCGCACAGCCTGTGCCCTTGAGTTATTTAACAAGCAAAGGAAGGGAGCAGCCATTTGTAGAGGTTTTCCAGGCAGGTTTCCCTCATCAGGAGAAACAAGGCTGGGGGAAGCCTCAGACCACGGGGAGCCTGGAGATGGAGGGAGGAGGCAGGCAGTGGTGTGAGGGTGAGGCCAAGGACTTGGCTCTTGGCTTCCAAGGTTGCTGGACTTGGCTTCTGAGGCCTTGGCTCTGGCTCCCAACTTCCAAGGTTCTCATCCTGCACATGGGAAGAGGGGCCAGGTGAGCACCAGTGGCGGTGTCAGGTCCAGAGACCAGCCCCGGGGGTGCGGGGAAGGCAGGTATCTCCAGCTTTCCCCAAAGGTGTCTGCACGGGCGACCGAAGCTTCCCAGGCTTTGGTCTCACATCCGCCTCGTCGGGGTCTGTCCAGAGTAAGCCATTGCTTATCCCCAGGTGTGACTCGCTGAGAGGCTTTATTCCCTGGAACACAGGGCCTGGCATCCTACTTGTTCTAGTAAGAGGGTGGCGGGGTGAACGAATGGGTTGGTGGGTGGCTGAGTGAATGACTCGCCTGAGAAGTTCCAGTTCCGGTCTCCTTCAGCAGAGCGAGCGCGGCCCATCATCAGGGCTCATGCTCCTGGCAGTAAGTAGGACAGCCCTGCTTCACGCGGCGGCCCCAGGGACGGTGCCCACTGCCCTCCTTTGCTTGCAGACATGTCCCCGTTTGGATGATAAATGATACGGTCATTCTGGCACATAGACTCCTTCTAGGAGGATCCAGGAGAAATGCCAGGAGCTTCAGGAACAAGAAATAGGTCAGGTCCCCACTGGGATTTTGTATCTGTGCCAGGGCTCAAGGACAGAGCACGTCCCTGAACAACACTGGAGCTGCAGAGTGACCTGAGCTTGTGCTCAACAGATGTGATGCATAGCTGGTGCACACGGCGGGGGGCAGGGGGCTCTCTGAGCCTTCTGCAAGAGCATATTAAATGGCGTGTGTGCACATGCACATGTGTAAATGTGTGTGGGTGTATGTGTGCTTCCAGGTACGTGTGTAGCATGTGTGTAGTATGTGCACAAGCACACGTGTGTGTGTTCTATGGGCATGTGTAGGCATGTGCGTCTGTGTGCATGCATGCATACGTGTATGTGCACATTTGCACATATGTAGTGGTGTGTGTCTTCTATGGGCATGTGTAGGCATGTGCACCTGTGTGCATGCATGCATACGTGTATGTGCACATTTGCACGTGTAGTGGTGTGTGTGTGCATGGGTATCTTTTATTTGCTACTCAGTGAGGTCTGTGGCTGCATGTGTCTGTGAGAGAGGCACCAGCCAGTACACCCTGGGTCCTGCAGGTGCTGGAGGCTGGAGCAGGTGGGCATCCATCATCTTCCTCCGCCATCTCCTACCCTATCCCCGGGCCATGGAGGAAGGCCTTACCTAACCTTGCGTGAACATGTACCCTCCCAGTGGTCCATGGACAGTGTGACCTGGGCCCTCTGGTTCCCGTTGCCAAGCAGCTGGGGGGAAGATGAAAACCCTTCTGAGCTGCGTACAAGGGTCAGATAAAACTCCAGTCTAGGGGAGAAAGTTCTAGTCTCTGCTGCAGCCCACTTGACGTGTGACTCGGAGCTCAGCTGTCTCCTGTTCTTTGCCTCTGGTGTCCTCCTGAGAAACAGCACCACCAGAGCAGCCTGGTCTCTGACAGTGGGAATCTTGTATACATAGCAGGCTCAGGAAGTCCCTCGAAGGTGACTGGGGTCATGGCCACGGGCCCATGGTCCTGTTTTGCCTCTTCTCATCTGCCTGGGTGGGAACTTTCCACGCCCAGCGAGGAAACTCACTGTAGAGAGAGGTCGGTTGTCCAGCTGTGTTAACGCTGAGGCCCCCAGCTGGCCTGAAAATGCCCACCCGGACAAAAGCCACTATGCCTGGAGTGGCCAACGAGCCTGGGTCGCAGTGTGACGGCTGGGAAGTTACTTAACCCCCAGGGGCTTCTCTCTAAAACGGGTGTTCAGGTGCAATTCTGGCCCTATTCCTCCAATGGAAGGCTCTGGCAAAGTGCTTGAGCACCTTGAGAAGTTGTAACCGTTTACAAACAAAAAGCTCCACAGTGAGGATGAAAGTGACACCCATTTTGGTTCTCTTAGAACCAGCTGGAGCATGGACCTCCTCTTCCCAAGGAACAGAAACCTTCCCCCAGGTTCCTGCTCTGGGTTCAGTCCCTCCTCTGACATATAGAATGTTCCAGAAGTTAACAGACTCAATCTCTGCACAGATCTGCCGAAACCTGGTAGTCAATAAGAGATTCCTTCTTTCTTTCCCTCCCCTCCCTTCCCTGCCTGCCCTGCCTGCCCACCCACCCACCTGCCCACCTGCCTTTCTTTCTTTTTTTTTTTCTGACAGGGTCTCACTCTGTCACCCAGGTTGGGATGCAGTGGTGCAATCTTGGTTCACTGCTCTGCTGTGAACCAGGCCTCCCAGGCTCAAGCGATCCTTCTACCTCAGCCTCCCGAGTAGCTGGGACCACAGGCATGTGCCACCACACCTGGCTAATTTTTTGTATTTTTGGTAGAGATGGGGATTCGTCATGTTGCCCAGGCTGGTCTTGAACTCCTAAGCTCAGGCGATTCACCTCCCCTCGGCCCCGCAAAGTGCTGGGATTACAGGTGTGAGCCACGGCACCCGGCTCAGAGATAGTTTCTATAAAAGGCGGCTTCTTGCCATCTCAGCACACCATCACGAACGAGTGAGGGGCTCTTTCAGAGACATGGAGGGCCAGGCGCGTTGTGACCACATGCACGAGTGGCCAGCACACAGGAGTGGTGGGGGCAGCTGGGTCCCTGGGTACCTGATGCAGGTGGGGCCCAGCCCAGGGCAGTGGGGTCTGGATGGAGACTCCCAGCGGCAGCTCATCTTCCTGCATGAGGACCGCAGTGCTGGAACCTTCTGAGCATATTCTCAGGGTTAAAAAGGTGAAGGGAGCAGCTGGGCCGGGTGGGGTGGGTGGACATCTACTGGGTCGGACAATGGGTCCTGGGAGATCTGGCGGTTTTCAGCAGTTACTTCACGGGACAGAGGCTCTCACCCAAGCCACCTGAAGGAGGGGCGTGGAGTCGCTCTGGAGGCCCAGCGAGCTTCTGCCTCCACTGGGAGAGGCAGCTCTAAGCTCATTCCAGGAGCTGCTGGGCTGCCGGCCAGTCTGTCCCACTGTGGCCACACATGGCCACTGATGGATTTGGAATTTGGAGGTTCATAAATAACGAGCACTTCCTGGAGCCAAATCCCTGCTCCCAGCTGCGCTGCCAGGACTCCAGAATCCGCCCCGGTCTGTGCCATCAAGCTGAGGAAGTCAGGAAGTCACAACTGGGCCTGGGGGTTTTCACCACAAGGTGTCTTTGTTTAAAGGCAGCAAAGCTCTGAGGTCTAAAAGGCGAAGGTCTCTAAGGATGAGGACTGCTCAAGCCAGAGGAGCCCACTGTGCAAGCTGCAAGGCCCTGGGCAAAATGAAAAAGGGCCTCTTGTTTACAATGACGCAGAGTCTCTGGGTGGTGACAGCAGAGCATTACACAAGCATGGGGCTCGTGCGAGAGTGGGTACAAGCCCTCCTGGTTTGAGAAGTGTATTGGTGCAGTGGCTCACACCTGTAATCCCAGCACTTTGGGAGGCTGAGGCAGGTGGATCACTTGAGGTCAGGAGTTTGAGACCAGCCTGGCCAACATGGTGAAACCCCATCTCTACGAAAAAATACAAAAATTAGCCGGGGGTGGTGGTGCACGCCTGTAATCCCAGCTACTCGGGAGGCTGAGGCAGGAGAATCACTTGAACTCCAGATGCAGAGGTTGCAGTGAGCCAAGATCACATCACTGCACTCCAGCCTGGGCAGCAGAGCAAGACTCTGTCTCAAAAAAAAAAAAGTATATTATTCCATGCCTCTGAGAGCGAAGGACGGGCCGTCCGCACATATGCCTGATTGGTATACAGACCATTTCCTGTCGAAACACTGGAGAAACTGTAGTTTCAGAAAGGGTGAGCTGACCTGTCGCTTCCTACATGCAGCCAGTGATAGACAGGCCTCTGGGAGGGGTCCCCTCTCTGCACCAGGGCGAGAAAACAGCCCTTGTCACCAGAGGCTGGTCACTGGAGGCTGCAGTGGGTCAGAATAAACATACGTAACGGAGTAGCCCTTTTCTTCTACTGCTTTACACCACCTGTATATCTCCTAGGGACTCCACTAGAAAATTTACTGTCCTAGCCAGATTTTCTTTGCCCTGTCATTTCTTTTCAAATTTATCATTCTTTGCCTAAAAAGTACAAAAGCATCTTGCTTTGGTCACTTCTTTGGGTTTCACTCTCTTGCGGAAGATCCTTGTGTATATGTAAAATCAATACAATTTGTTTGCTCTTCTTGTTAATCTGCCTGGTGTCCACTTGGTTTCTAGATCCAGCTGAAGTGCTCACCAAGAGCTAAATGGCGGTTGGAGGTGACCTCCGGCTCCTCTAGTCCCCCAGCCTCCACCTCTCGAGTAGCTGGGACTACAGGTGCACACTACCATACCCGGCTAATTTTTGTATTTTTAGTAGAAACAAAGTTTCATCATGTTAGCCAGGCTGGTCTCGAGCTTCTGACTTCAGGTGATCCGCCCGCCGCCTCAGCCTCCCAAAGGGATTACAGGAGTGAGCCAGGGTGCCTGGCTGGGAGTGTTCTAATGGGTACAAAGTTTCTTTTTGGGGTGATGCAAATCCTCTGGGATTAGGGAATGGTGGTGTTTGCACCATCTTGTGAACATGCAAAAAGCCACTTAATGGTGCACTTTAAAAGTAAATTTTATGGCATTGAAATTATATATCAATTTAAGAAAAGAAAAAAAGGTTGGTGTCCTGTGTGAATTCCTTTAGATCACAGAATAATACAAAACTAAGGGCTGTGGGCAGGTCTTATCTTTACTGAGCTGCCAAGAGCTGAACCAGTGAGGGGCCTTCTAGAACTTCTAGGAGGAGCTGGGGGTGAGGCAGCCACACTCCTGGCTTGGGTGCCAGTGCACTGCTCAAGAACAGCTACAAGGTGATGTCTTGCTGTGCAAAGTAGCTGGGCGAGCGGCTCACAGGGCAGCGTCCTACGGACAACAGCAAAGCTTTGCGATGATGAGGACGGTCCTGAAGCATTATTCCCAAGAGGGAAACACGCCAACAACTGCAGTATCACAAGTCGGAAGCGACGGTTGGGGGGGAACAGACGACAAATGTCACACATCTGTGACAACTGGAAGAGCCATTAGCAATGGTGTTTTGGAAGGATCGTTTAAATTCATGACATCTCTTTTCACATGGCAAAAGCAGATTCATAATCATAGAGAATGAGCTTAATGTTGCTGAATATAAACTTATGCTCAAAGAAGGACTACAGCTTCAGTGGTGACTATCAATGTGGGATAGATTCAGGAGTGATTTTAATTTTCCTCCTTATAGCTTTCTATATTTTCCAAATTTGCTACAGGACTAGATACTACTTGTATAATAAAGTATGAATTTAATAAGTGCTTCCAAAGAAGATGCACAAATAACCAATAAACATATGAAAAGGTGCTTCACATCATTAGTTATTAGGGGAATGCAAACCAAAGCCACAATGGTAAAGGTCTAATACCCACTAAGATGCCTATAACGACAACAACAAACCAGATAATAAGTGTTGGCGAAGACAAGGGGAAAACTGGGACCCTCCTACACTGCTGCTGGGAATGTAAAACGAAGCCACTGTGAAAAACAGTCTGGCAGTGCCTCAAAAGCTTAAACCTACCGTTCCCTTGTGACCTAGCAATTCCGCTCCTAGATATATACTCAAGATAACTAGAAACAGGTGTTCCAACAAACCATGCACACAAATGTTCACAGCAGCCAAAACCTGGAAACCACCAAAATGTCCATCATCTAATAGAAACAAAGTATGGTATAACCGTACAATGAAACCCAACTCAGCCATAAGAAGCAGTGAGATTCTGATACATGCCATGGTGTGGGAGAATCTCAAAAACACTGTCCTAAGTAAAAGAAGCCGGTCATAAAGGACCCCACATGGATGATCCTATTACATCAAGTGGACAGAACAGAAAAATCTAGATTTAGAAAGTAGAGTCATGGTTGCCAGGGCTCTGGTAAAGGGGAAACAGGGGAATGACTTCTATTTCTATTTTTTTTTTTGAGATGGAGTCTCACTCTGTTGCCCAGCCAGGAGTGCAGTGGTGCCATCTTGGCTCACTGCAACTTCCACCTCCCAGGTTCAAGCAATTCTCCTGCCTCCACCTCTCGAGTAGCTGGGACTACAGGTGCACACTACCATACCCGGCTAATTTTTGTATTTTTAGTAGAAACAAAATTTCATCATGTTAGTTAGCCAGGCTGGTCTCGAGCTTCTGACTTCAGGTGATCTGCCCGCCGCCTCAGCCTCCCAAAGGGATTACAGGAGTGAGCCAGGGTGCCTGGCTGGGAGCGAGTTCTAATGGGTACAAAGTTTCTTTTTGGGGTGATGCAAATGCTCTGGGATTAGAGAATGGTGATGTTTGCACAATTTTGTGAACATGTAAAAAGCCACTTAATGGTGCACTTTAAAAGAGTAAATTTTATGGCATTGAAATTATATATCAATTTAAGAAAAGAAAAAAAGGTTGGTGTCCTGTGTGAATTCCTTTAGATCACAGAATAATACAAAACTAAACAGGCGAGGGTTAACGGTCAAAATGTGATTTGAAGCCAGGTGTGGTGGCTCACACCTGTCACCTCAGCACTTTGGGAGGCTGAGGTGGGAGGACTCTTGAAGACAGGAGTGTAACACCAGCCTGGGCAAGATAGTGAGTCTCTAAAAAATAAACATTGCTTTTAGACTGGGTGTGGTGATGCACACCTATAATTCCAGCACTTTGGGAGGCTGAGGTGGGAGGACTGCTTGAGGCCAGGAGTGTAAGACCAGCCCGGGCAAGATAGTGAGACTGTCTCTAAAAAATAAACATTGCTTTTAGGCTGGGTGTGGTGGTGTGGCCCGGTAATTCCAGCACTTTGGGAGGCTGAGGTGAAAGGATCACTTGAGTCCAGGAGTTTAAGGCTGCAATGAGCTATGATCGCACCTCTGAACTCCAGCCTGGGTGACAAAGGCAATCCTGTCTCTTAAAAAGAGAAAAAAATGGGTTGGGTGTGATGGCTCGCGCCTCTAATCCCAGCACTTTGAGAGGCCGAGGCGGGTGGATCACAAGGTCAGGAGTTTAAGACCAGCCTTGGCAATATGGTGAAACCCCATCCCTACTAAAAATATCAAAATTAGCTGGGCGTGTTGGCGCACATTTGTAATCCCAGCTACTCGGGAGGCAGGAGAATCGCTTGAACCCGGGAGGTGGAGGTTGCAGTGAGCTGAGACGGTGCCACTGTACTCCAGCCTGGGTGACAGAGTGAGACTCTGTCTCAAATGAATGAATGAATGAATGAATGAATGAGAAAAAATTATTTTGCAACCTGCTTTGATTGAATTAACCTCTTTGAAGCATCTGGAGGTTGCCTCTGCTGAAGGTGAGTGTTGACTCTAGACTCACATCTGCAGATGGTGTCCAATCCACCACTCCCAGCCATGTCCCCTTGGCTTCCTGTGGCAGGTCTCCTAGAAACACAGGTTCCTCCTTGGACCCAGGGCTCCTAAGCTACACAACCTGGCTGCGGACAGGGGGCTAGAGTGTCGTCCAAGATGCTCGCCTTGGTTACATGATATGTTTGAGCAGGAGCCTGCCCTTTACACATCCACTCTACATATGCGTGCCTTAAATTTAATCTGCAAATGTGGAGGTTTCATCGTTACCAGCACGCGGCCCCCATAAGCCAATGTTTATTCATAATCCCTGAATCTGTTTCCCATCGTCTATTTCAGAGGAGCCAAAAAACAACATCTTCATTCAATAACAGAGCACCATATGACAGCTTTCGTTTCCCAGAACGAGCCATGGCATGCTCTCGGGGGGTGGCCTCTGGCCTCCATCTGTGCGCCAGCTAGAACGGGACTCCCAGCCCTGGCTGATCAGACCCAGACTTGGTGTCCCAGTGTCAAGCGAGAGACCGCAGGTCCGTCCTCACTAGGTTCCCATCTGACAGATGGCACATCAGTGGTGCCACTGCACATACTGGGAGCAGCCCATTCCTTCTACCTTTTCAGGGCATGACAACATCAGGCTTCTGGAACACCCAAGACTCCAAGACACCGATGGCATGAGCGAGGCGGAGCAGGTCACCCACCTCTCCCATGTGCATGTCCAAGCCCCAACCCCATTCCTCTGGCTCCCCATGGGCAGGGCTGAGGCCTGCAAACTGGACTTGGGGGGCAGGACAGGCATGCAGAGTCTAAGGCCACAGTGCATCTGGGTTGGCTGAAGGTAACTGATACCGTAACACTCTCTAGGGGCCAAAGACTCGAAGACAACCTGACCTGGAATGCCAGTGATGCTGCTGGTATCTCCAAGAGCCTCACACACACCTCACTGCTTTCCCTGTTGCTCACAAACTCTATGGTTTTAAAGACATTTCACTGGGTAACGTTGTAAAGGTTTACAAGAGGAAGGGGTGCACAACTGGAATTGGGGTGAGCTGTGTGTGAAAGGTAGAGTGAGTATCCATAAACACCCCCAAGCAAAGCCCATCCATCCATCCACTTAGTCACCCATCCTCCCACCTACCCACCTAACTGGGTAGGTCTCACTAGATTCCCACCCACTCACCCATTTATCCATCTACTCACCCACTCAGCTACCCATCCATTCACCCATCCATCTATCCTCCCATCTATCCATCACTTATCCACTCATCCATCCATACATTCATCCATGTATCCATCCACGCATCCATCCACCCATCCATCCACCCACCCACTCACCCATCCTCCCACCTAACTATTCATTTAGACATCTATCCACTCATTCACACACCTACTAACCAATTTATCCATCCACTCAGCCACCGTTCTGTCCTCCAACCTACCCACTTACCCATCCATCCATTCATCTACCCACCCACTCATGCATCCATCCATTCATTCACCCACTCACTCATTCACCCATCCTCCCCTACCCATTTACACATCTGCCCATGCATCCACCCACTCATCCATTTATTCATCTACTCACTCACTCACCCACCCATCCATTCATCCACTTACCCATCCATTCACCATCCATCCATCCATCCATCCATCCATCCACCCACCCACTCACCCACCCACCCATTTACCCACCCACCTACCCACTCACTCACCCAGTCATCCATCTACTCACCCACCCATGCATCTATCCATCCACTCATCCATCCTTCCACCTACCCATCCATTTATCCATCCATCCATTCACCCACCCACCCATTTATTCATCTACCCATCCACCTACTCACCCACTAATCCATCTAACATCCCACTACTCTTCATCCTTCCAACCCCGCTAACCCATTTGTCCATCTGATCACCCACCCACCCATCCTCCCACCTACCCATCCATTTACCCAGCCATTTACCCAGCCATCCATCCGGAATTACTTTCTCAGCCTCTACTCCATGCCAGGCACTGTGTGAGGTGCAGAGAATACTGATGTATATCAGTTGTATCCTCCTGGTTCTTGGCTCTCATGCAGGGTAGTAAACCGTGATCAATTCACTCCACAAACAGGTGTTTACAAATTAATCAACCTCCAGGTCCTTGCCCTCGGTCCTCTTGGCTTGCACCACTTGCACTTATTAAATCTGCTCCAACACGAGGTTCCTGATCCCAGCTCATCAAACACATCACCGGGAAACCTGCTTAAAAATACAGATTCCCAGGTCCCACCCCAGACATTCTGGTTTCATGAGGTGGAGGTAGAGCCCTGGCATCCACATTACTTTTCTACAGACCAGGTTGAGGGCCATACCCTAACGCATGGCTGGCCAGACACAGCCTATGTTTTCTGGGTATCTGCAGCTGAGGAAGGAGAATGATCATAGGAGAGCCAGCTCACTCCCCGTGCTTTCCAGGATGAATTCATTCCCCTCTCATAGCAGCCCTGTGGCAAACACATTACTGTCAATGCCAACAGAGGCTCAGGGAGGCTGAGTAACTTGCCCAAGGTCACACAGCAAGGAGACATAAATCAGGAGTCATGGACGCTGATGTTTGCCTTTTCAACGGCAAAGAATCCAGGTCATACCCCCAGAACAGCCCTGAGACTGACCTAAAGAGGATTCTAAATGCGGATGGGCCGGGGTACAGCCTTGTCAAGTAGCAGCCTCTGCCTTCAGCTCACACAGCAAAACGGTCCCACAGAGGATGGGACTGTGTGGTAAGCAAGGGCGAAACTGAGAAGTCATCCACAGAATTCAGCTTGGTTTACAGCTGTGACTCTTCACCTCTGAAACAGACTAAATGTTTATGTCCCCCTCAAAACTATGTTGAAGCCATGACCCCCTCAATGTGACTGGATTTGGAGAAAGGACTTTAGAGAGGTAATTAAGATTAAATGAAGGTATAATGCCAGACCTGAGAGGACTGGCATTCTTTTTTTTTTTTTTTTTTTTTGAGACGGAGTCTCGCTCTGTCACCCAGGCTGGAGTGCAGTGGCTGGATCTCAGCTCACTGCAAGCTCCGCCTCCCGGGTTCACGCCATTCTCCTGCCTCAGCCTCCGGAGTAGCTGGGATTACAGGTGCCCGCCACCTCGCCCGGCTAGTTTTTTGTATTTTTAGTAGAGACGGGGTTTCACTATGTTAGCCGGGATGGTCTCGATCTCCTGACCTTGTGATCCGCCCGTCTCAGCCTCCCAAAGTGCTGGAATTACAGGTTTGAGCCACTGCGCCCGGCTTAGGACTGGCATTCTTAAGAAGAGGAAGAGATAGCAGAGGTGTGTATGCAAAGGAAAGGCCCTGTGAGGACACAGCAAGAAGGTGGCCATCTGCAAGCCAGGAAGAGAGGCCTCACCAGGCACTTCCCCTGCCAGCCCTTGATCTGCAGCTTCTAGACTCCAGAATTGGCAGAAAATACATTTCTGTTGTTTAAGTTGCCCATTCTATGGCATTTCATGATGGCAGCCCAAGCTGACTAATATAGACTCTTCCCTGCCTACTGCCCTCCACACTGGCAGCACAATGTAGCACTAAGAAGGTTTCTAACCCCGTGAATGTTCGAGCCATGCCACCGCCCCTCTCTCCTGAACCCTCTGCCCACAGTGTCCGCTGCATAAGGTGACTTTCTGCAGACACCATATCCTGTAGCGGCAGGAGGGGCTGTGGAGAAAAAAAAAGCAGGGTTGGTACCCAGCATCACCAGGTTGCCATAGTAACCCAGAGCAGGCACCACCACCGCTGGGAGGGAACGAGGAAGGCCTGGGCCCCACAGCAAAGCCACAGACTGGATCCTCCCAAAGGAACCTGAAGCAACACGCAGACCTGGCAGAACTCTATTCTGAGGGTGAACCCGAGCATGGAAGCTGGTCTTTAAAACACAGAGCAGCTGCTATGAAGCAGCAGCACATACCGCATGGCAGCAGGGCTCTGTGAGTGTTTTAATAAAGTGGCGTATGAGACAGAAAGGGCGGGGGATGCAGGAGTCTGCCACGGTTGTTTAACAAAAACATAATCATTAGCAGACAGGACAATGCGTCCTCATAGCTATTTTATGTTCTGCAAGGGAACAGCTAGTAACTTCTTTGGAAGCTGGCTTTTGTGGCTTATTAATATTTTAGATTACAATTGTGCTAATGGAGTCATTTGCCTGTATTTTTAAATGCTCTAAAGATAACAAAAACATTCTATTTTGGAAGAACCAAACGTGGGTATGCTGATGTTTTGCCGAGGGTTTATACACACTGTGACTAACGACACTTCTGTTTAATAGAACTCTACCATGCCCTGTTCCATGGCTCCAACCAGAGCTGCCCAGAGATAAGGGTGACAGCTCCCACCCCCTTCATGTCCTTGGGAAGGCATTCCTACTCCCCGAGAAAGCAGGTCACGGCAATATCCTCCTCTGATCTTCAAAGAGCCCAGGTGCTTGGCATCCCTGCTGAAGGCACATCTCTAACTATGGCCTGCAGAGGTCCTGCCTGCCGCCTCCTCCTTCTGCTGGTTCCAGCAGCCCAACTGTCCTTGGCAAGCCATCTTCCCTACACCCCTGACCCAGACCTGGCCAGTCACACTGGGGTGGGTGCACCCACCCCTAGCCCCTGGTTCTGGGTGGGCAGGGACATCATTCAGGGCACACTGTAGGACTTTCGCTAAAAAGCTAGCACAAAGCCATTCTCTTTCTGCAGGACTTGGAGCTATGAGGATATAAGCCCTGGAGCTACCAGGGACCATCCTGAGAGGGAGCTACTCACAGAATAAAACTCCTATGGAGAAATCAGGCCAAGAGATGGAATGAGAGCTACCTGGGGACATCATTTGAGCAGCTGGATCCAACTATGCCTTATACCAGACAATCTTAGCCTTCTCCATTATGTACGCTAATAAACTCCTTTTGTAGCGACAGGGGTTGGAGGGAGCCCTGGGGCTTTGTCACCTCCAATTTAAAAAGCAATAATGACCAGAGCAGCCCCAGTTGTTACAGGGGAAGGAAGAGGCCCTGGGTCAGAGTTTAACGCCAGGGCTCCACGCCAGCTCTGCCATGAGCCAGGCATTCGACCCCCAGTAGCCAGGAGCCCAGATTTCCTCCTCTGAAAAACTGAGGCCTGGCTCTAAATGAGTTTTCCTAAATTGGGGTCCAGAAACTTGAAGTTATCTGAGGGGCATCTCATGTATGTTTATTCGGTGCCAACATGTAGACGATAATCTAAATGCATGACTCTACACTTATCTTTAAAGACAAAACAGTTTTTCCCTGGTAATTCACTGTTTTCATTTTTTTTTTTTTTTTTTAAGACAGAGTCTTGCTCTGTCGCCCAGGCTTGGAGTGCAGTGGCATGATCTCGGCTCACTGCAACCTCCGCCTCTGGATTCAAGCAATTCTCCTGCCTCAGCTTGCCGAGCAGCTGGGATTACAGGTGTGCACCACCACACCTGGCTAATTTTTTGTATTTTTAGTAGAGACGGGGATCCACCATGTTGGCCATGCTGGTCTCAAACTCCTGACCTCAGGTGATCCACCTGTCTTGGCCTCCCAAAGTGCTGGGATTACAGGTGTGAGCCACCGTGCCCGGGCTGTAATTCACATTTTCAAAGACAGAACTTCTGTTTCACAGAAGTAGTTTGTTTTGTTTTGTGTTTGTTGTTGTTGTTGTTGTTGTTTGAATGCAGGAGATCTCCCTCTTAACGGTGACCTACACATTACTAAACTGGAGAGATTCTGAACTAAGCAGTAACTATCATCCCTTCTGGTTCTCACCTTCTCTGGACGGTGTTTGTGTCGGTTCTCTGTGTATGAGCCCAAGGAGTGAGGGGTTCCATTCGTCAGGTGAACCACATGCAAATCCTCAGGCTGCAACTCACAGGACTGTGAGACCCCGGACCAGTTGCTTAATTTCCCTGAGCCCACATCCTTACATGCAAAATAGGAACGGCAATAACGAACATGCAGGATTGTTTTGGAGATTGGAGGAAAACCGTGAGAAACATCCGGTTTGAAGCCAGCTGCCCAACAGGCACTGGCTGGTGTCGGAATCAGGGTCAGGATTACTGTCATGGTGCTTCAGGACCTTCAGAGCCACATGGTACCCACTGCCCCACACAAAGATCTGAAGCCTCCCCAACCCAGGCATCTCTGAGAGCCTTAAGTTAAGGAGGTTGTCTGGGAAAGGGACTACTGCTCGGTCATCCTCAAAGTCACAGGGCAGAGTTTTCCAAACACAGTCAATCCGACACGTTTATTTCTAAAAGCAGCTCGCTATTTACTTACTTACTTACTTACTTATTTATTTAAAGACAGTCTGCTCTGTTGCTCAGGCTGGAGTGCAGTGGTATGATCTTGACTCACTGCAACCTCTGCCTTCCAGGTTCAAGCGATTCTCCTGCCTCAGCCTCCCGAGTAGCTGGGATTACAGGTGCCCGCCACCTTGCCTGGCTCATTTTTAATAGAGACGAGGTTTCACCATGTTGGCCAGGCTAGTCTTAAATTCCTGACCTCAGGTGATCAGCCTGCCTTGGCCTCCCAAAATGTTGGGATTACAGGTGTGAACCACCACGCCCAGCCTTAAAGCAGTTCTTTAAGTCACCATTTTAAGTGGAAAACCAGCCTCCCTGGCATAGATGGAAAGGAGCCTTCACATTCAATAAGGGGGGACAGCAGGCTGTGGGGTCCCAGTCGAGTTGCACTGCCATCTGTGGAAGGCACTGGGCCAGGCCCACCTTTTCCAAGTTACAAGGAGGACTATGGACCACCAGAGCTGTGTGGAAGAGTCCCCAGCCCCCAGAAAAAAGGCCAACCACGCTCTGGGAGCAGACGTCTGCACACCTGCACCACTGACAAAGGTCTTGCTTCTGAAGTATACAAGGAGTGACCACAGATCAACACGAAACAGACAAGCCTAAAGGAAAACAGGCAGAAGACCCGAACTGGCGCGTGGCCAAAGATGACACACAAACAGCCGGCCAATACATGCACAAAAAGGTGCTCAGCCTCAGAAGCAATGAGGGAACCGCAAATGGCAATCACAACCACATCATCATTGCAATCGCAGCGCGCCCGCAGCAGAAGGGCCCGTCAGTAGTGAGCTGGCAACACGTGGGAACCATTACTCTCACAGACTAAATGTTTGTGACCCCCTCCAGAATTCACGAACCCTAATGTGATGGGGCCTTTACAGTGTGATGGGGTTTAGATGAGTCACGAAGCTGGGGTCCCCAAGATGGGATTCCTGCTGTCCTAAAAAGAGACAGCACAGTGCTCTTCTCTGTCTCTGTCTTTCTGCGGGTGAGGACACAGAGAGACAGAGGCTGTCTGCAAGCCAGGAAGAGGGCCCTTCCCAGAAACAGCCGTGTTGGCACCCTCATCTCTGACCTTCCAGCCTCCAGAACCAGCATTCCAACCCCCCAGCCCTCAGTGTTCTGTTACAGCAGCCTGGGATGATGAGGTCCATGCAGGACAGGGTTGAAGAATTCAGAAAAGCAGAGGACGTGTTCAGCCTGACCACGGTCACTCCTGGGGGACGGGCGATGGAAGGGCACCCACGTTTACACTGCGACACAGGGGTAGGGACTCCCACAGCAAGCGGCCTAGGACTGTCCATGGCAGAACAGAGGGACAAATCCCCAGTGAACGACCTCACAGTGAAAACAAGTGACCCAGATCTACTCGCATGACCCAGATACCAGGGACAGCTGTTGGGAGAGAAGCCAGCACAGTGCAGCACACTCCAGTCCTGTCTCCATATGGCTCACGAGTGGGCAAAGTCCCACGACACTGTTTGGGGCTGTAATAAGAGCCTGGGACTAGAAATAAAATCAGGAAACAACTGTACCCGAGACCAGCCCTGGGCAGAGACAATTATCCTGGAGAGGGAGCTGAGGAGGCAGAGGGTGTGTGTGGGGTGGGGTTGGGGGTGCTGGGTCCACGGGGTTTGTGTCATAACTGCCCACTGGATGTGCATTGTCTTGTGAACCTCTCTGCATGCTTGTTACATGCCACACAGAAAAATCAAAAATAAAAGCATCACACAGGCACCAAACAGGATCCTCCCATCTATTCGGAAGGCCTGGAACAGGAAGGAGTGAAGGGGAACTGCTGGATTCTGGGTCTGACCTGCAAAGTCGTCTCTCAGACGTCTCTCAGAGCCTTGGAGGTGACACAGACCCAGGGGGTGTGAGACGCAGGGCAGGGGCCACTGGGGACAGGCTGGAAGTGGGAACAAGTAGCCGCCTGATGGCCCCAGGGGTGTCTCTGGGGCAAAGCCGGGATGTTTCGGTGCTGCAGGAAGAAGCCGGGCACCCTGCTCACCCAGCCAGGGTCTCACTTGGCACAAAGAGGCCTCGGGAGAATACACAGAAACCCCTGCATTTTTTGTTTTGTTTTGGTTTGGTTTGGTTTTGAGACAGAGTCTCACTCTGTCACCCAGGCTGGAGTGCAGTGGCGTGATCTCAGCTCACTGCAGCCTCCGCCTCCTGGGTTCCAGTGATTATTGTGCCTCAGTCTCCTGAGTAGCTGGGACTACAGGGCGTGCGCCACCACACTCGGCTAGTTTTTGCACTCTCAGTAGAGACGAGGTTTCACCGTGTTGGTGAAGTGCAGTAGTGCGATCTCGGCTCACCGCAACGTCTGCCTCCGGGGTTCAAGCGATTCTTGTGCCTCAGCCTCTCGAGTAGCTGGGATTACAGGCACCATGTTGGCCAGGCTAGTCTCGAACTCCTGACCTCACAGGTGATCTGCCCACTTCAGCCTCCCAAAGTGCTGCATTGCCAGAGCCTTGGCAGTGCTGGTGTTCCCAGTATTACTATCAGGAAGCCCGTTCCATCAGTACTGTACAATTCTTGTATGTGTATGGACTTTTACACTTTTGCATTCTTCTCTGTGAGCCCTTGTAACAACCCTGCAGGGCGTGTCTATCTGTAGGGCATATAAATCCAACTTACAAATGAGAAAGCTGAGACATACAAGGGTAAAATAATTTTTCTCAAGGGTACCCAGTGTGGTTTTGATTCCTCTACATCAAGAGGGGATGTGATAAAAGAAATGGAATTCCAAGAACTAGAAGGGGGAAAGCCAGGAGCTTCCTCCAAAGGAAGGGAAGGCTGCACAGGGCTAGGATGAGGAAGAATATTTGTTCATGGCCAGAGCAGTAGGGTTCACCAAGGTGGAGTGCCAGACTTGACTAGCATCATCCCTTTGTCATCTTAAAACCTCTGTCACCATCACCATCAGCATCATTGCTACTAGCATCACCACCATCAATCACCATGACTTCATCAATAGAATCGCTACCATCATCCCCAACAAAAACAGAATCACCACTATCATCACCATGACCACCACTACCAGCATCACCACTATCACCACCATGACTGCCACCACCAGCATCACCATCATTGCCATGAGCACCACCACCAGCATCACCACCATCATCACCATGACCACGACGACCAGCATCATCACCATGACCGCCACCACCAGCATCACCACCATCACCATGGCAACTATCACTAGCATCACCACCATCATCACCACCACCAGCATTACCACCATCACCACCATGACCACGACTACCATCATCACCACCACCAGCATCACCACCACCACCACCACCACCAGCATCACCACCAGCATCACCATGACCATGACGACCAGCATCATCACCATGACCGCCACCACCAGCATCACCACCATCACCATGACAACTATCACTAGCATCACCACCATCACCACCACCACCAGCATTACCACCATCACCACCATGACCATGACTACCAGCATCACCACCATCATCACCACCACCACCACCATCACCACCAGCATCACCATGACTACCAGCATCACCACCATCATCACCACCACCACCACCATCACCACCAGCATCACCATGACTACCAGCATCATCACCATCACCACCAGCATCACCATGACTACCAGCATCACCACCATCATCACCACCACCACCACCATCACCACCAGCATCACCATGACTACCAGCATCATCACCATCACCACCACCACCACCAGCATTACCACCAACACCACCATGACCACGACTACCAGCATCACCATCAACATCACCACCACCACCACCAGCATCACCACCATTATCACCATGACTACCAGCATCACCACAATCATCACCACCACCATCACCACCACCACCGCCAGCATCACCACCATCACCATGACTACCAGCATCACCATCACCACCACCACCACCACCAGTATCACCATGACCACCACCAGCATCACCACCATCCCCATGACTGCCACCACCAGCATCACCATCATCTCCATGACCACCACCACCAGTATCACTATCATCACCATGACCACCACCATCAGCATTACCACCATCATCATCATGACCAACACCACCACCAGCACCACCACCATCACTACCACAAACAGTGTCACCATGGCTGCCATCAACCACTTATTATCACTACCACCACCACCACCACCCCTGCTCCCTGACTCCAAGGTCACAAAATATTAACATCACAGAGACTGGCTGACCTTGGGGATGCTCCAGCCTGGCAGGTAAAGGAAACGGATGTCAGCTCAGATGTATCTATGTTTAGGTCCTGGGTTGGCCACCCATGCTTCTAATCAAGTCACTCACCATCTCTGACCTCACGTCTAAAATGGACTAACATCACTGCATGCCCCCTCCCAAGTTTAGTCTGAGGATCACATGACTTATCTGTAAACATCAAATGAGAGGTGACAGGATGCAACCACAGGGACAAGGTTTGGAACTGTGTGCTCTGAAAAGGCTGGAACGATAATGTTACATGGCCTGCAGGGTGGGGGAACATGACTGACTCCAGCGCATACTTGATATGGCTCCCGAGGGAGAGCAGGTAGATCCCAGAGGCTGACATAGTGTTGAACAGGGAGGCGTGGCAGCCAAGAGGACAGGTCCCCCACCCAGGGCCATCACAGATGAGGACTCTCCTCATTATTATGTCCTCTTCTTATCAATGGCCACAGATAAGAAATCTGAAAGGACAGTGGCCCCAAGTCACTTGTGACTTCAGCAGTCCCCCTTTATCCATGGTTTCACTTTCTGAGGTTTTAATCACCCACGGTCAATTGAAGTCTGAAAATAATGAACAGAAAAGTCCAGAAATAAACAATTGAAAAGTTTTCAATTGCACGCCATTCTGAGTAGCATGATGTCGAGTGCCGTTCCGCCCAGGGGAAGTGACTCATCTCTTTGTCCAGCGTACTCCTGCTGTCTACACCACCCACTGGTTAGTCACTTAGGAGCTGGCTCTGATACCAGACCAAAAACATGGTATATGCAGTACAGGGTTCAGCGTTGTCCCTCGTTTCAGGCACCCAATGGGGATCTTGGGATGTATCCCCTGAAGATAACGGGGGACTGCTGCAGTCACAAAATAGTTGGCAAAACCAAGAGGTCCCCATCCTTCTCCTGCTGCCCAGCCCTGACCCAAGGGTTGGATTTGCGAAGAAGAGATTTATACTCCAAGTGTGTCCTGAAACCCCAAAGAGGCCACACAAGGTGTCCTATTGGTGACAGGAGGGGACAGCTCCAGGTGTGGCTTCAGATGGCAGAGGAGCAATGCACTGCACTTGGGGCGATTTCTGGGAGGAGGAAACACATGCCAGCCTCACCACCACCCTGTCGGGTCCACATGATCTGAAGGAGAGATCTGAGAATGTCGTGCCCATTAGCCCTCGGGGTGTGGGGCTGGTGGCAGTCCGGAGACACTTCTCAGAGCAAATGACAACGCGAAGCTGTAAGATGCTCCCAGTAAGGGCCCCTTATGCTGGTAAATTAGAGAGTGGCTGGAAAGGAGAGTCCATGGCAGAGATTCTGAATGGAAACAATCCATGGAAAGAGAGCTTGGGAATGTGGACAGCCTGGCACACATGCTTCCTGGACACATACACAACACACATTTCCTGATGAATAAGCAGGGATCATAAAGGCACCTTCCATAAAGGGCAATTAGGAGGTTCAGATGAGGTCCTCTCTCTTCTCCGTTGAGTGCCACAAAAAAGTAGAAAGGACACACTGAAAACCACATCTGTTCCCTGGTCAGAGCTCTGACTTTCTGATCTAGCCCCTGTGCTTATGGCTAGCTTCTAGAAACTTCTACAGAGCCACGGGGACTATTCTTAAATGCAGACTTATCCACAAGAGTGGCCAGTCAAGGGAAGGTGTGGCTAATCCCATCCTACACTCATATCTTCTACCCAGTTGAGAGCCCTGCACCAGGGAGTCAGCCAGAAGATTCCGGAAGCCCATTTGGCAGAGAATCCCATCAAGTCACTTCCTTGGTGGTCTCTGTAGCTGATTGAGGATCCCGACTCCAACAAGCTCTGGCAGTGCACACGCCACAGGACATGCCAAAACTACACTGGGGTGCTCATCTGGGTAGGTGCCCAGGAGTGAAGTAAGAGTTGAGAATGTGGCATCTTACGCCCCGGTCTGAGCTGCCTGGCTGTGAGGCCACCATTCCTACCTCAGTGACTTTCAGGTGACCAGATCCTACCTGTCTCTGGAGGACGGAAACAGGGATGTACAGTGGTGACTCATCACACCCATTTTCTCATCATGTTCTACATGAATGGTGCTCACTGATAGTCAAGTCTTTTCTTTGTTTCAGCAGCTAAAATATGATTTACTCCGGTGCTGCTTGGCCTTGTCATTTTCTCAGGGATAAACAGAGAGCCCTGGCCTGACAGTTTCCATGTACACATAAGATGTGTCGCTGAAAATTGCATGCACATGCATTGCATTCATTTTTCATAAACTGCCTCATCCATGGGTGCCAACTGATTACTTTGAAAATATTTTATCTTTGTTTCTTAGTCAAGATACATCATCCGGGGCAGCCCTGATTTCAATTTGTAGAATTCTGAGGAGGAAGGATCAAGTGATTCTACAATCCACCAGCCTGAATTCACAGATGAGGAAATCAATGCCTTGGAAGATGCGGAAGGCAGTCAAGGTCCCCAGCAGGGAGGGTGGGCACTGTCCCTCCATCCAGGGTGCATGTCTGGCCCCAGAGGCTCAGCTTCATGGGCCAACTCACCAGGGTATGGCACCCAATTATGCAGCCAAGCACTAGCCTAGGTGTTGCTGGGAGGGTATTTTGTAGATGTGGCTAACATTTACAGTCTGTTGGCTTGAAGTCAAAATTTTTCTCAGTAATGTGAGTGGGCCTCCTCCAATCAGTTAAAAGGCCTCAAGAGCAAAATTGAAGTTTCTCTGAGGAAGAAGAAATTCTGCCTCCAGGCTGCAGCACCAGCTCCTGTCCAGTGTTCCAGGCTGCTGGACTGCCCAGAGGATTTTAGACTCGCCCGTTCCCACAATTGGGTGAGCCAATTCCTTGAAATGAGTCTCTTAATACATATGCTCTATCTGTATCTACATCTGTGTCTGTGTCCTACTGGTTGTTTTCTCTGGAGAATCTTGACTCAAAGAGTCACCAGGAGGTGGCTCCTGGCCTGGGACCACAGGGCCCAGCATCTGCAGCATCCAGGTTCCCTCCACAGGGTGTCACGGGTAATGACGTGTGTCCCTGCTGTGCCAGAGCCTCACACAAGAGGGCAGCGTTTCTCCATTCTCCCTCCCTGTCTCTGCAGGCTGCGGGCAGGGGGCCCTAAGGCCCTCAAGGATGACCAGGCCACATAATGGAAGGGCCTGGACTGCTTGGTCACATCATGGAGAAAATCAGCCCGTCTGTTGGCCAGAAGAGACCACACTGGGTAGCAACTGGGCAGGAAAAAAAACCTGCACTCCATTAAGCCACTGAAGTTGTGGGTTCACTTGCCATAGCAGCTGACATTGTGCTACCTTATACAAATGGGTGGAAAGCTTTAGAGTCTAGACAAAAGCCAGACCTTCCAACTCCTGACTGATCAAGTTGATCAAGTGCGACACCACCCAACCTCCTTTTCACTAATGTGTTGGGCCAACTGATATGCACTCTGTCCTGGATAGGCACCGTGCAGGACACAGGTGTCCCTGCCCTCAGGGAGCTTAAACTCTAGCAGGATGGGGTGAGGACATGCATGTAATTAGCCACCAATTTTCCAGAGCACCATCTTCCAAGATGCCTCTCCTCCTGCTATAACAATAGTCATATATGGCACTTTGCTCTCAGGTCTCTGGGCTGATGCATGCAAAGAGGTGAGATTTTATAAATCTGGGCATGCCTCTGTCTCTTATGCACAGAAACAAAAAAGCTACGATCATAAACTTGCCCCCAACTCTTCACACACATCATCTCCAGCCTTCACATTTCAGATAAAGAAGTCTACTCAGAGCCAGCCAGAGACAGCTGAGCTGAGAACAGACCTGGATATGTTTCTGCTTCCCCACTGCTTCAGGTGGATATGCAGGAGGATTAATCACTGGCAGTCACACATCAGGATCACCACCCTGATCACTGCATGAGAAACGCTGCCCTGATGCAGGTACAGGTCACAGCTCAAGCATTAGTAGTCACAAACAATGGGTCATGGTCCTTGCCCAGTAACTCCCTATCTGTGTGCTCCAACATGCTGGGATGGGGATGCTCACGTGTACAATGCAGGTGACGATTCCTGCCCTACTTATTCCAGAAGGTTGGATGAGACAGCATGCAGGAAAGCCCACTGGAGACTGTGAAGTCTCATAAACATGCAGCCTTAAGAAATTACAACTAAGGTTCAGGTGAGTAAGCCCATCATATCTTGAAGGCATAACCACCAAACTATTCATGGAATTAAGCTGAACATCTATCATTTGAGCAACCATTCATCCATCCACCCACCCAACCAACCAGCCAGCCAA
>NW_012122265.1:3882464-3893432 GCF_000951035.1 Colobus angolensis palliatus | reverse complement strand
CAGCCAGCCAGCCAGCCAGCTAATCAACCAACCAACCAGCCAACCAGCCAACCAGCCAACCAACCAACCAGCCAGCCAGCCAGCCAGCCAGCCAGCCAGTCGACCAGCTAATCAACAAACCAACCAACGAAGACTACCATTTGATTTTGCTGTTTATTACCCCTCAACCTCCAGTGACTGTCATGAGGCGATGAGAATTCACTGGGTCCTGAGCAGCCACTTCTTTACTGAGTTATTCATTCTGTGAGTCACTCACTTATTTCACTTAATGTTCATGAATGGGGTTTACCAACTAAATGTTCATTTTACAACATAAAGCAGTGGTGCTCCATAAAAGAGAAACAGCTTCCAAGGATGCAAGCGAGGCTGATTGTGTAGAAAGAGCTTGCTGGATGTGAACACCTAAAACCATTTTGTACCATCTTCCAGATTCTATGTATATTCAAAGTCTTCTAATTTTCAACATCAAAAAAAGCTACAAGAAGGGCCAGGCATGGTGGCTCATACCTACAATCCCAGCACTTTGGGAGGCTGAGGCAGGAGGGTTACTTGTGCCTAGGAGTTCAAGAACAGCCTGGGCAACATAGTGAGAACTTGTCTCTACAAAAAGATATAATAATAAAATAAATTTTAAAATAAGGCAGGAGAATCATTTGAGCCTGGGAAGTCAAGGCGTGTAATGAGCCGTGACGGCACCACTGCATTCCCACTTGGATGACAAAGCAAGACCCTGACTCAAAAGAAAAAAGTGACAAAAAGCACTAATGTGAAAGAAAAAAAGAATAATTTGGATTAGATTCAAAAATTTAAAAACCCTTCTACTCATTAAAAGACATACAGTTGACCCTTGAACAACATGGGTTTGAACTGCATGGGTCTACTTACATGTGGATTTGAAAACACACTGTGTGATATAAAACTTGCATATACAGAGGGCTGACTTCACATACACAGGTTCCATGGAGCTGACTGTGGGACCTGAGGTGGATTTTGGTATATGGTGTGAGGGGGTGGTGTTCTGGAACTAATCCCCATGTATACTGAGAGATGACTGTAGTTAGAAAACTGAAAAGGCAAGTCATAGGCTTGGAAAAATGCTGCATATATTTGACAAAGGACTGATAAATAGACTATATAAAGAACTCCTACAAACCAATAAGGAAAAGATGAACACCACCATTAAAAATGAACCAAAGACTTAAAGAAGCAATACACAGAGCAAATGAACACACAAAGAGACGCTTAATAATCATCACCAGAAAAATGCAAATTACACCCACAGTAAGGTATCATTTCATATCCATTAGAATAGCTAAAGTTAAACAGACCGATACTGCCAAATGTTGATGAGAAAGTGGAGCAACTGGAACTCACACACACTGCTGGTAGGAGAACAAAATGGGACAGCACTTTGGAGAACTGTGTGGTAGTTTCTTATAAAATGAAAATGTTATCATACAACCCAGCAGTTTTCTACCTAGAGAAATAAAAATGTATGTCCTTAGAAAGACTTACACGAAAACCTTTTTTAGCAGGTTTCATTCATATTAGCCAAAACAGAAGCAATCCACACGTCCATCATCAGCAGAATGATCAAACTGTGGTGTAAATATATCACAGAACACTACCCAGCAATAAACATTTATAATTATAAACTGCTGTCTGGGCACAGTGGATCATGCCTGTAATCCCAGCACTTTGGGAGGTTGAGGTAGGTGGATCCCTTGAGGTCAGGAGTTCAAAACCAGTCTGGCCAACATGGTGAAATCCCCTCCTTATTAAAAATACAAAAATGAGCCAGGTGTGGTGGTGGCAGCCTGTAATCCCAGCTACTAGAGAGGCTGAGGCATGAGAATCACTTGAACCCTGGAGTTGGAGGTTGCAGTGAGCTGAGATGACGCCACTGCACTCCAGTCTGGGCAACAGAGACTCCGTCTTAGGAAAAAAAAAATTATAAACCACTGAGTCCTGCAATACATAGCTGATATCCCAGGCATTAGGCTGAGGGAAAGAAGTTAGGCCCGAGAATACAAGCTGCAGGGTCCCCCCTACATGAAATCCAATGATAGGCAAAACTGGCAGAAATCAGAATCACACTTGCTTCTGTTGTGGTATGGGGAGGGATGGCTGAAGACAGTCTGAGATCACTTCCTGGGGTGAAGGAGAGGTGTTTTTAAAAATTATTTTATATATTTTTTGAGACGGAGTTTTGCTCTTGTCATCCAGGCTGGAGTGCAATGGTGTGATCTTGGCTCACTGCAACCTCCACCTCCCAGGTTCAGGTGATTCTTGTGCCTTGGCCTCCCAAATAGCTGGGATTACAGGCACGCACCATCACACCCAGCTAATTTTTATATTTTTAGTAGAGACAGGTTTCACCATCTTGCCCAGGATGGTCTCAAACTCCTGATCTCAAGTGATTCACCTGCCTTGGCCTCCCAAGGTGCTAGGATTACAGGCATGGGCCACCGCACCCGGCCTGTGAAGGAAAGTTTTAATATCTTATTTGCAGTTGGAGACGTGGGTATATACATTTGTCAAGATGCATTGAACTAGATTTTTCTTATAATCTTTGTGTTTTCCTGTATGTAAATCACACCTCTATAAAAGAAGATAATACAAAAGAAGGTGCTAAGTCACGATCTTAGAACGCCCAAGGGCAAACAGAACCCAGCAGGAACCATTGTGGAATCCTCCCCACCCTCCTCAACTCCTCTGTGCTGTGACCTTGGTGCACCTCGTTCCACCCCAGGTCACAGACACCGTCCTTCCCTGACCCACAGCCTTTCTGTTAGAGGAGAGTCCTGATGTTCATTTTTGTTATCTGTGTTAGGGAGAAAGATGGCTCCTCCCAAGGATGCCCAGGTCCTAATTCCTAGAACCTGTGAATATGCGCCCCTAAGGCAAAAGGGAGTTAAGGTTGCAAGCAGAATTAAGGTGGCCCATCAGTTTATTTGACCTGGATTAGCAAGGTGGGCCCATCTAATCACACAGGTTCCTTTCCTTCCCTTTGCCTTTCCCTTTCCCTTTCCTTCTTTTTCTTCTTCTTCTTTTTTTTTTTAAGATGGAGTCTTGCTCTGTTGCCCAGGCTGGAGTACAGTGGTACAATCTTGGCTCACTGCAACCTCCGCCTCCCAGATTCAAGCAATTTTCCTGCCTCAGCCTCCCAAGTAGCTGGGACTACAGATGTGTGTGACCACGTCCAACTAATTTTTGCATTTTTAGTAGAGACAGGGTTTCACCATGTTGGCCAGGCTGGTCTCGAATTCCTGACCCCAAGCCATCTGCCCACCTCGGCCTCCCAAAGTGCTGGGATTACAGGTGTGAGCCACTGCACCTGGCCATAATCACACAGGTTCTTAAAAGTGGAAGAAGAGGAGGCAGAAGGGAGGGTTGGGGAGATGCAATGGAAGAAGGACCCTACCAACAGGTACTGGCTTTGGAGATGGATGAAGGGGCCATGAGCCAAGGATGCTGGAAAGGCAAGGAAACAAATTCTCTCCCACAGACCACAGAATGGAATGCAGTCCGGGTGATGCCCTAACATTAGCCCAGTGAGACTCACACCTGCATCAGCCCAGGTAGAAAATACGGTTTTATCAAGGACATTGTCCTGGGAGTGTGAGCTGGAACAAGATCATCCGTCTAGAAACCTCTGTCTTACCCCAATAACCTCCTCCCACAGTAAACACAAACACAAACCTCTGCCTCTCTGGAAGCTGCCTGCGCAGGATGCGCGTCTTCTGGCAGACTCCACCTCGCCCACCTGCCCTGGGTGGGTACCCTGTCAACCGGGCTGGGGGAAGTCATACATTCTCTTCTGGGACACGCAGGGCAATACTGGCAGATGGGCAGGAAAAGCCCACAGGAGAGAGGAGGAAGGCAGGTTGTTCCAGCTGCCCTGCTGCCTCCTGCACACTATACAGGAGGCCACTACTCTATGGAGGATGGAGAGAGCACGAAGCTCAAATGATCCCCCTATGCAGCCCTCCAGGGCTGTCCCATCCACGTGTGGCATAGCTGGCAAAGCCCGGTGCTGACACAGTTGAGTCCTTCCAACAAAAGAGTGGAGGGAGGCCAGCCAGCGTGGCTCTGAAGGTGAGTCCCAGGAGAGGGAGGAGTGGTGGATGCCCAGGAAGAGGAGGACTGGAGGACAGGGAGAAGGAAGGCACTGAGCAACCGTGGGAGGCAAGCTGAGCTCCAGGGCCTGGCCCTTCTCAGACAAGTGAGGCAAGGGCAGGTTGCTTGCAGGAGAGGGTGGGTATGGACCAGGGATGAACGGGTAATGGCAGGGCTTGGAGATCTGACCTGTGCCAGTGCTCAGTGTGATTGCTACCCAGTGTAAAGCCCGTGTGGCCTACCTGGTTCAACTCTGCTTATCTTGAGGCAACAGGATGCCTGAGGTCAAGAACTTTCCCCTGGTGACCAAAGAGGCTAAGACTAGTGGGATCCAAGATGGCAGCTCACTTGGCTTCTGAAGAACCTCTAACCTCATTAGAATCTGATTTCCATGCTAAATGACCCTCCCACCAGCACCAGGATAGTTGACAATCACCATGACAACAACAGAAAGAAACCAGAAAAGGACAGAAAGGAAGGTTGCACACCAGTTCTGAGAAGCTCCCTGCCCATTTCCAGAAAAGACATGAATATTCTTCCCCTTGATTTAATGCCCAATCCCTTCGTTACAGAGGCCCCAGCTCTGTGACTTTCCAGCTCTTGGGAGCTGAGAAATGGATCTGTGAACCAAGCTCCTGCTTCTCCGTTCCATGGTCATCAAATGAAGCCTGTGCTGTCTGAAGCTCACTTTTGCTTTTGGATGCTGGCTGTGTAGCACACAACAGGGAAAGACCCCATTCTTGGGAAGACCAGTTTTGTTGGTAACATTGTCACCGCCACATCCAGGAAAACACACTCCCTCCCACCCGGCCGCCTTCCGAGCAGAGCACATTCCCAGCTTCCTTCATGGTTAAGTCTGGGACATGTCTTACCTCGATACCCCACAATACCGTCTGGTGTCTAAGCCTGAGCAGGGACTCATCAGAGGGGAAGCTGCGGCACGAACTGAGCCCCGGTTGAAGCCAAGATCTCAGACAGAAAACCCACTGAGCCTCCCTGCGAGAGACTGCAAAGCCAGCCGGGTCCAGGACAGACTTCCTCCTTGCTTTCCAGAGCACATGTCTGTAGGGCCTGGCTGGCCCCGGTAGATCTGATCAGACGGCAGAGGGCTACCTAGTGAGCCCCTAGACTAGGAACCTCAAAAACAGGGCAATGGGCCCATTTGGGCAGAGCTCAGAGATGGCGGGCTCCGCACAAGAAGGTGTGCGTGGTTGGTGGCTGCAGTGACTGTGGCTGCTTGACACACGTTCTGTGAGCCTGGGATTCTACTAAAAGCCAGACGCCGTTCACATGCAGACTGCTTTCTTCCTATGAGACACTTAAGGCTTCACTTTCCCCCCACTCTCATGTGTGTATACACACACACACACACACACACACACACACACACACACACTCTTGGTACCATTTTATATAAGTGGTCTCTTCTTCACATTTTAATCAATTCAATCTCTTGGCAATCAATTTCGAAACGATTTTCAGCAAGTGCTATATCTGGAGGTTCTAAGAGAGATGCTGGAATGGCTTCCCGTCGGAACACTGAACTCTTTCGAGCAGTTTTTACGGAGGCGTTTGCTATGTGTTCTCAGGGTGGCACGGGAGCGTCTCGCCTGCACATGGGAAGCTGCCTGTTTTATGCCATCGATAGAAGAGATCGAAAAAGAAATCTAATCAACCCCCCAATGTCTTTCTCTGACGGCTAGAACATACGGTCCAAGTTTTCTGGGACGTGTACTGAGCAGCCTTTTAACTAAAAGCTTCCACACCATCTTGTAAGGAATTTCTGGTTTGGACGAAGCCCAGGGGAATGAAAGCAACCAACCTGTTTCCAAAGATCTAGAAAGTCCTGAATTTGCAACTCAGTTTCCTTCTACGACGCAATGGCCGAATCTTGCCACGGACAACACCGACGACGGGCCTGAGATGGGCCCGCGGGACCAAGGGTGGGTGGCCACGAGCGCCCGTCTTACCTGCCTGGCTGTCCCTGGGCTTACACTGGACCTCCTCCACGCACTCCGCCGGAAACCATCCGATGTGGCCGCGGGCGCTGCCTTCCCAGAAGCCCCCTTCGCCGATGCTCAGAACTAGAGACGACAAAAAGGGAGAGGCGTTAGCACGGGGGACGTGGAGGGCCTGAGGGTGAACGGGAAGAGGGGTGCTAGGCAGAGGCAGGAGAATCAGTGCACCCTTGGCCAGGCCTGCAGAGCAAGTGGCTGCACTTCCTTCAGCGCTGACAGTGCTAAGAGGGTCGAGGCATCGCCACTGCAGCCCACAGGTGTCCTCTGCCCCTCAGGTGATGAGACAGGAATGAAGCGCTGACATATTTGCCTCTTTACGTATTTGACACCACGTCATACAAATGCACGTGCACGGCAGCCCTGCAGCATCTCTTGGTGTTGCACATGAGATGGAACAGTGGTGCCTGGCTGTCCTTACCACCAATGATTTCAGATATATAAGTGGAGTCAGGGGGTACTGCCACAAAGCAGGGAGGAAATGATGACATCATACCTTCCCCTCCTAACCTGGGCAAGAACTGGAGACAGAAGGCCTAGAGGAAAGAAAATCCACCTGCCCGGCTATGTCTAGATCTTTTAAACAAGTGTGGGGAAGGAGAAATCACAGCAGAGGGCCGGGCATGGTGGCTCATGCCTGCAATCCCAGCACTATGGGGTGCCAAGGCGGGTGTACCATCTGAGGTCAGAAGTTCAAGACCAGCCTGGCCAACATAGCAAAACCCTGTCTCTACTAAAAATAGAAAAATTAGCCAGGCAAGGGGGTGCGTGCCTGTAATCTCAGCTACTCGGGAGGCTGAGGCAGGAGAATCGCTTGAACCTGGAAGATGGAAGTTGCAGTGAGCCGAGATCATGCCACTGCACTCCAGCCTGGGTGACAGAGTGAGACTCCATGTCAAAAAAAAAAAAAAGAAAAGAAAAGAAAAAGAAATCACAGCAGTGGATGGGCGAGTAGCTCACGAATCGTCTGACAATGGTGTGGACATGGAATTATCTTCACTTAAAATGGAAGGGACTGCACTGAAAACCTCACAGTCAGCACCAGCCCCTTGGAGGCCCAGCCCACTGGCCTGCCGGCTTATTAATCAGGAAGCTATTCATTACATGGTTGCTGGCAAGGACAGCAGCTTTCTTTCTGGCTTGTGGTTGAAAGAAGCCAATTCCCCAGGAAAGAAGGGATGGTGGCCACACAGTGACCTTGTCCTGGGGACCACGTACATCGCTGGACAGACACGGCCACCCCAGCCAGGGTGGAAGTTGCTGAGTCCAGACACAGGCACCCCTCCCTGGGCCGTGTGCTGGGTGCACAATAGGCCCTCAGTGAACATCCGCTGGAAGAATAAAGCATGTTTGTTTTTAAACTCAACTGCTGAGCATGGGTGAGGGACATAAGCCCAACGACACTAGAGGGTAGGGGGAAGGACACGAGGACCCCACCGGTCCCCGCGGCCCCACTGTGATAACTATTTCTGTCATAAAGCTTGCAAAGCCTGCAGTGGCAAAGTGAGGAAGGAAAATCTGTATCTCAGGATTTTTTTTTTTTTTTTAGAGGCAGGGTCCTGCTTTGTCACCCAGGCTGAAGTGCAGTGGCGCCATCACAGCTCACTGCAGCCTTGACCCCCCCAGGCTTAAGCGATCCTCCCACCTCAGCCTCCTGAGTAGCTGGGATGACAGACATGTACCACTACACCTCATTGATTATTATTATTATTACTTTTTTAAAGACAGGGTCTCACCATGTTGCCCAGGCTGCTTTCAAACCCCTAAGCTCAAGCAATCTGCCTGCCTCCACCTCCCAAAGTGTTTGGGATTACCGGCGTGAGCCACTGAGCCGGTCTGTATCTTACTTAGGAGAAAACAATCTGATCTCTCCACATCTTTACCTTCTTTTAAATTACTCAGGATCCAAAGGCACCAGCCCTGCTGAAAGAGGAATCACGGCTCCAGAAGTGTTTTTCTCTAGCCCTCATGTTAATCTCAAAGGCCAGACAGAGAACCACTCAGCCCATGATTTTTCAAAGTTAATGGAACTGAAAACCCCACTTTATAAGTTCCTAAGAACCTGAAGAAATGACCAATTGAAACATATCAGCCACATCCCAGGTGACCAGGACAATCATCACTGCCTGAAGCATCTCCTCCAAAACTCGATGCGGGGGCTGTGGGCTCCTCTCAGCCCAGCTGACCGGGGATATGCCGCCCAGTTTCCCAGCAGAACCCTGGACCTGAGAGAGTCATCTCAGAGCAGTACCCTGGGCTGCAAAGGGAGGCCAAGGACTTGCTGCTGTGCTGTTAGAAGCCGATGCCCACAAAGATACCCATGCTCTCCTTCCTTCACTGCTGTGAGGTCATTCTGCTGTTTCATATGGGCCTGGGGAGAAGGGAACAGTACAGGTAGAGACTGGTAACTTCTTCCACGGAAGCTCTGCCCCATCTTAGCTATGCGGTGCTTTGGAAAACTTCTCAGTCTCTCTGTGCCTCAGTTTCCTCATTTATCAGAGCATGACAACACTATCTAGCTCATAAGCGTTGCTATGCGTGAATCAGAGGCACGTGAGCCCAGTGTGGAATGAGGACTCAACACTCTTGCCTGACTTTCCTTCCAAACTCCCCTCTCCGGGAGAATCATGCCTTTTAGTTCCATATTTAATCTCTATCAAATATGCACTTCGGGATGTGTTATCATTACTATAAGACCAACCAAAAATATGAAAGGCTGTTTCCAGCAGGCTCGTACAAGGAGGCAGAGGTGATGTGCTGCGAGGGGTTCCCCAGCACGGGGAGACTTCGCATCAGGGGCGTAGAAACAGCAGGATCTGTGCCGAGGGTGCAGGGGAATGGAGGAGGGACCACTTCTGGGTTTCTGGTTGTGCAAATGGTACCTGCTGGTCCTCTTCAGAGAATGGGGAGCAAGAGATGGGTTTGTGACTTGAGTGCCTCCCTGACAGAACATCTGCATCCAGGTAGGAATGGGTGTTCCTTAAGTAGTGAGGAAGGGGCTGGGCTTGGCTACCCCGTTGTTTGCTGATGCAGTTCATTCAAAAGTAAAGACTCCACACCCTGGGTAAGAAGAGGTGGAGGAGAAGAGGAAGTCCCCTCCACCCAGCAGTATAAGAGTGAGCACTGGGCTGGGAGGCCAGAGACTTGGCCCCATCACTGGGATGCTGAGGGACTCCTGTGCTCTCTGTGGCCCCACCTACTCCATGCAGAACAATAGGGTGAATTCTGAGAGTGAATTCTGACCAGGCAACCAGGTGCATTCTGGAGTCTGGAGTCCCGCCTTGCCCCTGGGTGCTCCGGCTGGAAAAATTGTCAAGGATCCTGTCCCTGGAGCCCCAGACTTACAGGGGAGCCACGGTGTGATAGGACTGACTCCACCACAGAGGATCAGATGAGAACGGTTCCAGCCAAAGCGAGGGGCAGGAGGAAGACTACTGAAGCAAGGAGGGGGTACGGCAAGACTCGGGGCAAGCGCTGCAGGAAGAGGCAGCACTTTGCATGGTGGGTGGAGAGCAGGTGAAGGCACTGCACCCAGGGCATGAGGACACGGGGAGGGGCATATATGACATGGCTGGGGGCCCTGGGAAACCTGGCTAGAAGGAAGGTCCATCCTCAACATCATGTCTGCTCCAACACAGAGGCTTTCAGGCACCTATGAGAACCAACTGCAGATCTCTCTATGGGCCCCAAATGCTCCCTGAGGCCACAGTGGGCTCAGCTGGTTGGAGAAGGGCCAGCCCTGCCATCCTCACCATCCTCACCACGGCCACCACAGTGGGCCGCTCCCTGCCTCAGCAGCTCCCTTGCAAACTGGAAAGCATCAGTGATTCCCTGTACTGGATGAGCTGGGGCAGGGATGGCTCCGACCCCACTGCTATGCTCCACTTTCTCCCCCCTTGACCCCAGCCTGGGTACAGAAACCCGCCAGGTCACTGCAGAGGAGGGAGGAGCTGAGACCCAGCATTTCTTCTGTTCTGTACCCAACTCTCTGGTTTCTAATGTACCTCTGGGCCATCTTTACTTTCAAGCCATGCATGGTGTTCTTGAATACGTATATCCTTCTGCTTAAATTGACCCAGGACTTACTTGGGCCAGGGACTGTGCTGGGCTCTGGGGTCACAAAGATGGTGCAGGAGTTGGGGTAAACACCTGGAGGAGCTTCAGAAGAGGAGGATGGCCTCACTGTCCACCACCTAATATCACAGAGCAGAAACGTGGGTGTCCCCCATGCCCCCACCCCCCAGCACTGGCGATGCGATGCCGTGGGTTGTTTTTTGCTTGCTAGAATGGGGGCTTCCAGGAAGCAGGGTCAATCATCACTGTTTCCCTAGGCCTCACCCATGGCCAGGAACCCTCAGGGGTTCATTGTGTATCTGTTAAATAAATGAACCCCTAAAATGACCATGCTCACTGTGCTACACTCTGCATCAGAGGCCTGTGTGGCCTGGGCCAAAAAGTAGAGATGGAGCATGGCAGGTGGGGGCGGGGACACTCCTAAAGGAAGGAACATGGCAGCCGAATCCTGAAGAAAGAGCTGATGGGAAAACACAGGGATAGCTGTTGTCTGGGCAGAGGAAAACCAGGATGGAAGCATGGAGGTGAGAGTATGGGACAAAACACATACTGCTGTTAGAAAGCTCTGTCATTCTTTCATGCTGCCATGCACTCATTCACTCACCACCTATCCAACTACCCATCTATCCACTCATTCATCCACCTATCAAACTCAATCATGTATCCATCCATCCATCCATCCATCCATCCTCCCACCTACCCATCCATCCATCTACCCATCCATCCACTCATTCATCCACCTATCAAACTCAATCGTGTA
>NW_012122265.1:3881464-3881796 GCF_000951035.1 Colobus angolensis palliatus | reverse complement strand
ATCTATCTTCCCATTTACCCATCCACCCACCCACCCATCCATCTACCCATCCATCCATCCATCTACCCATCCATCCATCTACCCATCCATCCATCCATCTACCCATTCACCTAACCCTAACTTCACATCTACTCACCCACCCATCCATCCATCCACCCACCCATTCATCTATCTTCCCATCTACTCATCCACCCATCTATCCATCAGCCCATTCATCCATCTATCCATTCATCCATCTTTCCATCTGCCCATCCACCCATCCATCCATCCATCCATCTATCCATCCATCCACCCACCCATTCATCCATCTTCCCGCCTACCCATCCACCCAT
>NW_012122265.1:3846581-3880756 GCF_000951035.1 Colobus angolensis palliatus | reverse complement strand
ATCCAGCCATTGCATCCATCCATCATCTATCCCATTCCAAGCACTGTGTCACATGCTTGGGAAACAAGAAGAAAACACAGTCCTGCCTGCAGAGGGTCTACAATACGTCACAGTCAGGAATGCTGCAAAATCACCTGAGGAGCTCGTTAACTATTCAGATTCCTAGGCTGTGTCCTTGCAGACACAATTCTACAGATGTAGGGATGGACGGTCAGGAGATCTGCACATTTAACAAACTCCCCTCATGTCTCAGATGCAGGGACTTTGGGAAGAGAGGCTGAGAAACTGCACCCAGGTACACAGCTTGGACAGGGCTCTGGCTCAGGGCACACAGCTTGGACAGGGCTCTGGCTCAGGGTACACAGCTTGGACAGGGCTCTGGCTCAGGGTGCACAGCTTGGACAGGCCTCTGGCTCAGGGTACACACCTTGGACAGGGCTCTGGCTCAGGGTACACAGCTTGGACAGGCCTCTGGCTCAGGGGCCTCATGCCATATCTCGCATAAAGAACTATCCGGGTGGAGGGAAGAGGGAAGAATGTGTCAGGCACAGTGAAGGACAAAGAAAAGCCCTTGAATTAAAAAAAAGAAAGAAAGAAAAAGGAGGGTCAGTGGGGGAATCAGAACATGTACACACCTATTCTTGGACACCCCTTATTTTAGGAGAAAAATGCTGGGTATGTTTTCCCAGGTACATGGTATGCAACTGTCTTCTGGGAATGTCCACCCCTTCCCAAACGGGACTGAATGGAGGAGATGTAAATTAGCCTTCTGAAAGAGCCAGGAGCAGCAATGTTATCAGCAGGACCCCAGGGCCACCCTGGGACCTGTCACAGCCACCCTGCCTGCCTGCTGCCCGGGCCCAACTTCTACTGCAAAAAATGAGTTTGGTTTCTCTGGAAACCCTCCCAGACCTGCCCCTGCCAGCCAGGCAGCTGGGTTTCCTGCCCACAGTGGTTGTTCCCTTGATGTCAAGGGGACAGAATTCCTCCAAAGGGCCTGGGCTCTGCAGGCAGTGGATCAGCTCGACCCGCCCGCCTCTAAGCACTGCCATGCAGGCAGCAAGGATGCGCGGGCCACCCTGTGAAGGGGGGGAGGCACCGACAGCTCGGCAGGAAGGAAGAGCGGCGCCGCTGGCAGCAGGAAGGGGCTCTGCGCCAATTGTGTGCAAATGGCCTGCGCGGCCCACTCGAATCTCTTTTCAGAACAGCAGTCCTTTGCCATCGATCCTTTGAAGTGTGAGTTTTGGAACCAAGCTCTGTCATTTCTGTTCTCCCTGGGAGACAGGCCCAGCTCCCCACACGCCCCACACTCCTGCGAGGGGCGGGTTCCCGTCTGGTCGTGTTTGAGGAGGTGCTGCTGGGCTCCAGTGTGCTGGGGAGGGGCAGAGAGGCCAAGGAGGCCCAGTCCTGGGGCCTGGACAGGAGTCACGTGACCTCCCTTCTTTCCTTTGTTGGATCACTCTATCAAACCCAGGGAGCTGGACAGTTGAAGGCCACCAGAGCTGCCGGGAATCAAGGTGTGAGATGTGGATTCGCCTGCCATGTCCCACGACCCCTGCGAGTCCTGGGTCCTCAAGTCTGCCTACCACTGCTGGCCTGTGGGAGACTCGGGCCCATTGATGGGCTCATCGCTGGCTCCCCCTCTCCCTTGACCTCCTGCTCATCCATGCTGCAAACTCAGGGTCCCTTCCGAGGAACTCTCAGCTGTTCAGTGCCCACTCCCACGGGCCTCTGCTCTATGTCTAGGGGACTGGGGATGCATGCCAAGTTCACAGCATGGGAGCCTGTCTGCAGCTCTGCCCCTCCTGCAGCATGGGTCGGTATGCCTGAGTGACTCCACAGATGCCCAGCCCCAGGCTCCAGGTTCATCTTCACAGGCCTCTCTGCCCCTTTGGAAGTCTAGGACTAACCTGGCTGCCCTAGAGGAACTGCCAGCCACACCCCAGCCTCCTCCCTGGGCATCAGTAAGCTCCAAGCAGGACTCACAGAGGAGCAGCTCCCACCCTCCAACCCCTGAGCCCCAGGCTTCTCCTTTCGACAGTGGGGACAGGCCTGGATGGGAGGACCACGCATCCCTTCCTGCTCTGGAGGGACAGTGAACCTCCTTGGCTCCCACTTGGGCCTAGGGGGTGGCCCTGAGCGTGCAGACTGGTCAGAACACATTCTCTAACTAGGAGCCTCGGCTCTCACTTCCTAGAACGGGGTTGCTAACAAGGCTAGCATTGGCCCTGATCCCTGCACAGATGGCCCCTCTCGCTCCCCACCTGCGGGGCCTTGACATCCCTATCACCCAACATCTCAGGGCTGGCCTCAGTGGGGAGGAGGGAAGGTGGCTCTCAGCACTGGTCCTCAGAGAGACAGCCAAGTTGATGGCGTTAAGTGTGAGGGATTTTAAAGTGACAATTACCAATCTACAATGTTGTAAAAACAAAACAAAAAACAAGTCTTTAATGAACAAAAAAATCTCAACAGAGTAATAGGAGGTCTTGGCAAATAAAAGGCAACAATAAAAATAGATACCTGGAAAAGCTAGCAAACATAATTTCTGAAATTATAAAACTCAAAAGATGGACTTAACAGCTAAAGGGACATTTCAAAGGAAAGGGTAAGTGCACTTAAACAATAACCAAGAGAAATGATCTAATGTAAAGAAAAATGACTGAAAAAAATGAATAGAGCTCCAGGGACTTGTTTGATGCTATCAAATGATGAAATATGTGTGCAGCAGGAACACCGGCCATCAGGCATGAGGGCGGGACTCTGCCGTCATTAGAATGTTGCAGTAACCCAGGTCAAGCTGACCTGATCAGTGTGCAGCGCGGAGAAAGGAACTGAGTCAATTACCTGCTGGAGGCCAGGCGGCAGCCAGCTGGGGAAGGCGGGATTTGAACCGGGCCTACTGACCCCTAAGGGCCACACCTTCCACCCGTGCCACGCATCTTCTGGAAGCCTGCCTTCCAACGGCAGGGCCTGGGTGTGCTGGCCACGTGTGCTGGGCCTTTCTTGCCCCACCCAGTGAGTTCCTACCACCCCACACAACCCCTGCAGCCCACACCTGCCAGGTTGCTTCTGCTGCGTGCCTCAGACGCCACCACTGCCAACTTCCCTCCAACCCTACTTTTATCTTCCTGCAGTGCCTCACACACCTGATTTCCCCTGGGCAGAAACTATCACTGGCTCCCCAGTACCCCAGGAACAACGTCTAACCCCTTGACCCGGTGTTGACAATGGCCCCCGACAGGCTTCTCAACGCTGGTTCCCAGGATTCTACTTTGAGAATCTCTCCTTCCAAGATGGTAGACTTCCTTCCTTTGAACACTGCAGGCCCCAGGCCTCAGGTCACACTGGACCATCTACCTGGAGACCCCAAAGCTGACCCATGCCAGGGCCCGCCCCGACACTTCAGACTTAGGGGATTCCAGATGGAAAGGAGTTCTGCTCTTCAGCGCCCTCAGCTGGCTCCCCCACTGCACTTCTCAAGTGGAATCTCATTCCCGATGGGCATGTCCTCATCGATCCCTGAGACCCAGCATTGAGGATGCCACAACAGCTTCCTGGAGAGTGAGGGAAAGGTTCTGGGAACGTCCCTCTGTTCCCCATTCCTGCCCTTCCAGGGGTCTGTGCTTTCCATGGAGAAGCAGTGCCTTGGACATCGTCCCCACAGCAGGCCGGCTGAAGGGCCACAGGCTGATCTCACTCCAGGAGCAGAGGACAACTAGCAGACACTGACCTTTGACCCTGTCGCCACGGTGAAGGGGGATCTCGCCGTCGACTTGGGGTTGGTATGGCTTGACGGCGACGAAGAGCCTCCCGGGCACGGCACTGTAGAGCTTCCGCTTGGGCCCCGGGTACTCGAAGGCCGAGAGTGAGTCCTTGGCACCAGCAGCAAAAGGCGACCTGGACCAGGCAAGAGGGGCAGAGAGAGAGAGAGCAGAGTCACGAGGTCACAAGCTACCCTCCAAGAACCACAGCCACGCCATTCAACACACACTGCGCGTCGGCCGGCCACATCAGAACTCCCGACGTCAGACAGTGAGGAAGACGGGAACGGGCTGGGGCAGCACTGTGGTCAGAGATCCAGGCAGATCCAGCAATCCCACTCACGGGTCTGCCCCGCACGGATAGACCACAGCCACTCGGGGAGACATCTGCACACCCCCGTTCACAGCAGCCCAAGGGTCCCTCCACAGAATAATGGAGAGACACAGCATGGTCCAAACACACAATGGAACGCCGTTTAGCCTCCATCAGGAAGTAAACTCTGGGCCAGGCGTGGTGGCTCACACCTGTAATCCCAGCACTTTGAGAGGCCGAGGTGGGTGGACCACCTGAGGTCACAAGCTCGGGACCAGCATGGCCAACATGGTGAAACCTCGTCTTCACTAAAAATTCAAAAACTAGCTGAATGTGGTGGGTACCAGTAATCCCGGCTACCAGAGAGGCTGAGGCAGGAGAATCACTTGAACCCAGGAGGCGGAGGTTCAAGTGAGCCAAGATTGCACCATTGCACTCCAGCCTGGATGACAAAGTGAGACTCTGTCTCCAAAAAAGAAAAAAGGAAGTAAACTCTGACACAGGCTACACCACAGGTGAACCTTGCGGACACTGCTCAGTGAGATATGCCAGACACAATAGAACGCAGACTGTGTTCCCAGCCATGCGAGGGCCCGAGAGCCGTCAGATTCATGGACACAGAAAGTAGAATTGGGGGTGCCAGGGGCTAGGGGAGAGAATGGGGAGTGAGGGTTCAATGGGGACAGAGTCTTGGTTTCATAAGATCAGAAGGTTCTGGAGATATGGATGGTGGTGATGGTTGCACAGCACTCGAAAGTATTCCACTGAATGACACTGGACTGTGCACTTCAAAATGGTTCTAAGGTGGTAAATTACATGTTACATATATTTTGTCACTATTTTACTTCATTTTTTAATTTTTTTTGAGACAAAGTCTTGCTCTGTCACCCAGGCTGGAGTGCAGTGGTGCGATCGCAGCTCACTGCAACCTCCGCCTCCTGGGTTCAAGCGATTCTCCCACCTCAGCCTCCCGAGTAGCTGGGACTACAGGCGCCCACTACCACGCCCGGCTAATTTTTGTACTTTTAGTAGAGACAGGGTTTCACCATGTTGGCCAGCCTGGTCTCAAACTTCTGACCTCAAACGATCCACCCACCTCGGCCTCCCAAAATATTGAAGTTACAGGCGTGAGCCACCACACCTGGCCTATTTTGCCACTATTTTTAAAGAGACTAGCCTGGGCAACATGACGAAACCTCATTTCTACATAACAAAACAAACAAACAAACAAACAAACAAAAAAACAAAAATTGGCCAGGTATGGTGGTGTGCATTGCATTTGTGGTTCTTGCTACTTGGGAGGCTCAGGCGGGAGAATCACTTGTGGCCAGGAGGTCGAGGCTGCAGTGAGCCATGACTGCACCACTGCACTCCAGCCTGGGTGACAGAGTGAGATCCTGTCTCAAAAAAACAAAAACAAACAATAAAACCCAAAGAGACTCAGGTGGAGAAAGAGATCCAGGAAGGCCTTGGGTGTCCGACATTTTATCCACCTCCCTGTGAGCGTCAGTCACACCGGGCGAGGAAGCACCCAGGACCTTCCATCAAAATCGCTCATGACCTCGGTTCTCTCAGTGCGGTTCCCAGCGTCCCCAGTGAAACACACAAGAGGAACGAATATCCGTTCTTGCTGTATGTCACTGATTTTGCACAGAGCTATGTCTTCAACCTGATTTCTACACCCAGCAGTGAGACACACTTTAACAGGGCCCAGCGACAGGACACGCTGCACAAAGTACTCTGAGATGCACCTGCACAGTGGCCAGGATGGCAGTCCTTAGAAACAAACGCATCCACCGGAGGAAGCTGGCCAGGATTTCAGGACGGCCCTCCCGGGCACATGCTCAGAAAGACAGGGAAAGCGTCCACCTGCAGCTGGCACCCTCCAATAGGGTGCTGGCCAAGGGAAGCGAGTGGTCTCTGACCATGGTTCCCTTCCCAAACTTTAGGTGCTGTGGCCTCTGAGGCGATGGAGGCAGCATTGACCTTTCTATGAGGACAGGGAGGAAGGACCCATGCACACAGGGACCCATGCAAAATAGGCTTGTAGGGAAGTTTTAGAAGCGGATGTGACTACCCTCTTTTGGCATTTAACATGAGCCTCCCCCTCACGACGTGCCTTCACTACTGTAATCACCCGACACATGTGTCCCTGATAATTGCCTTATAGTTTGCTCCGTGCTTGTATAAAATTACAGAAGGGCAATGGGGCTGTATTTAGTTCTGCTGTTTACTCCTTCTCTCAGCATTAGGATGGTGAGATCTGGTCACAGGGACCTTGCCCATGTCAGTGTGTTTGAGGAGCCAGGGCTCCACGTACTCTGATGACTCTGTAGGGAGTAGACTGGGCCTCAACGCTCAGTCTGTCTGCCTGACTCCAAATCTCAGATTTGTCCTGAAACCACGGGGAGCCGAGACAGGGCAGGACAGTGGCCTCTTCTGGAACAGGTGGGCGTCTTGGATGCTTACCTGGGCTCTGAGGACATTGAGAGATGGGGGAGGCTGCAGGCAGCTAGGACTTCCCTGTCCCCTGTCCCTAGGATGCCATTCCTCCCCCAAGTCATAGCCACAAATGTGGCAGTCACAGACTCCTGGGGGCACAGGTGTGCTGTCACTGCCATGCAGCCTGGGCACAAGATGGAGCCCACCGGGCACGGTGTGGCACAGCAGTGCATCGATGTGCACACCCAGGAGAATTCCAAAGGACCACTGTTCCCCATCGATGGACATCATTTATCCCCAAACACCCCAGGAGTTCCTGGAGCAGGAACTCTTGCAAAAGCCAAGTTTGGTGGCCTCCTTTTGTCCAAAGGCATAGCTCAGTGAGCCACCAGGGAGCACAAGGAAAGGACACTGGGCACTTCCTGCTCTGCAAGGGGAGCTGAGAAATGCAACAGCAGCGCTGGACCAGGCTCCCATCGGAGAGGCTTCCCTGCCAGCCTGCCCAGCCATCTGCACGTGCACCAGCACTCAGACGCATTCATTCAGCTCAGCCTGACTCAGGGCTGGACTGGCACAGGATCCAGAGCTGGGAGGGATGGGAGCCTGCACTGCAGGCACTGAGCACCTCACAGCTGTCTCCTCTCTGGCTCCCAGGCCAGCAGGGATATGGGGAGGAGAATCCCAGCAACCAAGGGGACTCCGGGAGAATACAGCACCCCAGGGTCAGAATTCCTCCTCTCCTTGAACGTCCCTTAATGTACCTGCCCACATCTGCCCCGAGTGATGAAGCCAGCAAGGCCAGTGGCCATCATGGGCTCTGTGGATGGCCTGAACCTCCCGTCACTCGCAGGCTGATCTGCCCCAGCTGTGTGACCTTCAGTGAGTCACTTTACCTCTCTGAGCCTTAATTTTCTTATTTGTAAAATAGGTGGTACAGGGTGGAGCCCCCCCACCCCCTGTGGTTGCTGGAAGAATAAATGAGAAAATGCAGATGAGAAGCTCAGTTCTCAGCCCCACCGCAGCTCTGAGGGCAGTCACTGTCTCTGCATTGACCGTCATCCAGGCTGGATGGGCAGCAGCCAGAACACAGGGCTATGCCGACATCATCTCAACCCCCCTGTCCTGGCTGGGGGTGTGATATGGGCGCTTGGAGGAGCTGGATGCATTAGGCCCCATCAGGACTGAAGGCTAGTCCTAGAGATGGGGTCACATGTGACCCCAGTGTCCCCAGGCTGCATGGATGCTCTTGAGCAGGTGGAGAGGCTGCAGGTCAGGTCAGCCCAGCCCCAGGATCAGTCCCCAAGCACCCGGATAGGTGGGCTCCAGAGGGAGCAAGGTGAGGCACGTGGGCTTCCTCCTGAGGAGAAAGGGTGGGTCGAAGTCTAGAGGAAAAATCAGACGGACAGGGCTCACAGTAGCTGGGACAGGGCAGAGGATGAGCCACAGAGCAGGAGTCACAGGGTCTGTTCACAACTGTTATGTGGCTGACACAGCAGCTGCTTAAGTCCAGAACTTAGGAACCAAACGAGGAGTGTGTCTTCTCAGGACTTCCACACCCAAGGAGCTTCTGCAAGGAACCTCACGGCCCTACTGTGCATCCTCAACAGCAGCTGGCAGGGGAGACTGAGCCTGCCCTACTTGAGAAGTCAGTTAACTTCATCAGTTAATCCATCCACTCATCTCTTCTCCGTTATCCATCCAGGCTCCTTCCATCTGCCCAACTACCTGTTCTTCCATCCATCCACCACTCATCTACCCACTATCCATCATGCATCCATCCACCCATCCATCCACCCACCCATCCATCCATCATCTATCCATCCATCATCCATCTACTCATCCATCCATCATCTATCCATCCATCCATTCACCCAGCATCCATCTACCCATCTATCCACCATTCATTCATTCATTCATTCATCCATCTATCCATCCATCCACCCATCTATTCATCCATCATCTATCCATCCATCATCCATCTACCCATCCATCCACCATTCATTCATCCATCCATCTTATCATTTTTCTGAACATCTATTCACTCATCTACCCAAAGTTCAGAAAGACCTGACCTGAAGCCCAGCTGAACACTTACTATCCACCATTGGACAAGTCAGCTAACCTCTCAAAGCCTCAACCTCCCCATCACAAAAGGGGATGATCAGGAGGAACTGTGAGAATACACCCTGCCAGGTGCTATGCAAACATCAGCACCTTCACACTGCCCTGCTGCAGCTGCAAAGTCGGTAACTAAGTGCCTGTCTCACCTCACTGCTCCAGCTGGCACCAGTGTGTGTCACTTGACAGAGAAGTCAAAGTGAACACAGCTCCAACTCTGAAGTTCTGTTTCTTGATTCTCTTTGCAGGAATCAGTTCTCTAACCCATCAATCCCATGGCCTGGAAAACCTTTATCTAAAAACAGGAAAGTCTTATTTCTTCTAGACCAGAGTGGTGTACACGGTTCTAGGCAGTGATTACCGGCAGTGACATGCGATTCCACCCAAATGCTCACATGTCTTCCTATTTATTGTTGATTTGAACCTCAAAGAGTCCCATAAAGGCAGCGGTGAGAATCTTTGTCCCCATTTTACAGGTGAGAAAATGGAGGCTCCCTAAATGGTGACTTGGGTATGGAAATACAGACTTGGGTATGGAAATACAGGGTTCCCTGCTCTGTCTGGTGACAGAATGAGGTGAACAAGATCTCACCTGCTGCAAGGTGTCTTATCCTTGTGATGTCTCATTTGATGAACTACATCTTCCTGCGGGGCCCCACTCTTCCCACGGCAGCCACAGACAGCAGCAGAAGCCAGGCCTCTGCGGCCCAGGGAGAAGAGTGGCTGCCCCGCTCAGGAGACGTGGCACCTGGGCCACGCTGGGGGTCCCTCCTGCTGTCCTGCCTGCACAGTGAGGACTGGTCTGAAGTTTCTGCACCCCAATCTGTCCATGTTTTCCTTACACTCTGGCCAAGAACAACCAGGAGGGATTCTAACCAACTTGTTTTGGTATAAGGGCCAAATCACTGAATTCTTAAAATGAAAAAATTGGTAATCTTCTCGGTGGGGTGACTTGGATCAGTGAGGTGGGTCATTTCCCAGCCAGCCTGGGTGAACAGGAACTGGTTGACATACTGACCTTTCTCCATTCATTCATTCACCAGTCAGTTACACATTCATTCATTCATCCAGCAAGTACTCTGTGGGTGGGCTGTGAGCCCATAGCCATGTGGGTCTGCAGACCACCGTGAATGGTAGACAGGGATGCAGGCCTCCTGGAGCTGTCAGCTGGGCAGAAGCACAGGTCAGCAGATGCATTTCTGCTCAGCTGAGGGGTCGGAGCAGACAGAAGGTGGAGGTGGGCAGCCCCACTGAGGGGCCCCTGTGGCCATCCCAGCAGAGCCTCTGATGTGTACAGTTGTGAAAGAGTTGGAGGTATCAAGAGGCACAATCACCCAGGCCTGGGACCTACTCAAGGTGGGTGTCCCCAAGCCCTGTGCATCTCAGGCCTGAGGGCTTCACTCTGCCTCTGTGGTTCTGGTGACAGCATCTCTGAGGATGGACAATGGGGACTTAGGATTATTTGCAACATCTCACCTTGCTGGCTGCAGTGACTGCTTCAGGGCCAGGACTTGAGGTCAAGGTTAGAGTCCACAGGGCCTCCCCACAAAGGGCTAAAAGAGGGGAGAACTGGGTGGTGTAGAGAGAAGGCCAAGGCCGTGGGAAAGGCTCTGCAGGGATGTTCGGGGAGAAATGGATGCCACATGGCACAGTGGTGCTGGGGAATGAGCACCAGCTCACCCTGGATGCAGCCTCAGGGCTGGACCGGAGCAGACAAGAAGGTGGAGGTGGGGAGCCCCACTGAGGTACCCCTGTGGCTATCCCAGGGGAGCTGGGGGAGCCCCAATGTGTAGAGTTGTGAGAGAGTTGGAGGTATCAAGAGGCACAATCACCCAGGCCTGGGACCTAATCAAGGTGGGCATGTCTCCCAGGTTACAGCTCATACGGAAGATGGCAGTAGGGGAATAGAGAAAGCTGTCAGCTCAGGTCTCTGGCACAGAGGGCGGCATAGCAAACGCAGGAGGTTCCAAGCCCTTAGTGTCTGTCAAACGTTACTAAATGTTGTTGGCTGGGCTGACAGTTGTTTTAAAGTTGAAGGCTCAGACCCTGTGTCATCTCCTGTCTGGTCAACATTGCCTCCCTCCCTGGCTTCCCAGGTCTGTGAAAGTCAGCCCGTACCCAAGCCCTGCGTGTCTCGGGCCTGAGGGCTTCACACTGCCTCTGTGGTTCTGGTGACAGCATCTCTGAGTATGCACAATGGGGACTCAGGATTATTTGCAACATCTCACCTTGCTGGCTGCAGTGACTGCTTCAGGGATGGGCACAGGACACTGGCTGCCCCTCTATCTGGCCCCGGCTCCCTGCCAGGCTAATCCTGGGCACAGGTGAAAGTCAGGCCAGGCATGGTGGCTCAGCCCTGTAATCCCAGCACTTTGGGAGGCTGAGGCAGGTGGATCACCTGAGGTCAGGAGTTGGAGACCAGCGTGGCCAACATGGCGAAACCCCATCTCTACTAAAAACACAAAACTTAGCTGGGCATGGTGGAGCACACCTGTAAGCCCAGCTACCTGGGAGGCTGAGGCAGGAGAATCACTTGAACCTGGGAGGTGGAGGTTGCAGTGAGTCAAGATCACGACACTGCACTTCAGCCTGGGCGACAGAGTGAGACTCTGTCTCAAAAAAAAAGGAAAGAGAAAGTCAGGGTCACCGGGAGAGTTCCCAACTCTACCCCTCACCCCCACTCTGCCAGCAGGGCCCAACCACCCCCACTTTTTGGGTCAGGATGATGGGGCACAGGAGGGCAAGCAGGAGCCACAGTCCTGGCACTGACTCAAAACTGCTCTGCTGGCCCCTCACCAGCAGCGTCCCGGGATGGCCAATGCCCCTTCTGCCCATTTCATCCACCTGAAACCCTGAATGCAGCTGCACCTCAGTTTCCATGCCACATTCAGGAAAACAGAGGTCACTGGGCCAAAGACGGGCTTCCCAGAGCCCCACCGGGTCCTGCTGGGGTCCAGCCCCTGCCTGTGTGGCCAGGTGGATGCCACTGTCCTTCATGCGTGCAATGGACGAGGTGTGGACAGGGCTACAGCATTCATCTCCACCAACTAAACTCGAAAGCACGAGTCTTTCTTCCCTGCCGAGCTGACCCCACCCAAGAAACATTCTTGAAAGAGAGGGTGGCCAGGACGTTCCCTGGTGGGTGAGGCAAGAGCAGCGCTTGGGACCAGCTGCCACTTTGTAGAAATACATCGAGAGTTGTTCTGAACCTGGGCAGGCCAACCAGCCCCTTGGCAGCTGGAACAGACCCAGAAGGAACAGGAATGCCGCCCCCACCCCATGCACTCCTAGAGCAGGGACTCAGGTGTCTCAGGAATGTTCTCAGATCGTGGCCCAGCAGTGCCAGTGGGCACCACCAGAGGGCGCCCCCCAGATGCGGAGCTGGCCGAGCCTCACACCTGAGGGAGCAGAGGTGTGCAGGTGCGCTGGCTTCCACCCTCCTGGACCAGCACCTCTAGGAGGACGGGAGAACACACACACACACACACACACACACACGAAAATGAGGAGGAGAAGGAGGGGGGAGGAAGGAAGAACACAGGCCAAGGGACAGGTGGGCAGGAGAGACCGTGGGGGAGGATGGGGGCAGGGACAAGAGTGGGGCATGTTCCTCTCTCTGCCTCAGGGGGACAGCCCTGCCACAGGTGTTCTGGCTCACCCGGGAGGGGCTTGTGCAGTGATGGGCAGCAAGGGACCCTGCAGTGTCTCCGCTGAGAGCCCTCACCTCCCAGCAGACACTGACTGTCCACAGTTCGGCCCCCTCACACCCCTTGCAGCCCCCTTCCTGTTACACCATCACTGCAACACCAGCTCCCAGGCTGGGCCCGGCGAGCTCCTCGGGGTGCTCACCACTGTGCAAACTGGCTCAGGGCGGCTTCGAACCAGGGTTGGCACCTCCATGCAGGACGCAGACCCTGCCCGCAGCTCTGAGGCCAGGCCAGGAGGCACTGGGTTGCTTGGTGTCAGCAGGAGTCCCAGTGGGGACCTTGGGGAGGCTGGGAGGCCTCCCTGAACTCCACCAAGGCTGCATTTGAGGGAGTGACCTGAGGCTGGTTCTGACCACACTGCCACACCCACTGCAGTCCTGGCCAAGGTATCTGGGTCTTTGGGTCAGCGTTTAGGCAAACAGGTCTGGCTTGAGAGGGGTGCTGAGCATGAGCAGGGGGACACGGGGCCTGGCCAGTCGCCTCCCTGCCCAGGACAGTCACCCTCCTCCTACCTGGCCATCTCTGCTTCCCCTGCTTCTTAGCCCAAGCAGGCCTCTGCCACTGGGACAACAACACCTGATGCCCTCTGCTCCCTGCCCTACGGCAGGCAGCAGGGTCTTTCTAAACTGTCCATGATGAGGATGAAGTTGAAGACGACACTAAGAGCAGCCAACGCTTCTGCAGAACTGAAGACTCTCTATGAGGAGCTGTGGATCTCAGGGCAGGCCGGGTGCTGAATGCCACTTAATCCACCCAGCACACATGGGAGGGGGCGAAAGTCATCAGCCCCACATTACACAGGAGAAAACAGAGGCACAGAACCGACAAGTGACTTGCCCAAAGTCACCTGGTCGGTAGGCAGAGCCAGGGAGCCCTGGCGGTCAGCACCGCTTGGGGGATGGTCAGCACCAGCTGCTCAGCATGGGCTGATGGGCAGCTGCCCCACCTCCGAGACAGGAGGAAGCGGGGAAGGCTTTCCCCTCCACGGCAGGGAGAGCACTCTGTCACCTGTGCTTCTGACGGCAACCAGAAAGAGCTCTGGGGCACCCAAGGCCCCAGATACTGGGAGCCAGCAGCCTCCCTGAAAGTGCCCTGTTAGTGCCGCACGGCCAGTGCCCATTGCCCTTGGAAAGAGCTGGTTTTTCAGGAATAGTAGGGCAGGCACACAAGGCATGGGGCTGTGCTCTGAGCTTCAAGGATGAACAAGAAGCAGAGGGGCTCAGCCACCTCCTGGAGCCTCGAAAAGGCCCTGGGCTGGGTTGCACAGCCCTGTGATCCACCATCCAGCATCACCAGGGCTGGCCGAATGAGCGTTTCCCTATCTCAGTAAAGGCCACTTCCACACTGGGCTCTCAGTCCACAGCCAGGAAGTAGACAGCTCTAGCCAGGCCCCCCTCCCTTGGCTGTACCTCGTTTGCAGGACATTCAGACCAAGTGTGCTCAGGGCACCAGCCTTTCCACCCCGGCTGCGTCACCTGAATGTCCCTGTGCCCGGCATGGGCCTGGGTAACTGCTCCATAAACAAACAATGTTCAATGAACTGGCTCCCTTCTGTACCCCCTCACCGTGCAAAGACACTTCTGCCCCCCAAGTGCATGTGGCCCTATGCAGGGACAACACCCGCATGGCCCACCCTCATCCCAGGGGACCTCAAAAAGAGGCCTGGAGAAGCATGCCTGCCTCCAACTCTCCATCCCACCTGGTCGCCTTGAAGGCAAATGCTCGCTACTGCCGTCCCATAGGAGGGGACGCCAGTGCCACTGGCAGGTCCTAGTTAGGACACAGGTCTTGAGGGAAGGACCTCTCAGCTCATTAGTGCCCACCCCGAGGGTTCCTCCCGCAGCACAGCTACTGCTACCACTGAGGGTGCTGAATCCCAGACAGATGGATATGGACAGGGAGGCTGTGAGGGGGTGGGGAAAGGGAAAAAGATGGGAACAAGGCCAAGGAAGATGGGACTGATGGGTCAGGGCCACCAGGTAAGAACAGTGCACCTTGACTTGGGACAGGCAGCGGCCTACAGTTAGGGGGACCGGCTGTCCTGATTTTAGCACTGGAAGTCCCGCATCACAGGCAAACCTGAATGGTTGGTCACTCTACCAATGGTTCTGGGTGATAAAGGGGACAGTCTTGGCCAAGCTCTGGGCCTTGGACTGGACACGGACCTGAACTCTAAGAACCAATGTGGAATGAGCCCTGGCTGGACAAGGTGCCGTGTGAGGCGGCCACCCTGAACGACTTCACCTGATCTCGAGAAAAACCTGAAGGTGGTCTTTCTGGGACCTTTTTTTTTGAGACACAGTCTCGCTCTGTCACTCAGGCCAGAGTGCAGTGGTGCCATCTCAGCTCACTGCAACCCCCGCCTCCCAGGTTCAAGTGATTCTCCTGCCTCAGCCTCCCGAGTAGCTGGGATTACAGGCATGTGTCACTACATCTAGCTCATTTTTGTATTTTTAGTAGAGATGGAGTTTCACCGTGTTGGCCAGCCTGGTTTTGAACTCCTGACCTGAAGTAATCCACCCACCTTGGTTTCCCAAAGTGCTGGGGATTACAGGCATGAGCCACTGCACCCGGCCCCTTGTTTTATAACTGACAAAGAAGAGGCAGATTGGGTTTTACCTGCCCAAGGTTACACAGCTATACAACGGTACAGTCCCGAAGCGTGTATGCAGGAGGCCAGGCAATGAGCATTTGAGGCAGGCTGACCACCATGATGACCACACACACACACACATACACAATGATTCTCTCTCCTTAACATGCACACGCATGTCTACACACCTGCATGCACGAAGGCAAATGCACCCACACACACAAACACAAAAATGCGTGCACATACATACACAGGCATGCACACACAAAAATGCAAACACACATGTGTACTCCATCCTCTGCTCCCCACACATGAATAGGGAAACAGGGACGGTCAGACCGCAGCTGCAATACACCTGGCTGCTTCTCTCTCTCCTGAGTCACATCTCGTCTACAGCCAGCTCAAGTCCCTGGCCATGTTGCCTTTGCTCTCTTTTATTAGATTTTGTACTGGGCGAAAAGGACACACACTTTTTTAAAACTGTAGTCAGAAGTCTCACTAAGTGTGCGAAGTGCAATTGGCTGCCTCAGGGGAGCCCTTTAATTTAGCTTCACACTGTTCTCAGCACCCGGGACTCCTCCCTCGGGGTCCTTCCAAGCAGGAATCTAGACCAGAGGCAGCTGGACCTCCTCGTTTGGCTCTGGTGGGAAGCATCCATGGGCTAAAGGCCAAAGTGTTGAGAGGATGGGGTCCGCCAGCTCTAAGAGGGTCAGGGCTCGACCCTGCCTAGGGGCCAGGAGAAGTGTGCTCTCACCGGCACGTTCTCCCCCCCGGCTTCCTTGGCTGTGACTCCAAAGCTTGGGCTGCTGGTCATAGTCAGGGTGATCAGCCCCTCCTGGGACAACGTGAGGCACTGACCCCTCCTCAAACTCACATGGAGCCTGCCACGTGGAGCCCCTGGGGGCAGGGGTGGTGGCGGTCTTCCTCCCTGACATCCCTGACCTTAGCTGGCAACAGAGCGTGACCCAGGCCTGCAAGACTCCCCACAGCCAGGCGCTGGACCCCGAGAGGCTTTGAGGCCACGGAGGAAACAGGAAGCAGGTAGGATGGGGGCGAGAGTCAGCGGCCCCAGCACTGAATGCCGGCATCACCGAAAACATGGTAACAGCCGGGGAAGCACAGGTCCAAGGCTCAAACCTGAGGGAGTGCCAAGTCACCAGACGCCAGAGCCAGGGGCCTGTGCCGAGTCCTGCCCTTGCTACATGCCGACTGTGTGACCTTGGGCTCCTCATAGAGGCATCCTGCAGCAAAGAAGCCAGCACGGTGAACTCCTGGAGCGGCAGTGCCCATGAGAACCTGGAGGCGTCTGCGGCAACGGCCACTGCCCCTGCAGGCGCAACTTTCACGGCTGGAACCAACACCAACCCTAGCACCTGGGGCCCCGACAATGAGTGGACCCCTGGGAAGTCTCTTCCTCGCCTGAAAATTCCAGGAGGCGGTGTGAGAAAGGCAGAGACCTGCTTGGGAGTTGGGGCTCTGAGTGCAAATCCAGTTCCCCTGGCTGCTTGGGAGGCAGGAGGGTGGGGAGAGACCCAGACCTGGAGTTGGATGCCAAATGGGGTGCTGGGCAGGAGACCACAGGCAGGTCCCAAAGTCTGCCCTACGCTGCCCGTGTCCTTGTCTAGGAAATGGAACAAGGCACAGGCTCCTGTCTCCTGGGGCTGCCTCAGAGACTGACAGACCTGCCCTCTGTGCTCCTGCCATGCTCGGCCCAGGCCTGCAAGAGCTCCCCTGTGGGTAGCACTACCTGAGACCATCCTCGCAGCTGCTGAGACAGCCAGACACCAGAGCCCTGAGCCAGCCTCTCCGGCCCCAGTGTTCTCCTCTGGGCTGGGTTTCTCCCTGCCACCCACGTGGGCACCCTCACTTTGGATACGGTGCGTTTGCAGGCTTGCAAACGTGGCCCTTGGGAGGGCACGCACCCCGGACCAGGCTTGCAGCCCTGCCTCTCTCCCTCTTGACATTTCACCTAGGACCAAAATGTCAGTGCACAAGGAAAGGCAACGGGACCCAAGACGCCAGCCGCACCCCAGCCGCATCCCCAGCCGCATCCCCAGCCGCACCCCCAGCCGCACCCCAGCCGCACCCCCAGCCGCACCCCCAGCCGCACCCCCAGCCGCACCCCCAGCCGCATCCCCAGCCGCATCCCCAGCCCACCCCAGGACGCTCGGCTCAGCCTCCACGCCCGCCCCGAGCTGTCATCATGGGCCTCCACGAGGCTCAGGCAGGCGACCCCAGTCCCCGTGCGGGAGACCGTGTCAGCAGGGACACTGGGCACAACTCCTCAGGCACGAAAGTGTCCTCAACCCGCATTGGAATAAAATGGGCTTCCTTCTTTCCTCCTCAACCTCTGGGCCAGCCCCAAGTTGGAGGAGCTGGGACCCCCAGCACACGGTGGTCTTCCTCCCCTTGGCGTGTGCCACTCCTTACCCGACATGCCAGAGAGGCTGCGGCCTCTTGCCGTCCTCGCCTGTGCCGCCCAGCCTGTTGAGCGATGGGGACCGGCTGCGGGGCCCGGGCACGTAGCTCCCGATGGTCTTCGCGGCCCCCTCAGGCTTGCCGGGCATCTGCTGCAGCAGCTGGGGTGAGAGGCTGCGGTGCGAGGTGGCCGTGGAGCAGACGGCCCACTCGGGAGCGCTGGCATTGAGGTTGTTGTCACTGTTGGAGCGCAGCAGGACCCGGGGGGCGGCCAGCGTGTTTGGGGGCCGCCGCCGGCGGTTGGAGTACGCCGGGGCCTCTCGGAAGGGCACTGGGGAGAAGAACAGGGAGAAAGGCCGGTGAGTGCATCCGTGTCGCGGTCAGCTGGGTGGGGACCCTACGGAGGTGCAGGCCTGCGTGCGTCCAAGCCCCCAAGCGAGCCCAGCAGGGGGGAGCTGTGAGTTCTGGGCCGAGACCCCAGCTGGACTCCACCAGGCCCAGAACTCACCCCTGACATGGAAGCAGAGAGGCAGGCTGGGGACAGAGAACGTCTCCATGGCAAGGAGCTCAAGCCAGTGCTTCACATGGAACGGACACGGGGTCTGAGCTTCCATCTGCCCCATGAGATGTCCGGCGGGCTTGGGCATGTATAAGGATGGGCCACATCATCACACAAAGCAGGAGTGCACCGAGCTGCCTGCCACAGGGCGCCCCTCCCCACAACTTAAGCTGGGCCTCTGTGATGGGCTGAACTGTGTCCCCCCAGTTCATGTGTTGACGTCCTAACCCCGTTTTCAAAACACGCCAATATTTGCAGGTAAGGTCTTTACAGAGATAATCTGGGTGGAGGGGCATCAGTGGGGGCCCTGATCTCATAGGACTGGGGTCCTTATGAGAAGAGGCGATGAGGACACACACACAGAGGGATCTCCCCATGAGGACACAGGGAGAAGGTGGCATCTGCAAGCCACCAAAAGAGGCCTCAGGAGGAACCAGCCCTGTGATGACCTGATCTCAGATTTCTAGTCCTCGGGACTGGGAGGTATAAATATCTGTTTTTTGTTTGTTTGTTTGTTTTTTGTTGCTACTGTTGTTGTTTTTGAGACAGAGTCTCGCCCTGTCACCTAGGCTGGAGTGCAGTGGCACAACCTTGGCTCACTGCAGCCTCTGCCTCCCAGACTCAAGCAATTCTCCTGTCTCAGCCTCCTGAGTAGCTGGGATTACAGGTACCCTGCCACCATGTCTGCTAATTTTTCTATTTTTGGTAAAGATGGGGTTTCACCATGTTGGCCAGGCTGGTCTTGAACTCCTGATCTTGTGATTTGCCTGCCTTGGTCTCCCAAAGCACTGAGATTACAGGCATAAGCCACCGCATCCAGCCAATATCTGGGGTTTAAGCCACCTGTCTGTCTGTGGTGCTCTACCATGCAGCCTGAGCCAACCATGTAGTCTCTGAGTCTACTGGCTGGATGATTCAATCTCAGTCTTTACTAAGAAGGCGCCTTCCTCCCTCCCACCAAGTGGGGACTGTGTGAGGAGGCAGGGGCTGAGCACCACTTATCTGACATCCTACAAAGCTCTAGACGGGGCCAGGCCCTCACTCTGCTGACTCAATGATCCCAGGGACTCAGAATGAGAGCAACAGCCCCTGGGAGCTTTGAGGGGTGGCAGCCACACCACAGCTGCCTTGGGTCACCCAGAGTTCCTGAAACAGCAAGTGTCCTTTCCAAGACAGAGGGCCTCCTGAAAGGCAGCCCTCCAAGCTCCGCAGCAAACAGCAGAGACCACCACCACCGGCTGGCCAAAGGCACGGGCTTCTTCCCGGCCCGTGATAATCACGCCTGCAGCAGCTTTTCACCGGCTACAGGATTCAGCCCTTAGGCTTAAGCCACGTTTGGCTCCAAAGTTTGCACTGACAGGACCAGGGCTACCATCTGACAGACTGCAAGGCAAGAGAAAACACACGTCCTCCCTGGGGTGGGTCTGGGGGCACCTTCCTGCCTCAGAGGAGAAGAATCTCACAAGTAGTTTGGGACACAGGTGGCAATGACGAAGGTCTTGGGGACATGGATGGTGCTGGCAGAACTCACGGGGGATAGAGGTGGCACTGGCAGAGTTCACAGGGATGAAGACGGCACTGGCAGAGCTCATGAGGGTCAGAGGTGGTGCTGGCAGAGCTCATGAGGGTCAGAGGTGGCGCTGGCAGAGCTCATGAGGGTCAGAGGTGGTGTTGGCAGAGCTCATGAGCGTCAGAGGTGGCGCTGGCAGAGCTCATGAGGGTCAGAGGTGGTGCTGGCAGAGCTCATGAGGGTCAGAGGTGGTGCTGGCAGAGCTCATGAAGGAAGTTGCATTGGCAGAGCTCATGAGGGTCAGAGGTGGCGCTGGCAGAGTTCACGAAGGAAGTTGCATTGGCAGAGCTCATGAGGGTCAGAGGTGGCGCTGGCAGAGTTCATGAAGGAAGTTGCATTGGCAGAGCTCATGAGGGTCAGAGGTGGTGCTGGCAGAGCTCATGAGGGTCAGAGGTAGCGCTGGCAGAGCTCATGGGGGTAAGAGGTGGCACTGGCAGAGCTCATGGGGGTAAGAGGTGGCACTGGCAGAGCTCATGACAGTCAGAGGTGGCACTGGCAGAGCTCATGGTGGTAAGAGGTGGCACTGGCAGAGCTCATGAGGGTCAGAGGTAGCGCTGGCAGAGCTCATGGGGGTAAGAGGTGGTGTTGGCACAGTTCATGGGGGACAGAGGTGGAGCTGGCAGAGCTCATGAGGGTCAGAGGTAGCGCTGGCAGAGCTCATGGGGTTAAGAGGTGGTGCTGGCAGAACCTATGAGGGTCAGAGGTAGCGCTGGCAGAGCTCGTGGGTGTAAGAGGTAGTGCTGGCAGAGCTCATGAGGGTCAGAGGTGGAGTTGGCAGAGCTCATGAGGGACAGAGGTAGCACTGGCAGACCTTAAGGGGGTAAGAGGTGGCGCTGGCAGAGCTCATGAGGGTCAGAGATGGCACTGGTAGAGCTCATGAGAAACAAGTGGTGCTGGCAGAGCTCACAGAGACAAAGATGGCATTAGCAGAGCTCATGAGGGAAAGAAGTCACGTTGGCAGAGCTCACTAAGGATAAAGTGGTCCTGGCAGAGCTCCTGGGGGAAAGAGGTAGCACTGGCAGAGTTCATGGGGGACAGGGTTCACACTGGCAGAGCTCACTAAAGATAGAAGTGGCACTGACAGAGCTCCTGAGGACAGAGGAGGTGCTGGCAGAGCTCATGGGGGATGGTGGGTGCTGGCACTGCTCACGGGAGACAGCTGAGACCCAGCGCACCTTCCCCACCTCCCCAGGACACAGGGCAGCCCTGGAGACAGAGCTAGAGCCAAGCCTGGGGAGCCGCACAGAGCTGCGCAAAGCGTCCTGAGGTTGGACGCTGGACTTGGCACAGTCGGACGTCAGTGCCTGCTGTTGGTAAGAACCTGGAGGTGGCACACTGGGGAGGTCGCGGTCTCACACCTGTTCTGATCTGGTTCCTCTGTGAAGCCTTTCTGTCGTTGAAGACGCCCTGCGAAGCAGCCGGGGCTCCTCAGCTGGGACTTTGATCCCACTCCTAATTTCTCAAAGCACATGGATCCACGAACGCCACCCAGGTGGCCGGGGAGAGACAAGGAACGGAAAAGGCTGACGGCACCCTCCGTGGACACCTCTCCTTCCAAAGACCCTCGAGGGACTTGGCCTGGGATCTGCAGCCACCACCCACGAGTAAAACCTCATCCCTGGGACAGGTCACCGAGCCTGTGTTTTGTTGGTCATGAGGGAAAACCAGGTTGGGGCCCCTCCCTCTGGACCGGCAGAGACTGAAAAAAAACCTTGTAGATCACTGAGTGTTCGCATGGAGGCTCACAAAGATACGACTGGCCCAGAGGGCTTCCGGGTGATCCGGGAACTGCCTGTTATTGGAGGGGGCTGGGCGGGTGGATTAGAAGACCTTGCAAAAGGCTGATGAGCCCAGTCTCAGAGCGATTATCTTTCATTTACAGAGATTACGTGTTGGAAGACTGTATTGGTGTGAGAGCCAAAATTTCAGACAGACACAGCCAGCGGACAGCAGCCGCAGAACCCCCAGCTTCCTGGGGCACCCAGGAGAGGCCAGGGCTCTCCCTACCCATGTGAAGGAGACATCACAGGGCCCCCAGTCACGGCAACGCTGCCTCCTACGGCCGACTGCCTCACGCCCAGCCTCCCCGCCCTGACGATACAGCCAATTCTCTTTTTCTGACCCTTGTAACTGAGGGAGGTGTGCACAGCCTTCATAGCAAGTGATGGCATTTGGGGGAGTCCTGGCAGTTGCTAAGATAAACTCATTAGGAAAGAGAAGTCTATGGAAGAACAGAACAGATACAGAATTAACCTAACACCAAAACCCCCAACTGAAATTTTCAGGCTGTTCATGGATTATAAAAATTGAAGTCCCGGAAGGTGAATTTTGGTGAATAATGTCAGAAAATGGGCACAGACAAAGGTGGTTATTTATATACATTCCTAAGACTCTGTCAGAAGAGTAGGGACTTAGAGAAGGGGAAGAACTCGCGTGGGGGGGCCACCCTTGGAGGATTAAGGAATAAAAGAGCTGGGACATTTTCAAATACATTTTACTCTGTGGACCAGGCAAGTTACTCAAATAAAATCTCACCGGCGACATCAGTGCGAACATTTTAATGAAAATCACCTTGCTTAATTACCAAGATTCATATTAAATTAGTTTCCTGAGTACTGAAATTTCTTCAGTGTTTATTTTGCTAGAAGCTGGGGCTGGAAAGTACCTTCCTCATCTCTTTAAAGTCACATCTTCATATGATATCTGATTTCCTAAAATGAGAGCTCTCTGACAAAACTGGAACCATCCATGGAAATGATGATTTTTGTGAAAAGGGTTAAAAATAACTGTTTTCTGTCTGAAAATGATTAATATTCCACCCAACTGTTTCCTTCTTTCAGGCAATCTGTACACTCTAAGTAGGTGGATATTTTCTTAGCTGGCTTACATGCATTTATTTATACATTTTTTCCCCACAATAAAAATCACACAAGGTATGACAAAGAGCATGTGCACTTTTAAAGTTGGCCACGCTCCCTTCCCATCCACTCCATGTAACTGCAACCCAGGGATGGGAGAGCCGGGAGCGGCTCGGAAGGTAGCCACCCATTCAGTGCAGCCAGCCATGTGCCCCGACCTGCCTTGGCCAGTGCCTAGCAGCTCTCTGGTCACTGAGGACTATAGTCAAAACTTCCTTTATTTTCCCTAGGACTTAGTTCCTCACACACTCCGTGGCACGGTCCCCACGGATGGCCATTCCAGAATGCAATCCCACCAGGGCTGAAGGCTTGAAAGCAGCACACAAATAAGGCAAGACCTTCCACAGCGTTATATCCGGACCAACTCAAACCAAACCATATCCCAAACCAAAGTCATTATCCCCTGACACGCCAGGGATTAACAACTGGCAATTTTAGGAGGAACTGGAGTCCTCCCTCTCCCCCACCCCGAGAATCAGCAAGCAGCTGCTAATTCCCATGCACCCGGCTCCCAACAGCTTTTTCCTTACCTTCCTTCTTGGTGAAGGCATTTAACAAAGACTTCATTTTCCCTCTGACTTTGGCAGCGGTCCGCTCATTATATAACCTTCCTGGATGGGAGGAAGGACAGGCGTGCAGCCCGGCCCCTCGGTGCTAGAGCAGCTGGGACCCGGGGAGAGGTGGCGGGTGTCTGGGCACGGTGCACTTCCGAGCATAGCTGGGCATGCCAGACCCAGCGTGCTGGTGACAAAGCCCACCCCATATTCTGTCTGTCAGCTGGGAACCAACTGCACGTAGACGGGCTGCTCTCAAACCCGGCTACCTCTCGCGGCGCGCGTCATGTGAGCCGGGCTACTCTGCTTTTGTGCTCAGGGCATTGAGGAAGAGGCACCGCGGAGGGTTAACGCAGATCAGGCGTCCTCGAGCTGGCAGCTGGGAGACGCCGGGAGGCATGAGTGAGCTCAAGCCCCAGTTATCCAAGGAAACTCGGGCTGGTGCTGGGCACTCCATGCGCCTGTGCCTAAATATAATGCACTGTGCTTTTCTATTTTTTTAAAAAAAAATTTTTAAAGAAAAAGCCAAGTTTGTTTGTCAGCTAGCAGATGTGGTAAGACAGACAAGGGGGAGGGAAGCATCCAAGTACCAGATACGCTTCACACCAGACCCACGTTCCCCGGGCAGACATGGCCAGCATTCTGGAATTTCTGAACACGACCTATATTTCTGTTCAAAAGAATCAGACACAAGTGCCCGTGACTTCTCTGGCTCCCCCTCCATCGAGGTAATTACCCTGGAAAAAACAGGACTCCACCCCCTCCTAGTTTTTTTTTTTTTTTTTTTTTTTAAGAGAGAGATAAAAAGACAATTAAACTGAGACCCTGCCAAGGATGGCCCCGATTCCAGGCAGCTGATAAAAGCGAGCTCCTCAGGGTCACTTTAGGCATTTCCAACCCAGCAGAAGAAAAGAGGAAAGCGACCCCTTGGAAGCCCTACATGGAGGAAGTCAGATTTATAAAGCGAACACAGAGAAGTGGATGCAGGCTGGTGCCCTGCGGCAGGTGGCCAGTGAGTTATTTCTACACCAGGAGAAGGAGCTTCCTGAAGCTACGTGGAGCATCCAGGGGCAAGGTTCTGTTGCCTGATGCCTCTGCTGGGCTGTAATTTAGTGTGCTGTTTTTTTTTTTTTTTTTCTGGTTGCTAAGAGAACTGCTTCAGAAATTTAAAACATACACACACAGAGACACACACAGACACATACACACACACACACACACACACACACACCCAAAATCGGAGAAAGATGAGACAAGACAAGGAAAAAGCAACCAGAGCACTGAAGTTTAATTCCATATGGTTGACACACTTCGTGTCAATAAAAATGGCGCTGTGAGAATAAGAAGGCTGCCCCCCACCATCCCCCCCAGAGCCTTTCTCCGAAGGCATACCGGGGACGGGACAGCGGCATCCCTCGGTGAGGACCTCTGAGCGGACACTGTCACAGAATCACCGAGGGTACGCCCTGTATCAGCTGAGCACCCGAACAGCATCTCTTGGCCGGGCCTGGTGGCTCACGTCTGTAATCCCAGCACTTCGGAAGGTGGAGGTGGGTGAATTGCTTGAGCCCAGGAATTTGAGACCAGACTGGGCAACACAGTGAGACCCCGTTTCCATGAAAAATAATTTAAAAACATTAGCCAGGTGTGGTTGTGCGCCTGTGGTCCCAGCCACTCAGGAGACTGAGGCAGGAGGATTGCTTGAGCCTAGGAGTTCAAGGCTGCAATGAGCTATGATTGTCCACTGCACACCAGCCTGGGGACACAGCAAGACTCTGTCTCCAACAACAAACAAACCCCACAGAAACCCAGAAACAGCAATAAACCTCATCTCTTATTTAACTCACACAACTCACGAGCCATGTCAAAACTCTGCCAGGGGTGACATTCTCACCCTACCATGCGTCGCCAAATCATAAAACCGAGTGAGTCGAAGCCATTTCTAAGACTTGCATTAAGAAATGGTTCTGAGGTCAGAGTCACCAGTGTGTCCCACAGGGTTCGTGCACTTGGACACTCTGAGCAAGGCTGAACGGCTTCCAGAAGAACCTTCCTCAGATGCACAAAGCCTCCCCTACTTCGGGAGGCCTGACGATGTGTCCTCGGGGTGGACCAGCCAGGGGGGCCAGAAGCTTTCCAGATGGTGAGTGTCTAGTTCATTGCTATGTGCTGGCCTGGCTGCCTGCCCTGGCTGGCGAGCGCTGGGAGGCTGGGACGGGGATGCCATCGTGTCCGTATTGGTGTATAGAGGGAGCTCCTCCAAGGCTGGGGGACCCGGCTGGTCGTGTGCTCAGCCACGTGAGCCCAGAGAACTCACCAAAGCTCAGGGAACTCTTGGGGAGACTCAGTGACGCTCAACACCCCCTCCATCTGCCACTGATCGATTCCCTCCCAAAAGCACAGAGCCTCATCCCAAGCCAAGTTTCTGAGCCAATCACTGCTCTGGCATTGCTGCCTTTGCGGCCTGCAGCAGTGCAGGGAGAACCTGCACGTTTCTGGGCTGGTGAGGCCAGGATGGCCCTTGGCCTGGGGCCAGTGGTGTCCTGTCATCGTTGGCTGCCTTGCTGGCCACGGATGACCTTGGGTGGAGGGTGTGGGGAAGAAGCCACTTCCCTGGGGCCATGTGACAATCTTGCATCTGTTCTGGACAGATGCAGGGGACAAGATGGAGCCTTTTTCCCCTCGCAGGGGCCTCCAATGTCAAATATGTCAAAGGACCAAGAAAAGGCCCTGCATCATCTAAACCGGAGCAGAACCAGAACCTCTGGATGGGAGCCATGCAGCAGCACCCACAGCTGGCCCAGACAGGACCCTCAGCGACTGCCATCATGTGTGTGTGCAGCAGCTGCTCCTGGGGGGGCATTTGCTCACAAGCAGGAGGCCAGGCAGGGGTCCCATGAACCCTGAGCTGCCCAGGGAGAAGGGAAGGAGCCTTCCCAAGACAAGGCCCCGTCACCAGGAACACGGCTGGCTTCCATCCCTGGTGTTCCTCTGCCCCATCCACCCCCACCCCTGCACCCCACGTCCCATCCGGTTTGGGGGCATGTGCAGAAGACAGCCAGCCAGATCTGAAGACCCAGGCCTGCTTCTCAGGCTGTGCAGGGGTGAGGGGCGGGGCACAATGAGGCTTTGGACACTGGATGATTTGAAGAACCCAGGGAACACCCCCAGGCTAAAGGATCCCTTTTCCAGACACCTTCAATTCTTTCAATAAGCAGACAACTTTTCCCGCCCACACGCGGAGGCGGCTGAGTAAACCATTCACAAAGATCAGGAGCAGCAGTGGCTCCATCAGTCTCATGCACAGACCTACTGAGTGCCCGGCCCTGGGCCAGGCTCTGCCACACGGGGTCTTCTGGTCAACCCCACAGAAATCCTGCAGAGGGTGTTGGGTCATTCTTGACACCACCCTCCTGGCCATGTGGTAGGCTCTCCATGGATACTTCCAGCGACAGGGGGCTCACTACGTTTGTGCAGGGGTTCTCGCTGTCAGACGCGGGCAGCAGCCTATATGAGCCTCCTTCCCCCACACCCACCACTTGCCCCCTTCCCCAGTGGGTGCAGACCACTTCCTCAATTGCCGGGAAGTCTGGCGCTGAAGGCACAGTCTCTGCCTTGACAAACACAAACCCTTGTGCAGCCTCCAAGGCGGTTTTCATCTGGTGTCCCCGTCCCTGCCTTTCTGGGGGAATATTTCTCTTCCAGCCCTGGGATGTGTCCATGGGAACATCAGCATTCCTTCTGCCTCTCGTTTCATGAGCGCATCTGTGGCCTGAAGCCTGCCCTGCCTGCCTGGCTGGGCGGGAAGTTCTGTGTGGACAAACGTTTGGTGTGAGTGTTTGGGGTCTGGGCCCTCACAGACATCCACACTTGGGGTTATCGCAGGAGACAAGCTCACCCCTGAGACCCAGGTAGATGCACTCTCCTGCTATCTGCACACAGGCCCGGCCTTTCACCCTCCAAGCCACAGAGACCCAGAAACCTGCCACAGACCTGGTGACCTCGGAGAGCTGGGGCAGCAGAGGCAGAGGCGGGAGCAGAGCCTCCCGCAGAACTCCGGGAACTCACCAGCACCGCTCCCATCTCTAAAACAAGGATTCCGAGGACGACCGAGCGCCAGTGGTTGAGATGAAAATTAAGACGAAGATAAAAGACGAAACTTAAAATCCCATTTTCCCCTGAGGCTTCCAGAAATCTTTTTCTCTGAGAAAAGCCTCAGGCTTTGGGAATGTCTCCGTGGAACTGCCATCCTGGGTCCCTGAGACCAGCAGGAAGGCTGGCAGATGAGACGGACGAGGTTCAGAGAGGCTGAGCGCTAAGCTGCCCAGGGGACGGGAAGGGTCAGACATCCCTGCTGCACCCACATAGGTTTCCATGCGTTGGAGCCCAAATGCCCACAGCATGGTTGAGCCTTCCCTTCCTTCCACCTTCAGACCCTCTGTTCCTATAGGGGTGCTGTGTGGAGGGCCTACAACGACTCTGCAGGCTTGTGCTGGCCACATTCCTACTGAATGCAGATGAGGTTTTATTTCAAACGGATTTCATTCTGGAAAAGGGAGAGATTGGAGGGGAAGAACTTCCAGGTGTGAGCTGGGCTGGGGGCAGGCGGGTAGCAGAGAGGGTGGCAATGTGAGTGGTTGGTGATGAAGCTATCTGCCTGCCCGCCCGCCCACCCGTCCCAAAACGCAGGCAAGCACCTTTTGAGTCTGTTTGTTGTCCATGGACAGATTGAAAACCAGGAGAAAAGAGGAGAGGGAGGCTCTGAAGTCAGAGTTTCCAGAAAGGAAAAGGGTCACCCCAAATGAACCCCAAACTCTCAGCCACCCAACCTGGCCCTGCAGACACCAGCTCAGCTCCATTCAGCCCAGCTCCAGTGCCTGGCCCTTGGTGCTTTGTGAGCCAGTGACATTCAAAGCCCCGTGCCCCCTTCCCTCCCTCCCTGCAGCCTCTGCCCACGAGCACCCCACAGACTCACCCCATACACTGCACCACCCCCTCAAACCCTGAGACTCACTAAGCCCTTTATTTGCCATGTCTTTTGACAACTGCTTGACAACGGGCTGAAAATAATTTCACTTCTTGCATAAAAAAAAGCTCTTCGCACATCAGAACACTTCAAGGTGCTCTGAAGTCCTGGCGGAGAGGCCGTACCAGGTGTTATAAACATGCCTGGCGAGACTCAGAGGTGCTCACCGGTCTCAGCAATGCCCCCCGTTCAATGGCGATTAGACACCTGCCTCCACTTGCTGTGGCTTCAGTGCCCATGTGGTTTGGAAAGAACCGGACGTGGGAGTCAAGATGCGGGTTTGGCTGCTGACTCTGTCTCACGCCCCCTGCAGCCATGGGCTGGCTGGACACCCCCTGACGCTGTTTCCCCCTCTGTAAAGTGGGAATAGCACAACTTACTCCGCAGGGTAGAGCTACCCGAGCTCATGTCTGAAGCACAAAGGAGAAGGGCTTGGTGCACGCAACACTGTGGGGACACCTTTGGGGGCAAGTCTTAGCTCTGTGACCCCAGAAAAGTCCTGTGACCTCTCTTTGCCTCTGTCTCCTAGTCTGTTTAATGGGGATATTAATGGTGCCGCTTCACAGGAGAGTCATAAGGATAAAGTAAGTTAGTATTTGTAACAGTAGTACCTGGAGGCAGTGTCAGTGATCACGGAATGAATACGTTTAATTTTTTAAAAATCTGTAAGCAGATAGCAAGGCAATCCTCCCGCTTTGCCCTATCTCTATAATAAACAAGTCCTGGTCTGTTGCTCACAATGCATTTACATTATCTTTCTGGGTGCTGCCTTCTCCAGGAAGTCTCCCTGACTGATCCAGGCAGCAGACAGACCCCTCTCCTCAGGGCTCCTGTGGCAGCAGTCAGCCCTCAGGGCATGTTGTGGAGCCAGGAGCCTCGCAGCTCCTCGAAGGCAGGTTCCGCGCCCAGCCTTCCTCCTTGCCCTGCACACTGGCAGTGCTCCCTAGTGCTCTGGAGATGAATGAACAAATGAATGAATGAATACATGCATGAGTCAATTAACAGAGGGGGTGAGTCCCAGCTTCTTTTCTGAGTATTCCACAGCACTTTACCAGCTTCATCAGGCTGGTCTCTAGTTGTGCTGCTCACCTGAGGCCAGAAGCCACCTTCCTTCTCCAACTCTCACCCTACCCCCACCCCCACTTCTGCCCAGGGCCTTGCATACACGCAGTGGAGGCCCAGGGAGGCCTGTGTTAAGCCACAGCCACGCTACCAGCTGCCCCAGATCCTGAGAAGGCCTGTACTGCCCCGCCTTGCCCCACGAGCAGATGCAGCCAGGACAGCATCCTCAGCGTCCTTGCTGCATCTACAGAGCAGCTAGGCCAGTGTCCTCAGCATCCTCACTGCATCTGCAGAGCGGCTGAGCCAGTGTCCTCAGCATCCTCACTGCATCTGCAGAGCAGCCGGGCCGGTGTCCTCAGCGTCCTCACTGCATTTGGAGTTCCCCGCACCCCATGTCCTGCCTGGAAACAGTGAGGGCTCATCTCTCAGCTTCCCCGGCTGCTGGGGTTTCGAGTTCGAGCCAATCAGACACATGGACCAGGAAGGCACTGATGCAGGAGGAGCAACTCACCAAAGCCAGCGGGTGTGGCACGCGGTTCCAGCACAATATCAAGCTCCTGCCAGCACCTCTGACTGTGCACGGCACCAGGTGCTCCACAGAGCCCACCTGTGGCTGGACGCCCTGACTGGCTGCCCCGGCTTGCCGCAGTTTCCAGGCCTGGCTCTCCAGCCCTGTTGGAGCACAGTGACTGCCTGACATCTGTCAGAGTCTTCCCTCTCCTGCATCAACCAGCCAGGGTGGACTCTACTGCTGGTGACCCAGACCCTGACCGGCAGAGCCCATGAGGCTGGGTGTCAGGTAAGAGAGCTGGGCACGCCACATCTCTCAGGGAGGCCTGTGGTCCAGGGACCCTGAGAGCGTCTCTGCAACATCTGCAGCTGGACTTTCTGGGTTCAAATCCCACAAAGCAACTGTCCACAAGTCACAAAATGTCCCTGGACTCTGGATCCCCAAAAACAAAGCAAGCACAGCGATAGCGGCCACTTCAAGGAGCTGCTCAGGGGGTTACGTGCTTACTGGGCGCAGTACTTATGTACGGTGAGCACTCAAAAGAGATTAGCTGCTGCCACCATGACCACGACTGAATGTTTATTACTGCTGACTGTTTATTATTGGGATTACTACAACAGCTTGGTGATGAGGGAGGTCCTGACAGGCATTCTCAGTCTCTCCGGGCAGCTCAGGTGGCTGCAGGTAGTGGAAGGCCATCAGGCTGCTAGAGACAGGGTCTTGACCCAGGCCAGGACAGGGTCATCTCCCCAAGACACTGCTCCTGCGTAACTCAGACCCAGGCCCTCCTGCCAGGAAGGAGCTCCAAGTTGAGGAAGGCACAAGGGCCAGCTTTGAGCAGTACCTTCAACTTAAACCCGTGGCAAAACCCTGAGCGTGATCACAACCAAATCAGAAGAGAAGAAAATTAAATGCTGGGATGTAGGAAGCAATGCTGAGAAAATTCGCAGGGTTTTGGGGCAGAGGATGCCCTGACATCCCAGAGATTTATTAAGGCCCCACTCCATATTTCAGGGGTAGATGCAGGGGAGCACCTGAGCCTATTTCCACCTGAACATAAAATACACAGGAGGTGGCTCTAACTCTGTTCAGACTGGAGGCCCATGGGGAGCTGAATAAAGAAAAGAAGCTCTAGAGGGTCTCAGTGGCCCACCAGCCCCAAGCTCCACTTTATCTTGCAGAAACAAAGACTGAATGCTGAGCAAGTGTGTACGCAAGAGCCTCAGCCAGCGGGGGCCAAGCCAGGAGCAGGGGTGGCAGGTGCAGGGCAGGTACAAGCTAGAGCGGAATTCTTCCTGCCCATCCCCCACCAGATCCAAAATAGCAGCTCTTGTTTCTTTCCCTCGTAGCTTTAGATAACTGCAATTTAAATATTAGTAGGCAACATTTCTCCATCTCACAATAATTGTTAAATGAATCATGCTTTTATAAATAACACAAGATATAAAAAGGCATCTCGGCAATAATGCGGGGTTATCTTTGCACAAAGAGGTAGGAGTCTGTGGCGTTTGTAATGTTCCCGTCGCTGGAGTCATTGAGGGAAGCTTTGCTCTTGCAGGATTGATGGAGGCCCGTGGAAAATTGGGGTGAGGGCACTGAGGAGCGGGCATTGGAACCTCCCACAGGGTCTCTCTCCCTGGTTGGATGGAGAGCTGCAGGGGACTGGGGGTGTAACTCCAGGAGATACCACTCACCAGTTTTCTGACCCTAAAATGGGCTTTAGGGCCAAGAACACGGCTATTCTGGGGGGCAGTGGGGAGGAGCTCTGGAGGGTGAAAGTGGGTCTGATTACAAAGAGAAGTGAGGGGTTCCCTAAGGTATATTCTAGAAGAATCACAGCCTCCAGACACTGCCTCCTCTGCCCTCCCTCCACGCAGCTCCAGCCTTGGCCACAGGCTCCCTGCAGAGCCGCAGCCCCAGTGCACAGGACGCTACTGTGTGCGGGACACGCTGCCCTGATGGGGGAGCAGGGGTGGAGCCAAGGGGTGTGCAGCGGCTTACGGGGCAGCATGAGCCACCCCTGTGGTGGCCCTTCTAAGAGCTGAGTGACTGTGGATACCTGGGCCTCCCACAGGGCAAAATGAGGCTTATATGCTGAGACGTCCTCCGCCAGTTCTCGAGGACACGGGCTGCTCAGTCAGGAATCACAACCAGGGGCTGAGGTGCAGGCCAAGTGGGCTGGGGGCTTATGGAGGACCCCGGGGGTCTGAGTGATCTTGCACCAGGAGAACAGGTGTCCAGTCCCTGGGAGGAACCAGAGCTGAGCTGGGGGACCCCTGTTGGGGTGAGCCATCCTCTTTCCCCAGGACCTGATGGGGTCCTCTGTTCCAGCTTCTTATAAAAGAATGAAATCTGAGCTTGGTGGTGGAAGATGTGAGTCCTGGGTCAGTCTCTGACTCAAGGCGGGGCTCTGGAACTAGTTTTCTCATCTGTAGAGTAGGGTGACCAGCCCTCACTCTGCTGAGGTATCATGAGGCCTCTGAGAATTCCACAGGCTGGAGAAACCCAGGGAGGAGAAGCCTGGAGATCTAGGGACCGAGTGGACTCCCTCTCGGACCTCAGCGGAGGCTGGGGGAGTGGGCACCCTGAGCCCACCGCACCCTAAGCAGGGCAGGAGCTCTCCCTGTCTCAAGCCACACTGGGGTGGGCTGCCCACCACCTCCCCTCCCCTACAGGAGGGCCCACCAAGGTGCAGGAGGGACTCCCAAAATGTGGGTAGGAGTATCACTCCGTTTCCAGCCACAGACACCCTTTCACAACATGGCCAGCTTTCCCATGGGGGGCCGAAGGAAGGCCCAGCTCTCAGTCCTTAAGGGAACGTGCCTGCTGCCTCCACTTCCTGAGCAGCTGTACACTCAGAAGCAGCACGGCCCCTTGTCCCTGATTCTCAGGCCGGCGCCACACAACTGCCACTGGGCACAGAGGGAAAGCTTGGATAAGGCTGGGAGTGAGGACGGTGCCTGCTTCCACCCTTGCTGCTTGAGACCTCAGGCACGTGGCTGTGCCTGTCCGAGCCTGAGCCTGCAGGTCGGAGAAAGGGCAATAACTGCAGCCGCCTCGAAGGCCAGCAGTTGTGCAAGTCAACGTTTACAGAGTGCTAGGCATGGAGGGAAAGGACTTCCCATGGGTGGCCCCGGGTGCCACCCAAGGCCCGGACCTCTGTATCGTTCCTGTTGCTCCCCCATGGGTAGACGCTGTCTGGAGGGCTCTGCCTGCCTCCATCACAGCCTCTGCTCACTGTTCATAGGCTCCTCACTGCTTGGGCATTTGGTGCCAGACTGCAGATGCCAGGACCACACAGAAAGAACCACTGCAGCTGCCCAATGCCTGAGTGTCCCAGGACACATTGAAGGGCTAGGCCTGCTCAGCAGCTCCCCTCACAGAGTGACTTACTTCAAAGCAGCACCTGAGACCATCAGAGGCCAACTACAGTCACCAAGTCCTGTGGCCTGAAGGTTTACATCCCCCCCACATTCATGTGTTAAAGCTCTAACCTCCCATGTCATGGTATTTGGAGATGGGGACATTGGGAAGTAATTAGGGTTGGATGAGGTCAAGGAGGTGGGACCTCCATGATGGGACTGGTGTCCTTGTAAGAAGAGACTTGAGAGTTGGTCGTTCTCTGTCTCTCCACCATGGGAGGGCTCGGCAAGAAGGCTGCCATCAGCAAGCCAGGAAGGGAGCCCTCATCAGACACCCAATTAAGATCCAATCAAGGCTGGCACCTTGATCTTGGGCTTTCCTCAGAACTTCGAGAAAAACGTTTCTGTCGCTTAAGCCACCCGTCTATGGTCTTTTTGTTAAAACAGCTGCAGCTGATGAAGACACCAGGCCGACTGAACATGCCACTGCCCCCTTACAGGCCACTGCCCCTTACAGGCCTCTAGAGGACTTATGCCACTGCCTCTGCTGCTCCTGCTCCTCCCCATGCCCCTGACCCACACGGGCCCTGCCAGCTCCCTCCCAGTGCTCTGGACACACCTCTGCCCCTGCTGTGCCTGCCTTCCATCTGGCACTCATCTGCCGGCTCTTCCTGTGTCTGGCTGCTTCCAACTCCAGGCCTTGTGCACTCACACTCAAGGTCAACACATGAGGAGGCTTTCCTCGGCCATCCTGTCCAAGAGGGTTTCTCTCTTATTCTCCATGCTAGCCCCCTGTGACTTTTTCCTTCATTCTATTTATTGAATATTGAAGTCACATTAGTTTTAAGTTTGCTTATATGGTCTTTCTCCCCCAAGTGAAATGTCTGTAAACTGCGGACAAGGGCAGAGTCTGTCTTAATCACCACTGTATCACCAGCACAGAGCCCAGCCCCTCTTAAAGATGTGTGTTGAGGCCAGGCATAGTGGCTCATGCCTGTAATCCCTGCACTTTGGGAGGCTGAGGCAGGCAGATCACTTGAAGTCAAGAGTTCAAGACCAGCCTGGCCAACATAGTGAAACCTGTTTCTACTAAAAACACAAAAAATGAGTCAGGCATGGTGGCACACCTGTAATCCCAGCTACTTGGGAGGCTGAGACAGGAGAATCACTTGGACCCAGGAGGCAGAGGTTCCAGTGAGCTGAGATGGTGCCATTGCACTCCAGACTGGGTGATAGAGCAAAACTCTGTCTCAAAAAAAAA
>NW_012122265.1:3818950-3845955 GCF_000951035.1 Colobus angolensis palliatus | reverse complement strand
GCTGGGATTACAGGCTTGAGCCACCGCGCCCGGCCCACCCTGGACTTTTACGGTGTTTGCCTCACCGTGTGAAGTGTCTTCCCATCGTGAACACTGTCTCCCCACAACTGGGGCCTTCTGGAAGGCCTGGGGCAGGGGAGGGGCCTTCACACACTTTTCTATGCTCAGGACACAACAGAAGACCCCGCACAAAGTGGGAGCTTATCAGTGCATGTTCTGGTTGTTTTAGGTCCTTGTCTGCTTCAACACTTGGGTTGTTTGATGCTGCTTCTAACAATTGTGGCTTCCTTTGGTTGCCCATTGCATTTTCCTTCTCTTTGTAGCTAGTAATTTCTCATTCTATACTGGTCATTGTGTTTGTTATGTCGGAGAGGCTCTAGGTTCTGTTATCTTCCTCTGAGGTGTGTTTAGTTTTTCAAGTAGGTAGTAAAACTATCAGTGCAATGCCTTGCCCCGTGGACGTAGCGATCTAGGCTTTGTTGCCATACTCTCTGTCGATTTGGTCTTGGGATGGACTCCTGACTCCTAGGGCCCCCTGGGGCTCCAGCAGAAAGCTCAAGATGTCTATCAAGCTCCTCTAACATGTTGGGACTCAATTCTATACTCTGTCTCTCCTGTGGAAGAAACTACTTAAGTCTCCCCATGGCATCTGGGCTTTAAGCTATTGTTTTCCGCTGAGCCCCTGGATTCTCACCCTGCACAGGCCGCTTCAACAATCCAAAAGGAATTTACGTGTAGACTTCAGGGCCCTCCTCTTTCCAGGATTTCTCTTGACTTCCAGTCTCTCAGGCAACTCTGACCCCAACCTCAAATCCCTGAATCCACAACACAGTAAGATTCCAGTTTATGTCAGGGGAAACCTAATTAATGTGGGCCTCACAAGGCGGGGGCCTCTTCTGTCAAGGGTCCCGGCATCTCTAGTTCTGTCTGCTTTTGGCCACTTGCCCAAGCCTACAAGCAGCTGGTGTTGGTGTTTATAGAGAATTTGTCTGGCGTTTGTCACTGTGATTAACAGGAGGGTTAGTCTGACATGAGCTGCTCCATCACTGCGGGAAAGCAGAAGTCACGGGCTCATGGATACATCTGTAATTATATTTAATACAACACACTGGCGGATATTCAGTAAAGTGGGGGAGAAATCATCCAATAGGCTCCTTCAAACTACTTTTCATCCTAAATAAAGTAAGAACAATGGTATAACATGTGGGCTCCAGAACCCGGATCATGTGCTGGGAGGTGTCTTGGTTGCTTTATTTGGCAACTCAGCTTAGAAAGCCCTCAGGGAAAGGGCAGGTCTGGGCCCGTGGCCCTCCCCACCCCACTCCACAGCCCGTGGTATCCAGCAGCCAGCGCACTCTCCCCACGTCTGGAGGCAACACACACAGCCCTGGTAGAGAGGGCAGGTGTGTCAAAGCAGAGAGGGGACCAGGATGTGCTGGGACCACTGACTACGTAAGCCAAAAAGTCCTGAGCAGACAGGAGGTGCAGCCTTCCTGGCCCACTGGGCTCCCAGACCTGGACTTCCTTACAGCCCATCGGGGAAGGACCACAGCCTTGGAGGGGGTTTATTTCAATCTAAGAATCCAAGTTTTGCAAGGCTTGAGTACCTCCAGGAGGCTGGAAGTGAAGGCAGGTTGAAGGGGAGGTCCCTTTTTAGATCAAAGTGTCCCCGGTAAAGCTGCCAGGCCGCCCTGGAAAAGGAAGCACTCACCAGGCGGCTGAGTGAGGCTGGTTCTCCACCTCGGTTCTTCACCTAGTTAGCGGATCCAAATGCACATTTATATTTTGGGAACTAATTAAGGCTCAGTGACTGATTTAACCTTCAAATAAATTCCTCCCAGGGCCGAGCTGGCAGCATCGTGAATATCAGGCACCACATCTGCATCAAGAAAACCCCCAAGTCTAGGAAGAACCAAATCCCAAAGGGAAGGGACGTGGACGGGGGGGGGAACATCGAGTGTGAGGTGGGCTCGGCCAGCCAGCAGCTGTGCAGCCCCAGGGCTGAAGGCAGGGGGCATGGGGCCTGCCGGCTGGTTCCCCACATGATGACAGCGTGCAGTCTGGGAAGAACAGTGTGAGGGGCTTTGAGGACTCAGGCATTACCACAGTCACAGCTTCCCAGGGCAGGGAAGGCCTCACTATGATTGCCACCTCAATGTCAAAGCTAACCAGAGGTGCCCCGACCCCTGGACAGGGAGGTAGTTGGGTGGGTGCCTTGGGGGGCAGGTGAGGAGCTCATCTGGCAGACTACACGGCATGAGGCAGAGACGCCTGCATGCTCCAGGTGCTACCTCTGCCTGGCTAGGAGTCCGTCTCCCTGGAGCCTCAGTTTCCCCACATGTCAAAAGGGGAGTGCAATGCACCCCAAAAGTCCTTCAGGCTGCAAGATCCCCCCTCTCCGTTCTGAGGGGCATCCTTGTCCGGGAGGAGCCCCTCGGAGGAGCAGAGTGTCCGTGGGCTGACTCCTGGGATTCTAGGGGCATTAACTAATACAAAAGGTGGAGACCTGGGAGGGGAGGCCTCTCCCTCCCAGCTGTCCACAAACAAAAGAGCATACAGCAGCAGCCACACACTGTAGCTCAGTGGCCAAGGAGAGCTCCTGGGACCTCAGCCATTAGGGCAGGGCTGTTCCAGGCGGCAGGAGCCTGGGGAGGGCTGGGGGGCCATAAGGGGAGGCTGGAGCCCGCAGACTCAGGATCTCCCTCCTGGGTGCTGAGGACAGGGACAAGGAACTGCTGTGGGAGTTCTCATGCTGCAGCCACCCCAGCGCCAGGCACTTCTAAGAGATGCTGATCAGGCCACCCCCAGCCATCAAGACTTAACTGTGTTTCACTAGAGCTTGATAAGACTTCACCTGAGAAACACTCTGGCTGGCTCTGATCTCTTCCAGAGGTGTATAAAACATAAGAATAGACCAGGCATGGTGGCTCAGGCCTGTAATCCCAGCACTTTGGGAGGCCGAGGCAGGTAGATTGCTTGAGGTCCAGAGTTCAAGACCAGCCTGGCCAATATGGTGAAACCCTGTCTCTAAAAAAAAAAAAAAAAAGCCAGGCATGGTAGTGGGTGCCTATAATCCCAGCTACTCAGGAGGCCAGGGCAGGAGAATCGCTTGAACCTGGGAGGCAGAGGTTACAGTGAGCTGAGATGGCGCCACTGCACTCCAGCCTGGGTGGCAGAGCAAGACTCCATCTCAAAATAAATAAATAAAATAGAAATTAAATAGCAATTATGACCACAGTGAAAGAGGTGGGCAGTGGCAGCAGGTGATGCCTGTGACACGCCAGGCACGGAGGGCAAGAGCTGCATGGCTTCCATCTCTCCTCCCTCCACCGCCGCCCAGGGCACAGCCATTTTCCCCATTACATGGCGGAGGAGTCCGAGGTTCAGAGCAGGTCAGCAACTGGATGGAGGTCACACAGCCAGGCCACGATGTGCTCAGGCTGAGCCTGTGGGGTCTGCCTTTGGCCCCATCGCTGACCCAGCTGCTGACAGTGAAACCCAAGCCCTGTAGTGCCACATTCCAGGAAGGTCTCCACCTTGGTTCTTCAGGAATTCTGGCCTGACCTGGGTGCCTGTGATAGCTGCGGGAAGGTCCGGGGCCCCTTTCCCTCTACTTCTCCCTTAGGCACCAGAGCCAGCTCCTGCTGAATCGGGGTGAGTCTCCAGCCTGCAAAGCCAGGACCACGTGACTGCTCCTCCTGCCTGACTTCTTGCCTCCTCCTCGGGACCCAAGCACTCAGTGTCACTTCTGACCCACAGACCTTCTCATGCCTCAACCCCCCCCCCCACCGACTGTGCGTGTCTGCTCATCAGCTCCCAAACCTCCTCCAGGTCTTGACTACTGTCACCGACCTGGGCAGACATCCCCGGAGCCCACTCCCTCCCAAACCATCCTTTACAAGCAGTCCTTGTGCTGTCACCGCCCTTATTCCTGGGACCTAACTGCCCTTCTCCCTGAACGCTGGGTTCCTGCAGGACAAGAGACCTTGTCTCTCTCTACTCTACATGCCCTGCAGCCACCACCCTTATTCCTGGGACCTAACTGCCCTTCTCCCTGAACGCTGGGCTCCTGCAGGACAAGAGACCTTGTCTCTCTCTACTCTACATGCCCTGCAGCCTCGTTGGGCGTCACAGCTGTTTGACCTGTGCTTGCTCAAATCACAAACAGAACAAACGCAATATTGGCGATATTTGACAACTCACCTAGCATTTACTTCCAAGTATACGAAATCTCATTCTGTTATTAAAATATTTAAACATTTTGCTAATTTCTTTTCAGTAAAATTTGAGGATGGTTTTGCTTTCCCTTGACTTGGGGCCAAAACCCATGCTGGAAGGAGACAGATATGCCAGGGAATAAAGCACATTCCCTGCCCTGGGGCAGCCCGGGAGGCTCCAGACCTTTCTGCACACCGTGGTGACCCCGAGGTGGTCAAGCTATGAGCCGTGGAGGCCCACGGCCCACTCTGCTCGAATCAGCGCTGGGGTTTCGCTGTGCCAACACCTTGGCCAGGCTGCATAACCTCTCTGAGCCCCTGTCTCTCCATGTGCAAATGGTGTTCTAGGGCCCCCTCCGCACTTGTCCCTTTCAGGAGCCCCTTTAGCTTCAACAGCAGAAGAGAACTGGGCACAGGCAGGGGTCAGCCGCCCTACACTGGGAGCTCCTGCCCTGGAGCAAGCACAAGCCTCAGCCTGGGTCCCTCGGCCAGGAGTGGGTCCCGCTCCCTGCTGTGCCACCTGGGATTCTTGTGCAGCTTAAGTGGAACTCAGCAAGGAAGCCAAGCCCTGTCCTGAAGCTGAAGGAGACACCACTGGAGGCTCACAGGGAGGTGAGTGGGCAGCACACAGGGTCTCCCCGCCCAGAAGCCTAAGAGATGGCCAAGGTGAAGCTCTCTCCACACTGTTCCCTCCCTCAGCGTCTGAGCTTCCACGGGGATCTGTGAGAATGACACGCTCGGTGGAACCTTCCACTCCACAGGCTCAGGGGGCTGGGCTGGGCGGCCGTTCTCTAGTCTGACTACCCTGACCTGGTGTCATACCCCTAACGCAGGCGTGGCTCGCATCTGCACGGAGCTGCCCACACCACACCCTGGGCCTCAGACTCCCAGAGCGGGCTGGGCAGACCCTGGACTCTCACAGCATGTGGAAGGCTGGGGTGTGAGTCCAGGGCTGAGGCTAGCAGGTATCAGTTTCAGGTCATGGGGTCAGGGAGCAGAGGCTGCAGTGGAAGTGGAAAGCCTTTGAGATGTTCAGGCGGTGACTGTGACCAGGAGACAGCAAAGACAGCTATTAGGAGTGGGCTGAGCTGCTATGGGGAGGGCTGGGCTGCTATGGGGTGGGCTTGGTAGGCCCCGGGAGGAGGAAGGGAAGCAAGCTTTGGTGGCCTTTGGGAAGAGTTTACGGATGGCTGGCATTGTAGACAGAGCTGAAATTCATATTGTGAGGTCCTGACGCCTAGTGGGACTGCATGTGGAGAAGGGTCCCTCATGGCGGTTAAGTTAAAGGGAGGTCACTAGGGTGGGCCCGAATCCATTCTCACTGGTGTCCTTGAAGAAGAGGAGATGAGGACACAGACACGCACAGAGGGACGACCCTGTGAGGTCACAAGGAGAAGGCGGCACCTACAAGCCGCAGAGATAGGCCTCAGGAGGCCCCAGCCCTGCAACACCTTGATCTCAAGCTCCAGCCTCCAGGGCTGTGAGAACATAGACGTCTGCTGTTGAATCCCACTCCCCCAACCCACCTGCGGGGCTCTCTGCACACAAGAGACTGATACAGGGCCTGACCGATTCTTAGAGGACACATGAATCAACTTCTCTAAAACAGAAGTGCTTCAGCCCTCCCAATTTTTGGTGCTCAAGGCCCGGGAGTTCACAAACGTCTCCTGGCGCTTCCGTCGGAAGGCCTGTGACCATGCCATCTCCTTGGATGGGTGGTCCTCCATCTTCATCTTCCTCCTCAGCTTGGGGACGCAGTCTTAGTGGACAATTCTCCAGTGACTCCTCAGTTTTCCTAGGGTAGGACCACACTATGCTGCCTCCACCGTCCCCTGTCCCATCTGAGTCCCTGAGGGGGCGGGAGCTCCCTGGGGGATGAGTGGGCACCTACATCCATCCACGCACACCCAGCCCTCGCCCGGCTTCCCCACATCTCTGGACAGGAGGACTCTTCTGGCAGCACGTTGTCCCCGCCACACGTACCCCCACAACATTAGTGCAACTCATTAATACTCTGCTTAAAAAGAAAAACCTAATGAATGTTCCATTTTCCTAATTGGGTCAGCGGAGCACTCCTCGAATAGCATTTAAGCTGCTCAGTTTCTACCTGAAATTGCCATGCGTTTTTCCATTTGGGTTGGGGGGCGGGTGGGGGTGCGGGCATGAAAATCTCCCTCCCTAAATCCTTGCTCCGGCCTTCACAGCCGGCCTTCTCAACAAGGGGGTCATCGAAAATGCTGGGCACATTTTCCGACATAGCACCAACTCACTGGAACCGTGGGGTTCGGGGCCGCGGTGGAGGAGTTGGAAACACAGGTTCCACGCCAGGTGCTGCCCTTCACTCCTCACGCCGAGCACCTGGCCCTCCTGCCGCAGCCCTTGGAGCAATCTCACGGGATGTTACATAACATTCCTGGAGGACACATGCTGTTCTTTTATATGACAAATTCTTCAGACAGGGATCATCTCAGTTCAGCTGAGATGCTTTTCGACTTTCCCCATGATCAATAACACAGCCGAGAACATCTTCACACAGGCAGCACCTTTCTTCATTTGAATATTTTACATTCCCAGGAGTGGAAATGCCAGGTCAAAAGGTCTGAGCGCCCCCATGGCCCTGGGCATGCGTCTGGCCAATTGCTTTCATTGGAGTTATACCAATTTATATGACCAAGGCACTGGGACTCAATTTCCTCTTAAGAAAATAAAATAGGGCCAGTGGCTCACCCCTGTAATCCCAGCACTTTGGGAGGCCGAGACGGGTGGATAACAAGGTCAGGAGTTCAAGACCAGCCTGGCCAAGATGCTGAAACCCTGTCTCTACTAAAAACACAAAAATTAGCTGGGTGTGGTGGCACACACCCGTAATCCCAGCTGCTCAGGAGGCTGAGGTAGGAGAATCGCTTGAACCCAGGCGGCAGAGATTACAGTGAGCCAAGATTGTGCCACTGCACTCCAGCCTGGGTGACAGAGCAAGACTCCATCTCAAAAAAAAAGAAAAAAAAAATCTTTTTCTAAAATGAGCTATAGAGAAAATGGGTTCCAACCAGAGGCCAATAAACTTCGAAGATGGGAGGGCTTTCCACTCGAGTGGATTAGGGGAGACATAATTTCACACTGAAGGACTCATCAGAACAGAACACTTTCTCTCGCAGAGAAACGGACTCTGATAACATCAGGCTTATTCCAGATCTCCAAGTCTGTGGCCTTTTTCCTACTTGGCTTCATGAAATTCCAATGGAACGTGCTTGTTGGCCCCGGGGTCAGCGCGAGGCCATCTTAAGTGCTGAGGATAGAGTGGGGGTGTTGGAAGATATGGGTGGGCATGCTCCCAAACCACCCACAAAGACTGCTCCTAGAGACCAGAGGCAGGAATGGCAGACAACCTGGTGACACTGAGATCCCGGTAAAATCCAGGATTGATTGATGAAAAGACGAGCCAAGCCAGGGAAAATCAGAATCAGACGGACGGCCCTGGGTGAATGAATGCACATTTCCCATAATTATATAGAGATGGAAATAAGCAGCACAGAACAAAGCGGGAAGGACAGCCCACTTCCAAGTTGTTTGCAGCAGAGGCTGAAAATAGACACCGGAGAGGTGGTGCTGGATAGAAACCACCAGTGTTTGTCTCCGAGCTTCCTGCAATTAAACAACAAGCAATGCACTGGGGGCAGGAAAGGGAGCCGGCGGAGGAAAAGCACCCCAGAAACGCTCTTCCCCGCGCCCCAACACCGGAGGAACAGGTGGCCAAGGGCAGCCAGCAAGGTTTCCAGAGGCTGGTGCCGAGCCCAGAGAGACCTGAACTGGGCTCCTGGGAAAGTGGGAGGGCAGGAAAAGCGAACTGGAGAGTCTCGAGTGTGCTTCCAGGTGGAAGGCACCCCCAGGCAAAGTCAGCTAAAGACAGTGCGGTGGGGGGGTCTTTCTACCGCGGCAGAAAACAGAGGCACCCCCTTCTTAGGGGTTCCCTGGAGGACACCTGAACCTTCAATGCCTCAGATTATTTATCTGTAAATTATTATTATTATTATTATTATTAGAAACAGGGCCTCACTCTGTCGCCTAGGCTGATGTGCAGTGGTGCGATCTCAGTTCACTACAGCCTCAACCTCCCAGGCTCAAGTGATCCTCCTGCCTCAGCCTCCCAAGTAGCTGCGATTACAGGCAGGTGCCACCATGCTTGGCTAATATTTATTTTTTCATTTTTTGTAGAGATGGGGTCTTGCTATGTTGCCCAGGCTGGCCTCAAGCGATCCTTCCACCTCGGCCTCCCAAGGCACTGGGATTATAGACATGAGCTGCTGCTCTCAGCCTCATCTGTCAATCAATAACAAGGATGTCGCTGGGAAGCACAGGTCAACTGCTTGTGTCCCAGGCCCTGCTCTCAGCACTCCACGGATCCCAGGTACCTAGCGGCCACCTCATCTCAGCACAGGAGGCAGCGCCATCATCCCCATGACACAGACAGTCCAGTCACCTGCTCCTGGCCACACGGCTGGGAAGCAGGCAGTGCTCCGAGGTCTGTGTTCCAATGTAAACAGCCACACTCTCCCTCCCACCCTTCTCTGAAAAATGGGCGCTAGAACAGGACCATTGGGTGCTGTGAGCATGAACGAAGTCATCCACTGGAGAGCCCTCGGTGCCTGCCAGGTGCAGAGCATGGCTCAAGGCCCGTGGTGCTATTTAAGAGTTTCTCTGTGCTCATAAAACAGCCTGCTGCCATGGGGCCTGGTTGCTGCTCTCTGATCTGAGGATGAGCAGGACTGCAGCTGGGGCCTGGGCATTCCCCTCCCTGAGCAAGATGGCATCACTTTACAGAGGAGGGGTGCAGGCCCCCACTGGGAGGAGGGGACCCCCACCACAGCCCATCATCAATCTTGCCAGGGCCCTCCACTGTGCTCCGACCCCCACCCGGTGCAGGGTCCTGGGAGTGCGCTAGAGAGACAGAGACACAGGTCTACATTCGGGGCCTCAGCTGTGCAGTCCCACCACATCAGGGCACCCCGTGGGAGGCCGTCCCTCCTGCCCACTCTGCACTTGACGAGGTCCACGCCTCCTACTGCTGCAATTCTGTTGAGGTTCTAATGAGACGGGGTCCCCCTAATGCAGCCTTGTCTCACAGGGTGGTGATGGGGTTGGCAGCAGGAGGGCCTCCTCTCTGAGATTTTCAGCGAGAAAGTGGTGCCAGGAGGCAAAGCCGTCAATCCCAGGATCTGCTGTCAGTGTTAAAAATAGGGGGAAATGTGCCTGGCTGCCAGATCCCCTGCCAGGGAGGGTGCTGCCCCCCTACCCCACTCAGCATTTTAAATTAATTTAAAATTGCTCTGGAACGGGGGACCAGCACTGAAAACCTGCCCGAGCATCTCTCTGCGCTCAGCAGCGACCCCATCCAGGGTCTCATCTCTGATCCTGAATTTCCCACGCTCCCCTCTCAATTCACTCCACTCATGCTCCGAGTTCATAAGCAGAGTCTACCATGCAAGTTCTCCCACATCCCCACAGACAGGCACCAGCCTGGCTCTGCCCAGGGTGCCCCCACCTACCCAGGCCTCATCATCTGGCTGCAGGGGTGGGCCAAGAGCCAGCCCAGGGCCTGCCCAGCGAGGCCTAGACCAAAGAAGGGGGCAGGGATTGGAGACGGTCCCCAACGGAGGCCCGCCAGGAGACCGCCTCCTTCCAGGCTTCACGGCTACAGGAGCCTTGGGGTGCCCAGGCCTGCTGAGGTGACCGTGGCTGGAGGGGACCAGCCAGCTGGGGTGCGGCTTCATCTTGCTAGAAGGCATGGCAACGCCTGCGGTAGAGAGGGCGGCCCCACACCTATTCCCAGTTCCCAAAAGGAGTCTGAGGTCTGTTGGGCTTCATTTCACAGCCAATGAAACAGAAGACGAAAGGCCCTCTCAGGACAGCCGTCTCTCCACGGAGGCTTAGCGACAGCAATCTTATCACTGCTGCCTAAAAAAGAAGCCAGAACTCTGGATTTTTATGTGAAATCTCCTGATTTTAAATACCAGCAACGAGTTCCTATTTTATCAAAATGTGCCTTACAGCATGGGCTAAAAGAATCTGCCCGTGAGCCGCCAGGAATTGTGGGGTGGGGGTTTGAAAGATGGGCCATGTCAGGGCCTGGAGGGGGCGATCAGCCCACCTGCTCCCTGTTCTTCCTGCCACTTCCCAAAGTGAGCTCCGCGGGACCCTGAAGACCCTTGAAGCCGACTGTGCAGAACAGGTTCTGAAGTCATGTTCGGGAAATGCCAGGTCAAACAAAGCTAAGGGGCTTTTTTTAATTGCAGGCCTTACCAGGACCTTAAATGCCCTAAGGTGCATTGCAGGCGTTATCAGGACCTTAAACGCCCTTAAGTACATTCTGAGGGTCCAGGAAGGAAGTAAAGCAGGCAGTGCTCCCGATGCAATTTGACCGCAGATCTGTGCTTTGCAGAGCAGCTGTGGCACTCACTAGAATCCAGCACCTTTACCTTGAAAGGTGAATGCCAAGTGTGTAGCTCAGGATCTGAGAAGCTTGGGCAGGGATGCACCATGTCTACTGCTGCACGCCACCCTCAACCGTGCACTCTGGCTGTGATCTCAATTACAGAATGGGAGAAGCCAGTCCTCTCCCCGAGCAAGCAAGCCCGATGCCAGCTTGTTTCAGGACCACCAGGAATGTCAACCAGTGCATGATTCTGGGAGAGCAACTGAGCACCATACAGACAGCTGGGCCTCCGAGTGGGTGAAGGGGGACCTTACTCTGAGGCGTGATGCTGCGTGAATGAGTCAGAGAAGGATGTGAGTGGTGCCCAGGGATGCCGGCTGCAGGGCCACTGAAAACATGAATGGTAGAAACGGTCTGGACCTCACACTCTGGAATGTTCAGACAGAGGGGCACACACTCCCCCACCAGGACACAAGGCACAATTACCAACAAGATAAATATGTCCATATGCAGGGCGTGAGGATGCACACCTGAAATCCCAGCTACTCGAGGCTGAGGCGGTATTGTTTGAACCCAGGGATCTGAGAGCAGCCTGGGCAACACAGTGAGACCCTATCTCAATATATTAATATGTATATATATTCATGCATGCCAATGGCTGGTCTAAAAAGGTGAGGTAGAGAAAAAGACACAGATCCACAATGTACTCTCCCTAGATCACATCTGCGTGAATTCTCTCTATGGGTGCACAAATGGGGCTAAATAAGGACATGGAACCTGGAAGTCCTTTTCTGCACTAGAGGCCAGCAGGCTGCGGCAGGTCAGTGTAGGAAATGGGTGCCTGGGCTTAGGGTGGATCCCAGCGCCAACTATACTAGAGCATAACCCTGGACAAGTGCCTACCCTTTGTCAACTGAAAACACAAGGGCTCACTGTGTGAGAACATAACACCCTAATACACATGTAAGCATGCAGTAGCCGTGCTCCTTCCTCTCTTTGAATTTTCTTATGAGGGCATTTATGTCAAAAGAACGAAACCACAGCAGAAAATATGCAGACAGCAGTGTCGGGTCAAATCTGTTAACAGCTGCCATTTATCAAGTCTACCGAATGGTAGTCTGAGGTCCATGATTTCTCTACATTATCTCTTTTTTTAAAAAAATGGTTTTACGGCCGGGCGCGGCAGCTCAAGCCTGTAATCCCAGCACTTTGGGAGGCCGAGACGGGCGGATCACAAGGTCAGGAGATCAAGACTATCCTGGCTAACATGGTGAAACCCCGTCTCTACTAAAAAATACAAAAAACTAGCCAGGCGAGGTGGCAGGCGCCTGTAGTCTCAGCTACTCGGGAAGCTGAGGCAGGAGAATGGCGTGAACCCGGGAGGCGGAGCTTGCAGTGAGCTGAGATCCAGCCACTGCACTCCAGCCCGAGCGACAGAGTGAGACTCCGTCTCAAAAAAAAAAAAAAAAAAAAAAAAAAGGTTTTACTCATGGCAAAATACATATAAAATTTACTACGTTCATCATTTTTAAGTGCACACGTCAGTGACATCAAGTACATTCACAGTGTTAGGTGACCATTACCATCATCTGTCTCCAGAACTTTTTCATCTTCCCAAACTGAAAACGTTGTCCCCATGAAACACGCACGCCCCATTCCGCCTCCCCTAGCCCCTGGCTCTCATCATCCTACCCTCTGTCTCTATGAATCTGACGACCCTAGGGACCTCATAAGAGTAGACCAATACAGGATTTATCCTTTAGTGACCAGTTTCTTTCACTTAGCACAGTGTCCTGAAGGTCTCTCCATGCTGTAGTCTGTGTCACAACCTCTTATGGTTCTCCTTTAATCTTCACAACAGTGTCAGCGGTCAGTACTCAGGTGACCAGATGGGATCAGAGAAGTCAAGCAACATGTCCAAGGTCACACAGCTGCACCTGAAACTTGAACCTAGAGATGTCTGTCTCTAAGCTTCCACCCCAGGTGCTATACCTCCTGCCCCCAAGGCCAGAGAAGCAGTGGTTTTTGATGCATTATTCAAGCAACTAACTTACTTTACCCAAATGATATGCCCACACTCACCGGAGGCCAGGGTGGTGTGGTTTACCAGTTCTCCCTCCTGCCCACCAGACAGTCCCCAAAGCACTTGTGAGGAACTTTCTGGGACACTGTGTGGAAACTACACCAAGGACAGCTCCTCAGCCTCCCTTCTGCCCCTCCTCAACATGCAAGCCCGAGGTGAGCTCTCTCCCAAATTCCAAGATCCAAGTGTAGCGGGGGCTTGAGCCTCAGGTCACTGTGCCTGTAGTTCCTGTGGGCTCCTGGGGAGAGTAACTTATGACTCTGAGGCACCCGGACCTTCTGGTCAGTTTTGGATCCCGTGGAACTGCTTGTGAATGGGGAGAAGTTGGGAAAGGTAACCACATAAGGCAGCTCCTGATCTCAGCTTTGGGCAGGGGTCCCTGAGTCCTGACCGGCTGAAACAAGTGCCCGAGAGGTCTGACAATTGTGCTGCTGGGCTCTGCAGCCCTGACAACCCCTTCGCCCTCCAAGCCACACATTTTCCATTTTTAAAATGGGATCACAGGACTCTTCATGCTTGCTGCAGGGGTAGAGTGAGCTAACATAAATTTGGAGCATCCACACCCCAAAAGGGACCCATAAACATGGCTGTGGCTCTCCGAGGAAGGCTGGGACCCAGCCCTGTAGGGACTGTCAGACCCTGGTGAGAATTCCTGAATCCTCTCCAGGATCCCTCCCCTACTCTCTGGACTTCCCACTTCACTGAGCCCTTAACTCTCAGATCCAAATACAGAGCCTTGCAGAACGAGAACAGACTTCCCTTCAGAAAAGATCTCCCCAGCAAAGGCACAAGAAAGGGCTGCTGCAGCTGGGGCTCCTAACTGTCCCCCACTTTCTGTTCTCCTGTCTTCCTCTGGAATGTAACCTGGCCCTTCATCTGGTCACCTGGCTGTCCACAAAGAAGACGGTTTAAGAGCATGGCTGTCCACTTAAGAAGGGAGCTGTGTGATAAGATCCTGACCACTGGGACATAAATAAAAGAAATAGGTCCACTTAAGGAAACTGTCCTTATAGGAAAAGGGAATAATGCCTTTCTCCTGCTCCTTTCTCCTTTCTGCTGATTGGAATGATGATGTAATGGGTGGAGCTAAGGCAGCCACCATGGACTATGAGGGCAATTGCGCATGGAGTCCACATATGATGGAGTAGTAAGTCAGAAGAACATGTCTCTCAGATATCACAGAACCCTGCCTCAGTTCTGGACCACCTAGCTGGACTTTTATGGAAAAGACAAACTTTTTTAAAAACTTAGGATTTTTAGTTACTCATAGCCAAATCTCACCATGACTATTAGAGGCTAGCAGTGCCAATTTAGAAATACTTGAGAGAGCAGTAGCATTGTTATTAAGGACACAGAGCTCGGGGTCCAGTTGGACCATGCAGGGAGGTTCAAACTCTCACTAATCATCCTGAGTGGATGCAAAAGTCAGAGCCTCCCGGCCCCCAGGCTGGTGAAGTGAGGCAGACTCATAAATGACTGTGATAGAATGTGATCAATTAATAAGAATCACCACCCCATGAAACTCTGCCAGGCAGTCCGCTCACATTCCCACCTACTCCTGAAAGCCATGAAAATAAAACACAGTCTCTTTTAAAACCAAGACCTTCTGGGCCACTCTGTGCCCAGGGAATCAGGACTACTGCAGGGGTTCCCTGGCCACTGGGGAGGGGCATGGGCAGGGTCTGCAGAGGTGAGAGAGACCTTGGACTCAGATATGACACACAGCCCACCTGTTAGAGCTTATAGCCCCTTGTCCTCCTGTTTCCAAAGCATTTGCACAGTGCCAGATTGCGCAGACCACAAAGAAAACTGGCTCCCGTTTAGAAGCTTTAAAGAAAGAATATCGGGAGAGTGACGAACGTAAACCCCAGTCAACTTCAAGGCCATCCCAGAGAAGCGCTTCAGAAAGAAGTTTCCTCAGAAAGCCATGTGGGGGCTCCACGGGGCCTGCAAAGGGTGTTTGTGGGATGCAGAGGCTGGGGCAGGAGGGTTGAAGGGGAAGGGCAGGAAGAACGGGGCGGCTGTCCATTTCCATCAGGACAGTGCCACAGTCTGCACTCCACGAAGGCCCCCAAGTTTTCGGGGGACTGTGCGTTCCTCAAGATCCACAATTGGCTGGGCGCAGTGGCTCACACCTGTAATCCCAGCACTTTGGGAGGCCAAGGTGGGTGGATCACGAAGTCAGGAGTTCGAGAACAGTCTGGCCAATAGAGTGAAATCCCATCTCTACTAAAAATACAAAAATTAGCCAAGCATGAGGGTGCGTGCCTGTAGTCCCAGCTACTTGGGAAGTTGAGGCAGGAGAATTGCTTGAACCCGGGAGGCGGAGGTTGTGGTGAGCCAAGATCATGCCACTGCACTCCAGCCTGGGCAAAAAAGCAAGACTCTGTCTCAATCAATCAATCAATCAATCAATCCATGACCAGGATGGCTGTACTGTAAGGAAGGAGCCCAAGGGGGAGGCCAGGAGAGGGGTTACCTTGGCAAGGCCTTGAGTCTCCACATCACTGTCAGCCAGAGGAAGCCAATGTTCCCTGAACCAGTGAACCACATGGGAAGTTATGCAGAGCCCCACAGCCAGCCCTGCCCTGGGAAAGCAGAGCCCTCAGGCCCACTCGACAGGCCACCTGGGGTGCCCCCTGCTGAGACACCTTCAGTGCCTGGCATTGGGTTTACGGGAGACACAATCCTTGGCGGGGTCCTCCTGGGCTCCTTGGAGCCTGTGGGGAGAGTGAAGCTGGGGGGAAATGAAACATGAGCAACACTCCATGAGCTCTGGAAACAGAGCCAGACTCTTTCTAGGGAGCAGACACTGGAAACTCCAGCCAGGTGGACCTGGACCAGGCATCCCGGCGCCTCCCACGGGCCCTGGAGCTCAGAGCACAGCTTCCTGGGAGAGCCCAAGTGCGGGAGAGGGTGTGAGTCACAGCAGCCGTGGGGACAGACGAGACCCTGAGGCTGCGGTGAGGCTGAGTGCCTCAGCCATTGTTACCCAGTGACCGAGAGAGGTTTGAAGTGGACTGGTGCTCAGTTCTGGGTGCAGCCTTAAGTGTCTCTCTCGATCTCTTTATGGCCAGGGGTGATGCCTCTCGGCAGGCAGGGCAAAGGCAAATGTCTCCTCCCAACAGCTCCACCAGCCCGGAGCGTGTGATGTGTAGGATGCTTCCTGGGCATCTGCCTCCACTCTCAGTAACGGGAGAGAGACAGAGTGAAAATGCAGGATGCGTCCCGCGTTCCTGGAGCTGCTGTGACCGCTTAATGCATACTGGGTGACTTCAGACGACAGAAATTCATTATCTCTCAATCTTAGAGGCCAAGAGTCCAAAATCAGGGTGGTGGCAGGGCTTCCTCCCTCCAGGGCCTCTAGTAGAGGACCCTTCCCGTCTCTTCTACTCCCTTCTCTGCCTCCGTCTGCACGTGGCCTTCCTCTCTTGGTGTGCCTCTGCGGGTTCCTGTGTCTGAACGCCCCCTCCTTCTTCTCATAAAGACATCAGCCATTGGTCATACTGATCCAGCATGATCTCATGCTAACCAAACCAATTAAACCCACAAAGACCCTATTTCTAAATAAGGTCACATTCTGAGGTTCAAGTTGGACATGAAATTGAGGCGACACTATTTGACCCAGAAGAAAGACCCTGCAATATTAACAGTGATTCACTTGGAGAGTGGGGGAGAAGAGAAGGTTTGGACGATTTTCATATGTAACACATTTACCCCTTGCTTTTGTGTAATTTCTATGAAGATCACATATTACCTCTCTATTCAGAGGCAAATAAATAATAGTATATTTTTGATTAAGAAAAAACTATTTAAGATCTCAAAGGTCCTTGTTGACTGTCATGGGTAGGAAAGTTACCAACGCTAAAAATGCTGAGATCGAATCTGGTAAGTCCAGGAGAGAGAAGGCTGCTGGCTCACGGCCCAAGAAACCCAGTGCCTTGTAACCATGACCAGTGTTGTTACTAGCACTCAGCCCAACCAACAAAGTCAAGAGCTTGAGCAACAGGAAAGTGAAGTGAGCAGGTGCCTCAGATGCCACCCCTAGTGGCCTGCATTCAGCCCTGTAGCTTGAAATCCAAGTGACTGCATGCATGGCTGGATCAAGGGAGAGGGACCAAGGTCCAGAGGGTGAACCACATGCTCTCCATCCAGGCACACGCAAGGAAGGGCCTTCTGGGGAAGGAGATGCAGAAGTAGCCCAAATGGAAGATGGATGCAGGCCCACACAATGAAAGGTTCTGCCAATGTTGACAAACACATGAAGGCCAATGAAATGTCCCTCTCCGTTCTCAATGGGGAGCCCAGGGAGAAACACCCACAGCTAGAAGCAGGCACCACAGGGGGCAAAGCTGCTGGGGTGTGAGTGCACTGCCCCATGGCCTTTGGGGTCCTGGACAAGCCCTCTGGCCACCACAGAGCAGGGACTAGTCTCCCTACTACACCTGTGGTGCGTACAGGGAGTGGACAGCAGCAGCTGTGCTCTTTTTGTTTTTGCAGAAACCCAGATCACGGTTCACTCACAACTATCAGAAACCCACCCCCAGATGTTCATGACTGTCCATCAATCTAGGAGGTCTGGGCCTGGCCCGTAGTCCTGGAAATCTGGATGCTGTCAGTGACCTGTTAATAAGAAAGGACAGCTATTTGGCCAGATGCCAGCATATGGCCCAGTGGCTCTGGCTGTTTGCACAGCAGGCTCAGCTGCCCCTCACTGACTTCATGATGAGGGATAATTAAAACGGCTTCCCTGATCGTTCTCCTCCCTCATCCAATTTGGTTGCATGATGAAAAAGCTCAGAAGAAATTAGCAAGGTAAGCCCTATAGGACAGACATTCTAGCAGGTGAGGAGTCAGCCAGGTTTCTGGAAGCTTCCCGTATCTAGAATGTTGGGTTCTGGGCAAATTGCCCATCAGTCTGGCCCATCTCAGTCACAGAAGGTTTCAGATCCCTCCTCTCTGCTCCCCTAACCCCTCGCTCAGATCTGATCCTCTCAGCTCTTCCAACAACCTCCAGGCAGGTCCCCATTTAGCCAGCTTCCCCTTCCTGATTCTTGAACCCCAAAGTTATAGCTCTGACCAGGGCATCTGCTTTAAAAATCTTCAACAGCTCTCATGGCTAGAACAGAAGTGAAGGAATGGGAATTCCTGCATTCAAATCCTGGTCTCCAACTTCATAAGAGGTGACAACAAACTGGCAGACCCTGAGGGCAGGGAAGCTCCCTTCCATGGCACAGGGCCTGGCATGTGGTAAGCTCACAAAAAATGTGAGATGAACAGAAGAGAGGAAGGAAAGAAAGAAAGATGGGAAGAAAGGAAGGGGGTAAATCGATGGCAAGATGGGTAACTGCATGGACGGTTGGATGAACGGATGGATGGGTGGGTGTGTGGGTGGGTGGATAAATGAATGGATAAATAGATAAGTGAATGAGCAGAAAGATTGGTGAATGGATAGATGGACGAATGAATGGATACAGAGATGGGTGAGTGCATGGATAGACAGATGGAAGGATGGATGGCTGAATGAAGAAATGGATAGATGAATAGATGAGTGGATGGATGGATGGAAAGATGGAAGAATAAATTAATAGGTGGACGGATGGATAAATGAATAGGTGAGGGAATGGGTGGGTGGGTAAATGGATAGATGAGTGGGTGGGTGAATGGGTGGTTCAATGGGGGGGAATGGATGAATGGATGATGAATGGATAGGTGATGGGACGGATGGATGAATGAATGGGTAGATAGATGGATGAATGAATGGATGAATAAATGGATAGATGGATGGATGGGTGAGTGAATAAGTGTGCAAGTGAATGCATAGATGAATGGATGGGTGATTGTAGATGGGTGGTTAGATGGGTGGTTAGGTGGGTGGATAGATGGATGGATGGACAGATAGAGGGATAAACGACTGGATGAATGAATAGATGAATAAATGGATGAATATGTAGATGGATGGATGGAGAGATAAATTAATGAATGGATATTTAGATGGATGAATGCATGAGGAGATAGGTGGGTGGATGGGAGGTCGGGTGGTAGGTGGATGGATGGATGAATGGTAGGGTGGATAGATATATTAGTTGTATATATAAAAGCAACCTTCCCCTCTTGGACTGTTTTGCCCATCTATTATATTTCCTTGCCTCTGGGTGGTGTGAGTTTAAACCATACTTGATGCATTATTTCATTAAAAACACCAACAGCCCTATAAGGCAGGCATCTAATTCCTGCTTCACTGAATCAGAGAATTTCAAGGATCTTAAACAGAGTCCCACTCAATAAGCAGGTGGCAGAGCTGGAATTCAAACAGCAACGTCTGCTTATCTGTGCCCAGGACTCTGCCCAGTGTGGTTCTTCCTGCTCTTCCCAGTCCCAAGCATCATTTGAAACTCTGGACACACACCGGATGGACACCCCTGGCCCGCCCTTAACTTCTGTCTACCTCATCTCTATCCTTAGTCTGACAGGGCTGATGATACCTGTTTTGGACTTACAGTTCTCCCTGCTAACTTATGCTCTCTGCAACTGCCTGCCACTGCATGCAAATGTTCCTGTAACAGGAATAAAGTAAACATTTCCCTGACGATGGCCCCAGCAGCCAGGAGGCAGTCTCAATACCTGGTTTCCATGCTTTGCATAAACTTCAGTAGACTCCAAGGGCTGGAGCCTGAGAGCCCAGTCGGGCCATAGGATGACTGACACTGGACAAGTAAGTGGGCCTCAGCTCCCAACCTACAAACTGGGAATAATGCAAGTAGCACCCACACAGGGTTATTTTAGGAATCAGATTGGATAACGCACAGGACTTAGCACCCCGTAAATATTCAATGGACGGTGACCCTCTTTTCAAACGCCTGCTCCTAAGCAAAGCATTCTCAACTCAGCCACAAGCAACCTGGAGACTGAGCCCCTCCTAAGCTGACTCTGGCCTTCCCTAGCACAGGGCTCAGTCATGTGCCCAACAGATGACTGCTGGGTCTTAGATATCCTATTTCCTTTTCTTCAAGTGGCCTCATTTCCTGATAAAGACCCTGGTGTCTTCTCAGGACTTGAGAGGGCCAAGCCCTTGGTCAGTGCCCAAGAGAACACAAGCAGTTGACATATGGGTTCTGCTGCCCACCCCATCATCCTCAGCACTTTAGTTGACAGGATGGCCCACCTCTTGCTATTAGGGGCATCATGGAGCACAAGGGGAGATCTAAGCCCACAAGACTTGAAACTCCCCAGAAGGAACTGACAGCAGCCTTAGCACATGACATCACGAAGATACCATGACCCCTGAAGGCCAAAAACAGCGGTAACAGCAGATCACAGCGATGGGGCAGTTCCATGAGTCACACACCACGTTCCACGGCTCACACACATCCTCTCAGGAGGCTGAGACCCAGGATGGGGGCTACATCTGAACTAGTATGTGGGTGCTTCACTGCAGCCTCCTCCTACACCACCTTGGAATCCTTGTACTGTAGCATGATGGATTCTCCAGGCCTGTGGCAAGTTGCAAGACACCATTTGGAGTGGGAATTATTCAGATCATAGCGCACCCATGACCTGTGCTTCTCAGCTTTCATTCCAGCCCAAATGTACCAGGAGCTAAATTTAGGGTGAGGGTTGTATCCAGCCCGTGCTCTGTCCAGAAAGAGCCGAGTGCTGCTGTGAAACCACCCAAAGCATCTGCTTCCTGTCCCCTGTCCGTGATCCATTTTAAACAGAGTCATCAAAATTCACTGCCACGTTCATATAAAATAACAGCGGCAACTGCCACTAAATTCGTATTGCGCTGTGCGGCCAGGCTGCTCTTCTCTTAGTCATGGCCATGCCAGGCAGGCAGGGGGCACGTGATACCTGTGTCTGAAGCTGCAGGCATGGCAGTGTGCCATGCAAAAGCCCACGGCCTCCTGGAGTCTTTGCCATCCACTCAGTGGGCCAGACCGGAAACCCAGGCATGACCTGCACACCCAACACCTAGCAGCAAGGCAGATTTCAACCTGACCATGGCTCTCCAGTCTCATGCCCATGGCTGAGTCTCCCATGGACATGGCAGCAGCCTCCCAGTGTGAGCCCCGCTTTCTTCCTTGCTAAAGACAGCTATCCACATAACAGCCAAAGGATTCTTCTTAACAATATAAATCATGGAAACTTCTTTGCTAAAACTCCTTAAAGGTTATCCTTTACTTTAGGAACAGAACCCAGACCCCTGATTTCGAACATGAGGCTCAAGGGACCTGGCTCCTATCTCCAGCCTACCTTTACTATCTCTTCTCCTGGACTATGCGCCTCCCACTCATACCTCCATCTGGCTACCCCCGGCATCTGGGAGATTTCAAGCAAGTTCTTTCCCATGGCAGGGTCTTGGACAAAGCTGTTTTCAGGAATGTGCTGTCCACACATCTGTACATGCTCATCCCTTCCACAGGCATTCCTGAGTACTTGTTTTTTACTACTGGGCAGCCCACCTTGCCCTGAGTCTCACGCTGTCCTTTCTGTACTGGAGCACTGGTTTGGAGCCTAGAGTCATAAAATGTTTAATACAGCACTGCTCTGGGTGGGTGGGTGGAGGAATGGAGAGGTGAATGCATACACAGAATGGTGGGTGGGTGAGCAGATAAACGGATAGGTGGGTGGATGAATTAGATGGACAGAATGAATGTATAGATAATAGAGAGATGAATAGACGTCTGGATGGATGGGTGGATGAGGGTAAGTAGGCAAGTGGATGAATAGATGAAGAGATAAGTAGATGGATGAATGAATAAATGGATATATAGATGGGTAGATGGATGGGTAGGTGGGTGGAGGGATAGATGAATGGACTGATGAATGGATGAACAGATGGATGAATGGAGAAGTGGTAGGCAGGCGAGTAGGTGGATGGAAAGATGGGTAGATGGGTGGGTGGACAGATGGACTGACAGATGGATAAGTGTGTGGGTGGGTGGATGGATGGATGGACAAATGGATGAAGTGGGCAGGCAGATGAATGGATAGATGGAAAGATGGGTAGACGGATGGGTGAGTGGGTGGATGAATGGATGACAGGTAGACAGGTGGACGGATGGAGAGTCAGAAAAGTGGATGAATGGCATCATGCGTAGATGATAGACGTCATCACCTCCACAACAGAGTCAGGGAAACCTCTTCAGAGAAGTGGAGAAACTTAAGACACAGAACCAGCAAGTGACAAAACAGGGTCAAGCCCCTGCCCTTGAAAGTGGTTTGACCCCCATGAAGTGAGAAAACGTGCCAGGAAGCTTGTTATCCACAGATTGGTTCTACCCTTGAGGCTGGTGTCCAGTATAGCTGAAGAGATGCACTAAGCCCTCTTTCCCTATCAGAGCTAAATATAAGGATAGATGAGCGAACTCTAGAACACCACACCTCCAGGGACAGTCAGAAACCATGTCCTGGGGTCCAGCTCACAGTTGGGACTGATCAATGGGATGCCAACGACTCTTCCAAATTCAGCCTTGGCAACAATACCACAGTGCCCACGCTCAGCAGTCATCCTCATGTGTTCCGCAAAGAACCCTGCCTATGTCCCTCCCTGCACAGCAAACATCCCCACCTCCAACCTCCCCCAACATCCAACCCTGCCCCTTGCTCCCTTCACGTGGTAGGAGTCCCTTTCTCTCAGAAGCCTCTTTGCTCCAGACCAAGGCGAACACAGCCCACCTGATCCCTTCACCTTCATACCCTATCACACCTGGTCAAACCTTCTCTACCTGCCCCAAAGCCCCCATGGCTATGAGTTACTTGGGTACCAGGAATTTTCTCAGCTCTGTACTTGGCACCCTCAGACTCTCATTAGCCTGAATGTCCCCTCACAGGCCCCTTCTCCCCTCAGGCCATGTTATTCTCATGCACACCTGCCCTTCAGACCTCTCCCACCACCCATGGTGACAGGTCTCTTTATGTAACCCCACGCAAGAACATTTTGAAGGTAGAAATGGTCTGTGGAATAAAGGAAGGAAGAAGGGAATAAGAATTAGACCAATAGAGTGTGTATTTCATCTGTCCATCTTCAATCCCGATGTGTGGAGTGGGAGAATGCAAGGTGCCCAGGGACTGGGACTCAGTCTTGCTTTTCTACCAGTTGGGTGAATGAACCAGGACAAATAGTTAACCATTTCTCCCCTACTCTCTCGCTTGAAGAAAATGGATGATCACTCATCCTTTGACCTCTCAATGTCATAAAAAGTATAAAATGAAATGCAAGCATGCATTTATAGTTTTAGAAAGATACGCAAGGGGCCTGGCACGATGCCTCATGCCTGTAGTCCCTGCACTTTGGCAGACTAAGGTGAGAGGATCACTTGGGCCCAGGACCAGGTGTTCGAGACCAGCCTGTGCAACATGGCAAAATCCCATCTCTATTTAAACAAACAAGCAAAAAAGAAATAAAAGAAAATGTGTATGTGAATCACACCATAAAGCCCCTTCGTTCCAAACGCTTTCTGCAGGAGCCATGTGCATCTCGGGGGACACTCTCTTCCCAGGACCCAGAGAAAGGACGTCCCTCCACCTGCTGGGCACATGGGGAGCAGCGCTGGCCTCTCCGGACCCCCTTGTGGGAGGGAAGCATGCCGGCCTGCCCCCTCTGCAGGTACCGTCAGTCCAAGCTGGCAGCTAGCACCAGGCATTTTAATCAGGCCCAGGTTAGTAAATCCTGCCACTTCCCTGTGGGTTTTAACCCTGCAGTTGGAAGGTCATGTTTAACAGCAAGACCTGCTATTATGCCTCTGTTTCCATGTGAAAATAAATGCGTCCCAATCCTACTAATGGTTTTGCTCCTCCAGTCTGTCCTCTTAAAAATGGGTCGTGAAGGACTAATGCTTTTAAAACACTATAAAACAAGCTCTGTAATGGCTCTGACGCCTCAAAAGGTGTATTAAGATGAAAATTTATGTTTTCCTACACCATACAGCATTGAAATACAAGCTCTAAAATAAGAGGCAGAATTATTGTGTGTTCTGACAAAAAAAAATCCCTAGCCCTACCTGCAACTGAACTTGCATCAAAACACGATTTCCATCAAAATTTCCATCAAAAGTCTTATTTGGAGGAAAGCAGGCTTTTTAGGTTATTTTTTTTAAACCATGCAAACGTCCGTGCCAGAGTTAATTGCACTGAGTTGGCCTTCTCTATGAGCCAGTTAACTCTGTAGCTGAGGGCCTGTGGCTTGTTTCTTTGACTCCTCCAGGCAGGTGCAAATACAGCAACCTACAGTTGCCTCTGCAGGCTGCAGGGTTTGTGAGTTGAGACAATCCCAGCAGATGCCGACCCCAGGCCAAAAGAGAAAGGCAGGGAATAGGCCAGACCTCAGGGAACTTACAGCTAGACAATAAATAAGCACAGGAATAAATGAATGATCCAACTGGGAGGAGAACCAAAAGAACAAAGCAGAGCTGTGACCAGTTAGAAGAGGAGCAGAGCCCGATTTGGATAGGGTGGTCTAGGAGCAGAGGGACACAGGTGCAGCCAAAATGCAGAGAGCAGGGGGCAGGGGCAAAAAAAAGTGAAGACCTGGGAAGGATCTTATCACACTGGGCCTCCCAGGCCAGGGGGAATCTGGTGTTGATACCAAACCTGCTGTGATGAAGTATCTCGAGGGGGAGGGTGTGTGCTACAATCTGATTTATGGTCTTTGTTGAAAGATCCCTCTTCCAGCTCCTGGGGTGGACACTGGGTTGTAGGTGAAAGGAGTAGAACACGGAGCCTGGCTGGGAAGCTACTACACTGGTCTGTGTAGTCTCTGGAATGGGCTTGAGTAGAGACAGTGGAAATGGAAAGAAGTGCAATATGTCAGTTGGAATTTGGAGCCTGGACTGGACAGGCTGATGGACAGGACTGGACTGGCTGATGGACTGGACATGAGGTAACAAACTGTGGATGATGCTTAGCCACCGGCTTAGGTGGATCATGAACCAAGAGGGAAATCTATGTGCTTGGGGTGGGGGTGGGGAGCTTGGTTTTGCACACATTGCTTTAGACGACCCTTTGAGATTCCCCCACGGGAGTAGTCAACTGGGCAGCGGGACACAGAGTCTAGTAAACTGAAGGTAAGAATTTGGGAGGAGGAGACATGGGTGTGGGGCTGACTCTGCTGAAGCACCTGTCTTGGGGCTCTCGGTCTCAGCAGGAGCCAAGCCGTCTTACCTCAGGGACTCAGGGACACGGGCTAAAAGGCGTGAGCTGGTGGGCAGGGCAGAGGCCACTCTGCAGGACTTATGGACCAGGGATAGCATCCAGCTTAGATGGCAGGGATCGAGGGGTTTTTACACCTGGGTCGGTCTAGAGAAACCATGAACACCGTCACATTCCAGGGTCAAATCTCAAAAATCATTTGTAGGCCAGACAGCAGGTGAGAGAGGTCCCTGGTCAGGAGGGGTTGGCCTAGGTTGAGTGGCCCACTGGGATTGGCTCCATGAGGTGACACCTCTCCCCATGAAGTGGCTGTCTCTATTTCAGCTGAAACAGAGATCTAAGCACCAGACCCTGAGCTGATGGCACACCTGCCCAGTGCCCAGGTCCCAGCTCCCCGAACACAGCCTGACCTCATCCCAGCTCATCTAGTGCTGGCCCTGTCTGGAAGAGCCCCAAGCGTCCTCTGCTTGGTGCCCTGGGATGCCTGCGAACTCCTGGCCACGGCTGTGCATTGGAAGACACGGATTCCTTGGGGGGTTTCCTTATCTCTAGGACTCACCCACCTGCTCCCATGGCAAATCCTCATTTTAACTCTGGATCCCAACGAAGGTACAATTTAGAGTCTAAAATAACTCAGGCTGGTGCACACAGAGCTTTGCTGGGCCTGGTGCCTCCTTTCAGACAACATCTGGTCCACTCTCTCTGGCATCCTAGGCTGGGGGCACGGGGAAGAGGCACCGGCACCCCGTTTCGGCCTCTTTATTTGGAGATGGGATCTTTACAGCTACAGGGAGTCTTTAAAGTGGAGTCACTCAGGTAGGTCCTCATCCAAACAGGAAAGGTGTGTTGTAAGAAGAGGAAACCTGGACAGACAGGAAGAAACCGAGTGAGGATGATGACGGCCACCTGCAAGCCAGGAGGAGAGGCCTCAGGAGAAACCAGCCCTAGGACACCCTGATCACAGGCATCCACCCCCACAACTGTGAGAGAACGCTTCTGATAAAACCACCCGGTTTTTGATACTTTGATACGGGAGCCCCAGCAAACTAAAACTGGTGCCATGGCCTCCCCTGTCCTGGCCCCTCGGTCTCTACGACCTGGGCACTTTGCAAGCGCGAGGAAGGGACCATCCAGTTTGGGGCGCCCACACACCCTGCTTTCTTCCTTGAGCTCTGGTCACCGAGGAGGCAAAGGGGAGAGAGGCTTCCAAGGGGCCCATCATTTGGAAAGGGAAAACCAGCATCCGTTGCCGTGGCAACTCCACTGGGATGCTCTGCTATTTGCACATTTTGAAATTGGAGGTGGGTAGTGAGAAGGGAAAAGGGAAAGAAAAATTGAGGGAGATGGGAGTATCCAGGGCAAAAGAAAGGAGAGAAAAGCAAATGGAGTTTAGAAAAAATCCAGCTTCGGACAGGTGACCCTGAGAGTGCTTACTGAACTCAGATGAGTCCCAGGGGCTCTGGGACTTCCTCATTAAGTCGTGGTGGTTCCAGCCAATGTCAGCCCAGGTCCCTCACCGTCAGACAGGAAATGGAGGCTCAAAGACGAGAAGTGCCCTGTGCAAGGCCACCTTGTGACTTGGAGGATTCTCCAGGTAAAAGCAGCCGTACTGGGGGAAGGCCTCTGTTCTCGTAATGAACCAAACATTTGTGTCAAACCCTCAAATTCATATGTTGAAATCCTAATCCCCAATGTGATGGTTTTATGAGGTGGGGTCTTTGAGAGGTAATCGAGTTATAAGGGTAGAACCTTCAGAAACAGGATTAGTGTCTTTATTAAAGTGACCCCCAGGACCTGGGTGTGATGGTGTGAACCTGTAATCCCAGTGCTTTGGGAGGTGGAGGTGGGAGGATCCCTTGAGGCCACAAGTTTGAGACCAGCCTGGGCAACATGGCAAGACCCCGTCTATACAGAAAATACAAAACTTAGCTCGGTGTGGTGCTGCACACCAGTAGTCCCAGCTACTCGGGAGGCTGAGGTGGGAGGACTGCTTGAGCCCAGGAGTTTGACTGGAAAACAGAGTGAGAGTGTCTTAAAAAAAAAGGAAAAACAAAAACAAAACCCTGCATCTCCCTAAAGATTCATTCATTTAGTGTTAACTAAGCAGTTCCTATGCATTGTGCTA
>NW_012122265.1:3800723-3818900 GCF_000951035.1 Colobus angolensis palliatus | reverse complement strand
AGTCCCAGCTACTCGGGAGGCTGAGGTGGGAGGACTGCTTGAGCCCAGGAGTTTGACTGGAAAACAGAGTGAGAGTGTCTTAAAAAAAAAGGGGGGGGGGCCCTAGAGAGTTCTCTGGTACACTGGTTTCAGACTTCTAGCCTCCAGAATGGTGAGAAATAAGTATGTATCGTTTATGAGCCATCTAGCTCATGGTACTTTGTTGCAGTGGCCTGAGTGGGCTAAGACATTCCTCCTTGGAGACCCCATGGAGTGGAGTTCAAGGGGTCCTGACAATGCCCGTGAGAGGATTACAGTCAGATCTGCACCACACCGCAGGCTCTAAGGAAAAGACTCAACTTCTAGGGTCTGGCTGGCAGACTTCTCTCACTGGACAAACCATTACAGAGAAAAGCAAAGATGCTGCAGAACTAGGCGATGTCTAAATTTAGCCTCACAAAGAATCTAGAGCACGGGAGCATGGAAATACTATTCTGAAGGGACAAGGAGAAGAATACAATGGGCCCAGGAGGCTGAATTTACCGTGAGTAAGGGCACGCAGTGGGGGCGGGCGTCTGAGAAAGCACAGAAGAAGTGAAGGAATGGCCAGGCTGAGATGCAGCTGCGCATGCCTCATTCCCCAACAGCCCATTAGATGGAGGTGTGCCTCAGGGTGGGGTGGGGTGGCCGAGCAGGCTCAGCAGCAGAGGGTGGGGCCGCAAGCATCCCTCTCCAAAATCACCCATGCGCCTGCTAGCAAGGAGCCAGAAGACGCTGCCTGGTGCCGCCTTCTGATGTAGCCAGACAAGAAGTGTGTTCTTCTTCCAGCATCAAATCAGATCCTTTCTCTCAAAATGAGCCTCAGATAGATGGATTCATTCATTCATTCATTCATTCATTCACTCACTCACTCACTAATTCCTTCATTTACCCTGCAGAAACCAAGCACCTGCTATGTGCCAGCTACTGCTCTACCTAAGCATCCAGCATTGAGGAAGAGGCCCTCAGTGCTGCCCTTCCTCAACTTCAAATACCTGGCTTTCTTGGGTCGTGGCCCCTCCCTGGCAATCCCAGCCTCGGGCACTGCTCCCCTGGGTCCTCTTCTCCTCAGTGCTTTCTGCAGTTTCTTAGTGGGGTCTGCCTGGCTGCTCTCCAGGGTCCATGGCCTGTCCAGTATCTTGGTCATTCATTCCCTGCGCAGATACCTCTGTCGGAAAGGCCTAAGGTGGTCTCCACTTTCTGGATTAGACTCTAACCCCCAGGCCACCAGGGAGCGGTCTGCTGCAGTCTACACCCTCCTGTGAGACTCAGGCTCCACTCCAGACAGTGCCCCTGAGTGGCTCCCCTGTCATCAGAAGGCAGAGGCAGAGAGTGCAGCTCAGAGGAGCAGCAGCCCATCACGACCCGTGGTACCAAATGGGGGGAACCATTTGGGAGGGATCTAGTCACAGAGAAGGGAAGTCGGGAACTGAGACTCATTTTTGAGAGTAATGGTCAAAAGAGCCACACCTGGCTAATTAGGATTCTGAGAACGAGATGCTGCTGAAACAAGGAGGGAACAGATAAGACCAAGAAACATCCCAGACCTAACATTTGGCTACAAAGAAGGAGTCCAAGCGTTCTTTTATGTTGATGTTCCAGAAAGTCAAAATTGCAATTTGCTGCAGACGTCAGTAATTCTAGCACCAAGGGTTCACGGCGCTTGCACCTGGGATCCGAGGAGAGCAATTTACAAGGAGTAAGGATAGAATCTAAAGTCCTGTCTCAGTAGGAATGACTTTTCTTATCAGTTCATGAAGGGCCCGGAGACACACAAGTCAACAAATAGGAGATTTTTGTGATTTCTAAAGGTCCGCTTTTGCTGGAGATTTTGTGTGTCAACCTGGCAAATTTTCAACTCCCCATTTCCCCAAGGAGACATTTCTTAAGGGGTAACCTACAAACAGCCACTCTCTGCCTACACACGGACACAGCAGGAGCTCCATGACAGCCCTCGCTGGTCTTGAGAGCACCTCTAGGTAACAGAGGAGGGCAGATCAACCACCGCAGCAGCCTCTTCCTTCACTCCCTCGCTGTGGCGCTCACCCCAGCAGACAAGGCGTGGAGCTGACATTCCATGAAGCCAGGCGCCAAACGAATGATGCGTCGTGGACACCATCATGGACAGCACAGAAGGGAAACAGGACCTCGTAGCCCAGAGGGATTTGAATCCAATTAGGTATATTAAAAAAATAAAGAGAGAGAGAGAGAGAGAGAGAGAGAGAGAGGTCCCTTGGGGTAGGGGATCCCCATTCTGACGCTCTCAAGTTCTAGAATATGAAGGTGCCATCCTGAGGTCAGCTGTCTCCTATCCGGGTAGGGGTGGGTGGAGGGTGCTGGTGGAAGGACTTTCTTGTCCAACTCCTCAGTAAATCCTGAACACGGGGGAGGACCAATGAGGAGAGCACACGCATCTTGGCTCCACATGGGCGGTAGGGCCGAGAGCAGGTCCAGAGGCCCCAGGACTCCACCAATGGAGGACGAGAGGCAAGAGCTGCTGTTGACAGCAAATAGCTGTGTGCACTGCCGGGGAGTACAGTATGGGCATGAGGGCTGAGGGCTGAGGCAGGACAGGCCAGAGCTGCCTGAGCCAGGGCTGCCTTCACGAACACGCTGCCCCAGCCAGAAAAGCCTGTCCAGGCCACTGGCTCGTGAATGTGGGGTCAGCTCAGCCACGTTCCCTCTTGAGAATGGACGCTATAGATTTGTATTCATTACCCACTGAATTCAGAGCCAGCCAGACATCCATGTCTCACCCCAATAAAAGCTTTAACATTTACCCAGCGGCACAGAGTCATTATTCTGTGACAATATTCCACTGCTGACCTTTATTGCCTACGACTCTCTGAAATTTCCAAGGAAGCATTTCAGTGTTCAGCACACAGGTCCCAGGTCCACCGCCTCCACTGCTCCTGCACCGGCCAGCCCCCGCTTCCCGCCCATCCATCTCCGGGCTGTTTGCCTCTGTCTGGATTTCATGTACTGACAGTGTGTTTGCTACCACTTAATTCCATCACTGACTGTGCCTCCCTCTAAATTGATCAATGTCAATTCTGGGCAAACAGTCAGGTGGAATTACCAGCGGGTCCACCCGTGCTGATTATGCAAATAGTGTATGCCGTCACCAAGGGCCCAGCGCTGGCAGTAAGTGTCTAAACTCCTTAGCATTTGACAGCATAATTGAAGACACAAATAGAAAGCCTAATGAAGAGTTTCTTTTCTTTTTTTTTTTTTGAGACAGAGTCTTGCTCTGCCGCCCAGGCTGGAGTGCAGTGGCCGGATCTCAGCTCACTGCAAGCTCCGCCTCCCGGGTTTACGCCATTCTCCTGCCTCAGCCTCCCGAGTAGCTGGGACTACAGGCGCCCGCCACCATGCCCAGCTAATTTTTTTGTATTTTTAGTAGAAACGGGGTTTCACCGTGTTAGCCAGGATGGTCTTGATCTCCTGACCTTGTGATCCGCCCGTCTTGGCCTCCCAAAGTGCTGGGATTACAGGCTTGAGCCACCGCACCCGGCCCTCACTTTCAACAGCTTGGTGCAGAGGGTGCAGGTGAATAAGGTGGGTCGCATAGACACAGAGGCTGATAGGGTCGGCATACAGACACCTGTCCGAGGACATGGGGCGGTGTGATCTGCTCTTGGACAACTCCAGGTTCATAACCTGTGCCTGCAATGATAAGCCCGGCCAAGTTGGATAAACTCCTAGGCCTCGGTTTCTCCATGTGTAAAATGGAAATAACACTATAATAAACAATGACAACAGTCAAGAGTCCCTCTACCACCACTGCTACTACCTGGGCATGAGGCTACTGACTATTATTTATCCCTGTGATACAGAGGAGGCAACTGTAGCACAGAGAGGTTAGGTAACTTGTCCGAAGTCACACAGCCTGTGAAGGGCAGAGTCAAGACACAAGCCAAGAAGGTGGGTTCCAGAGTCCAGGCTCACAGCCTGTGGACTGAGCTGGGCCATGTCCACATCTGACACAGTCAGCCCCACACCCCACGGGGGCAGCCCAGGGCCCCACCTACACAGAGAGCACAGTGCAGGAGCTGCCGTGGCCAGTTCTAAGTCCCGTCCAGGAAAGGGCTCTGGCACGGAAACCCCTGTTTGGACACATCATGCGGCCTCCTCATCCTCACCCATTCTCTTCCACAGACCTGCCCAATTCTCACCCAGGGTGCAAAGTCCAGAGGATGTTGGGGGAGGGCGTCCTGCAGTCAGAGGCCATGTCCAGGTGGGCGCTGAGTGCTAGAGGCTGAACTGTGTCACCCGCAAAATTCATGTGATGCAGGCTTGACCCCCAGGATGTCAGCACGTGTGCGACTGTATTGGGAGAGAGGGGCTTCAAAGAGGCAACTAAACTAAAATGAGGCCAGATGGGGCGGGTCCTAAATCCAATCCAACGGGTGTCCTTACAAGAAGAGATCAGGACACAGACATACAGAGGGATGACCCCATGAGGATACAGGGAGAAGGCAAAGTCTACAAGCCAAGGAGAGAGGTCTCAGAAGGAACCAGCCCAGAGACCCCTTGATCTCGGCCTTCCAGCCTCCCAAACAATGACATGATAAATGATTTGTGTAAGCCTCCCCATCTGTAGTGCTTTATGAGGGCAGCTGGAGCAAACTCATACAGCACAGATCCCAACAATCTGTCCTAGAGGCCTCCAGTCCACCTGGTTTCAGAGGGAGGAGAATGTATCGGTCCACAGGCCGCAGAACGCTTGGGATGCACCGATCGGCATGCTATTAAACCCGCCAGGATCAACAGAATTCCATGCATCCCATACGCTTCCCACACCACGGTGATTAATGCTTCCAATCTCATCCTGTGCCATAGGAGGCTTTCATATTTCACGGCAAGGTTGTGCTGACCATTTGGTTCACGGCAGGCTGTCTGTCCCACCTTGCTGCCCACGGCCTCCCCACCAAGCCAGGCTCAGGCGTGGAGCTCCTGACGGTGCCCAGCACTCTGTCTGCCCTGTGTCCTGGGCTAGAAACCTGGTTGCCAGCAGAGCCTTCCTTGGGTTGGGTACCCTGGGCTCGGTGACCACCATGTCATCCTGGCATATCTCCATCATCTCCTTGATTGTCCTCCCCCAGACAGGCGGCTTGACAGGGAGTCTCGTGGTGGTGGTGTTGGAAGATGGGATGAGAACTGTCACCGTGGTCACTTACCACCACGCTGGGTGCTCAGTTGCTGTTGGGTTAGTGCAGGGATCTCACCACTAATTATGTGAAGCTCTCCAGGCTCTGCCTTCTCACACACCCAGAAACCCTCACAAAAGTCCACAAGAGTATCCCCCCAAATCCATGTCCACCCAGCACCTATGAATGTGGCCTTAACTGGAAATAGGGTCATTGTCTCCTTGCAGATGTGATCAGTGAGGTTGCGATGAGGTCATACTGGATTAGGGAGGGTCCTAAATCCAATGACTGGCGTCCTTAAAAGGGGAGTGTGGCCCAGGGCACTGTGGAAGAGGTTTGAGGATGAGCACAGCGGCAGAATCCGAGTGCTGGAGGCTCACCCAAGCAGAGTGTGCTCCACTCCGTTCTGGGGGACTGAGATAAACGAACCCGGGATGAGACCCAGCGCCGTCTCCTCCTGCAGTCCAGCTGAGCCAAAATGAGAGGCCAACCAGTGGGGAGGGAGGGGCAGATTCAGGAAATAGAAAAAATGGAAGGGACTGGTCCTGGACAGATGGGGGAAGGGGCAGGTGAGGGCCAGGAAAGATCTAGGAAGGTTTTTGGGTTTGCAGTTCCTGGGCCATAACTGAGATGGGGTGCCCAGGAGGAAGGGCCAGTTGGCCAGGAAAGATGGGGTGTGTTCACTGGAGCTGCGGTAACCACAGCTCGGGTGACTGAAACCACAGGCATGTATTGTCTCATGGTTCTGGAGGTTGGAAGTCTGAGGTCAAGGTGTTGGTAGCGGGTGGGTTCCCACTGGGGACTGTAGGGAGACCCTGTTCCAGGCCTGTCTCGAACTCCTGGTGGCCTGTCAGCAATTTTTGGCATTCCTTCACAGAAGCATCACCCAGAGCTCTGCCTTCATCTTCGCATGAGGTTTGCTCCGAGTGCATGGCTGTGGCCACATTTCTTTCTTTTCCTTCCTTTCCTTCCTTTTCTCTTTCTCTCTCTCTTTCTTTCTTTCCTTTCTTTTTCATTCATTCACTCATTCATTTCAGATAGAGTCTTGCTGTGTCGCCCAGGCTAGAGTGCAGTGGCATGATTTCAGCTCACTGCAGCCTCTGCCCAGGCAGATTCAAGTGATTCTCCTGCCTCAGCCTCCCAAGTAGCTGGGACTACAGGCGCCCGCCACCACGCCCAGCTAATCTTTGTATTTTTAGTAGAGACGGGGTTTCAGCATGTCGGCCAGGCTGGTCTCAAACTCCTGACTTCAGGTGATCCATCCGCCTCAGCCTCCCAAGGTGCTGAGATTACAAGCATGAGCCACTGCACCTGCTCCCATTTCCTCTTTTTATAAGAATATCAGTCCTACTGGATTAGGGCCCAAACTAATGACCTCATTTTCAGCTGATGACTTCTGTAAAGACCCTATCTCTAAACAAGGCCACACTCTGAGATCCTCAGGGTGATTCTTCAACATATGCATTTGCAGGGACACACTTCAAAGGGCAGTCAGGGGTGTGGGCTCGCCTGGCGGCAAGCCCTGCAGAAGGTGAGTCTGAGGGTCCAAGCTGAGGTCCAGGGAGGGTTCTGCAAGCCACCAGCCCCGAGGGTCACTGGCACCAGAAGAGCAGCGCAGGACGTAGGGGGCCCAGATAGCAGAGCAAAGGCAACCACAGGACCTGGGGCCATATCACCTTCTGAGATGAGCCACATAGCCTGGCACTGAGCCTCCTCCACGTGCTGAGGCCACATCTGTGTGCCATGGAGCCTGTGAGCCCCTGCAGGGAGAGGCTGTGCCTGGGACCCTGCAGATTCCCCAACACATTTGCTGAATAAGCAGGGCAGGGAGAGAAAGGAAATTGAAGTCGAGACAAATATTATAAATATGACCATATCCTGATGGAGAAGAAAGTCAAGAAAGAGTTCACATTGAAAGGCAACACGGGCCGGACACACCTGGTGCTCATGGAGCTCTGCAGGGTTTCACAGCAAACTGTGGCCGTGTGGGGGCTGGGAGCGGACAGCCAGGAAAGAGGCACAGTCTCCGTCTGAATGTGACTGAGAGACTCTTTGAAGCCGTCTGAGATTCCCAAATACGATTTCTATTAATATTTAAAGCAAGATGCATCCCATCCTCCGTGACAACACCGCCTTGAAAGGAGCCTTTGAACTCCTTGAAAGGTAGACCCAGCATTATTCTTGGATTAAGAACTCTGTTGTGGATTCAACAAATACAGCCCCACGACGACATCCCTGCACACCAGGGGCAGAGGTGCCTTGGTGTGTGCACGCTGCCTGCTTCTGTGGCAGGAGGACGATGCGTGTGTGGCCTGTTACGTCATACCACCAGTGGGTCTGGGCAGCACCCCATTGCCAATCGCGGGAGGAGTCCTTCAGGGGATGGATGAATAATCACGCTGAGTAGGATAAATAAAAACTATAAATAGCCTCACATCAGTTCAGGTCAAGTCCCACTGCCAATGAGTTATGGAGAAAGCATTCGCTTTTCAGATCTTTTTGTGGATCCACGTTGAAGGGAGGGAACTCTGTCTTCACTCCTGAGTGCTCATGTTGGAGGACACTCAAGAGTGAAGACAGAGTTCCCTACCTTCAAGTTTACAGAGGAGATGGGGTGCACGGTGGAAAGGAGGGAAGAAAACCCACATGCATGAAGAGGAAAGACGAGTAGGACGCAGGCTTTGAGGTGGAGGCTCGGAGGGATGGGGAGGAAAAAGGACAAGACCCTTCCCTAGAAGCGCTTGGTGGACACAGTGGGTGCAAACGACCAAGTGGCTGGATGGAGGGCAGAGAGACCCTTAGATGGAGCGAAGAGGGGCCCCCATACAGAGGGGCCCTCCACAGACGAGAGTCAGGGGCACACAGGTCCCTGGACCACATTCCTTCTAGCTCCTTGGCGGACCTCCTCCACGTCCTGGCCACCTGCGGGTCCCTGTTCGCCTACACACTGGCCAATTGAAAACGGATGGGTGGCAGTTCTCACCCCTCACTGTCTGAAGGGTTGTGGGGGCTGCTTTGCTTGGTGCTGGAGTCTGGGGTCACAGCGGAGCATGGCACTGATTGCTACGAGGAACGGACCCCATGACACCCTGTAGAGCCCAGCTCCTTGGGGCAGGAGGAGCACATTTCTGCTGTCTGCCCCTCCCCACACTCATGACCTCCACCTCCCTCAGCCCCAAACATTACAAACGCTAAAGACATCCTGGGCACCTGCAAGAGAGGAAGAGCGGAGATAGTTCCCACGTCCATCCTGGTGCCTCTGCCTCCCGGGTGGCGACCCTCAGGAAGGTGAAACCTGCAGCTTGGGCCCTGCAGTTTATAGAATGATATGTTTGTGGTTCCCTAAAACAAAGAGCCGTTGCCACAGCAACCGTGGCATCCCAGCATTCAGAGGCTATTCTCAGACACTAAACAATGAGTTTTGCCTTTCAAATGCATTTGATACAATTTGCTTGGAAGGCATTAACATCCTCTGACAAAACCCATGAGTAAGAGGAGGGCAGGGGAGAGCTGACAAGGTCGAGACTTGCAGGGCTCCCAGGAATCACGCCCGTTCATGAGATAGGAGGGCCCAACGGACCCAGGCATGTTCAACAGGCCAACAGGAAATGGGAAACAGCAGAGGTGAGGCAGGCAGGATCCCTAACCCACCCACAGCAGCGCTTTCGTGCAGGAGGAGGGGCTGCCCAGAGGTGAGGCAGGCAGGATCCCTAACCTTCCAGCAGTGGTCCCATGCAGGAGGCGGGGCTGCCCACACCCTTTCAGGGCTCCTTCAGAAGAGATGATTCGCAGTCCCACCTGGGGCAGTTTTCTTCTTCAGGGTCACTGCAAAGATGGCAGCACAGGCCAGAGCCCGCAGCAACCACTTAATCCACCCTGCTCACTCTGCAAAGGACACGGAGTGCGGCCCCTTCTCACAGCCAGCCATTGCTTCCTCCATTTACTTTTTTTTTTTTTTTTTTTTTTGCCAGTTCATGAACAACTCTGCTATTGTTTACGACAATCTCATGGGATTAGAATACCAAATGGTGATGCCAATGAGAAAACCAAATAACCTTCATTCCCAGCCTCCTGTCACTGGCATGCTGGGCAAGTTGTCCTCAAAAACAGCCCCCAGGTGTCACTGACAGGAACACAGGTCATCAGGAAGAAGGCATAATGTGGGCAGGCTGGGGGCAGCGCCTCAATACAAAGTAGGTTTTTGAACAGACTAAAGAACATGTGAATAGTACACATAAATTCCTCTATCTAGCCATCTATGTATCCATCCATCCATTCATCCATCCATCTATCTTACCTATCAATCCATATATCTAATCTATCCTATCTATCCATCTATCCAGATCCATCTATCCATATCTAATATATCTACCTACCTAATCTGTCCATCCATCCATATCTATATACGCCATCCATCTATCCATCCACCCCTCCAGCTATCCATCTATGTAATCTATCTATCTATCTATCTAGTCTATCTAATCTATTTATATGTAATCTATCTACTATTTATCTATCTATCTAATCTATCTATTGAGACAGGGTCTCTGTCACTCACACTGGAGGGCAGTGGCCCAGTCACAGCTCATTGTAGCCTCCAACTCCTGGACTCAAGCGATCCTCCTGCTTCAGCATCCTGAGAAGCTGGGACTACAGGCACATGCCCCTCTTCTGTATGGCAAAATTATTTTCACTGACAGTCATATAATAACCATCATTTTCTTGATTTGTGCATCAGTTTTAAAACCAAACATTTTGAAAGAATGCCAATTTTAACGGTTATTATCCAAATCTAATAAAATAGCTCATGTAAGCATTGAAATCTGCATATCTGCATTTACTAAAAAAAAAAAAAATCCACCTTGTAGTTCACATCCACGGCTATTTCAAATTTTCAACACAGATGAAAATTCTGAGTGGCTCCCTAGAATGACAGCACTGAAGGAACACAAGTTCACTTTGTCTTTATAGTTACTGTGCCCTCATGTCTGTTTCGAATCTACCGTGTAATAGCAGGAATGGTGATCACACAGCATGGAGACCGGAACGATGGTAAAAGGGCTCCAATTCAGAATTCTGAAAGGGATCAAATCCCTTTCCCCAAAGGCCATGCAGGGCCCCCCTCCCAGGCTTGCGGAGGACCGATGGGCTCTGACAGCAGGACGCCGGCGGTGGGACCCTCTCTCCTGGCACCAGCTGAGTGGGGCCTTGGCTGGGTTCCTGCAGTTGCTTCCAGGCCTGGAGAGCCAGAGACACCCCAGGGAAGGGCACAAGTGAGGAGTCAGGGAAAGCAGAGTCCACAGGGATCCCAGGTCTCTCCTAGGAATAGTGACAGAGCTTCCTGGCTTTTGAGGGTAGCCAGATGTTTGTTCGAGTTTCAGGACCTTGATGTTGCAACCGTGCTGTGGCCCACTCGGTGGTAGGTGCTGTGCAGCTCCAGTGCGAGGCCCAGGGGCCAGTGCCGCGCCTTCCAGGGCTCCAAGCTCCCCAGCTAGCCTTGGGATAGTCAGCCCAGGCACCCCAGTGTTTATCCCGAGCTCCCCAAGTAGCCTGAGGATAGATAACCTGGGCACCCTGATGTCTATTCTGAGCTTCCCGGTGAGCCTGGGGATAGACAGTACATGCACCCCGATGTCTATGAAGCCAGCCATGACTCTGAATGTGAAAAGGGAAGTGCACTAATTGGGCACCCTGGTCAAAAGAAGGGCTGTGGTCGGCTGGGGAGGAGAACGGGCTTGGGGGGCTGCTGGAAGAGTCTATGAGGAAAGTTGGGGAGATGGACGGAGGTGCAATGAGGAAAGAAACACCCTAAACAGAGGACCGAAAGGGGGGGCAGGGACAGCTCCTGCCTGTGAGCTGCCTGGAAGGACTGGGAAAAGAGAACGCCGGAGAGGCAGGTGGAGCCACTCGGGATCAAGAGCTTCTGAGACTTCCATTCAAGTCATCTAGAAGCAGGCACGACCCGCCCCATGAGGTTGGCGGCATGTGCTTATGGAGCACAGAAGACTCTTCTCCACCCCCCTCCCATCCCTGGGCTTGCCCCCTATGCTGGGAGTGGGGGACCCTGGGCTGGGGATGGGGGACACGATGTCTGCTCCCATCAGTCTGTGTACCCTCACAAGAGCCCCTGCCCCACTGAAGCGTAGATTCTTCCCTCCACAGAACGAGGAGGACTGAAGGGGCCAGGGTCCCGGCTGCCCCCTGTGGACAGGCATCCTGAGAGGATGGAGCTCCCGGGGCCATCAGCCACAGCTGCCCAGGTGCAGGCTCTCCAAGGGGGATTTCCGGCCGGGTCTGTGAGTCATGAGAGTGAGTGGGGGTTCGCAAGATTCCCAGAACCCTTTCACATTCAGAGTCTGGGTTCCCTGGGGTCACCAACTTTTGGGCGTCCCAATCCCGAAAGACAATTACTTCTGGAAGCACCTTGAGAGTCTTTCTTTTTGTTAATAGAAACAGAACCTCTATCTGTCACCCAGGCTGGAGCACAGTGGCCCGGTCATAGCTCATTGCAGCCTTGAACTACCAGGCTCAAGCCATCTTCCCATTTCAGCCTCCCAAGTAGTTGGGATTACAGGCATGCACCACCACGCTTGGCTAATTATTTTATTTTCTAAATTTTTTGTAGAGATGAAGTCTCATCATCTTACCCAGGCTGGTCTTGAACTCCTGGGCTCAAGCAATCCTCTAGCTTCGGCCTCCCAAAGTACAGGGATTACAGGTGCGAGCCACCTTGCCTGGCCAAGAGTCTTTCTACAGCTTCACCATGAAGCAAGTGAGTGAGTCGGGGGTACAAGATAGACACAAATCTTAAAACGTGGCTAATGGGGTTGGTTACAGTGTCTCACGTCTGTAATTCCTGCACTTTGGGAGACTGAGGTAGAAGGATGGCTTGAGCTCATGAGTTTAAGACCAGCCTGGACAATACAGGAGACCCTGTCTCTATCAAAATAATAATAATAATAATCATAGTAATCTCCAGGAGGCTTGGAGTGTCCTCTTCTGGGTAGATCCCAATAATCTTTCTCCCCAGGTGGATGGGTGAGCACAGAGTTCTAGAATTCCAGAGCTCTTTTGAGTACACTACATCCTTTGGCTTTAATTTTAATTTTCTTTTAAGAGACCAGGTTTTGCTCTGTTGCCCAGGCTGCAGTGCTGTGGCACTATCATAGCCAGGGCTGCTCACTGCAGCCTCAAACTCCCAGGTTTCAAGCAATGATTCCACCTCAGCCTCCTGCGCCCAGCTACTTATTTATTGATTTTTTTGTAGCGATAGGGTCTTGCTAAGTTGTCCAGGCTGGTCTCAAACTCCTGGCCTCAAGGGATCCTCCCAGCCCAGCCTCCCAAAGTCCTGGGATTACAGGTGTGAGCCACCACACCAGTCTAGATCCTTTGTTTTAATTCACTTGCAGGAAGGGAACCCTTGCTAGAGAAGGGGAAAACACCAATGTGAATTCCCCAAGCCCGCAAGTGGACACACTGAGGACCAGGGTTAAAGGATGAGTCACCGGCATGATGCTGGGAGGTGAGACAAATAGCATGGAGGAGGAGGAGGGAGGGGGTGGGGAAAGGGGAGGAATGAGCAAGGCAGAAGGAAGTGGAGGAGGGAAGAACGGGTGGCTCTGCGCGGCCATCCACCAAGTGTTTCCGGGCCTGGTGAGCTCTGGGGTGGGACGGGAAGGGGGCCACTGCAGTGTGGAAGGCAGGCAGAAAGGCCCCTGGGGTGTGCCTGTGCCTAGGAGCTGGGAACCAGCTCTATCGCCTACAAGCCAAGGATTTAATATATATCTCAGGGTGATGGGGAAATTGATTTCCCTTGATAAAATGGCCCAGTGAAAAAGATCATGACAGAAGCGGCCAACGATTCCTTTCCTTGGCAGTGTCTGGTCACTGCTGCAGGCTGAGATGTGACCTTGTCATTAATAGGTCACAGAACAGGAGCAGGGGCCAGCTGGGCTAGTCTGTGCAGAGACAGGCTTAGGTCAGGTAGGGCAGAGCGCAAAACTTGCTTGCAATATCATCCAAGAGCACAGGGGTGAGGGGTGGCAGTGCAGGGAGAGGACAGTGATCCCCACGGCTTTGCTGAAAGGTGGCAGTGGCTTATCCTCATGTCCACAAGAGAGGCCACCTCTGTGCCATCTGTCCACGCTGGCCCAACATCTGCTAGCACAGGAAGCCAAGCGGCTGGCCTGATCCTCCAGGAGGGCAGAACTGCATGGATTTTGCAGGAGTGAGGGGAGGTCCCGAGGAAACAGCTCCAGGTGAACAGCACACTGCAGGGCAGGCGGGAGGCAGGTGGAGGGGAGGGTGAGCTTGCCTGCAGCCTGCGGGAGGGGAGGGCAGGAGCTAGGGTCCCAAAGGTCAAGGTGGCAGAGAGAAGCAGTGTCATGGGCAGCCTTGGCACGAGTGAAGTGGCGGCTCCGGAGTCAGGGCTCTTGGTTCCAGCCCCGGCTCCGTCCCCACCCTGGGGACCCAGTCAAGTGTCTGGGCTCCAGGGTTCTCATCCTCCTGGGCCGAAAACGGGGCAGTGAAGGCACCTCCCTAACAGGGCTGTCATTAGGATTGAGCACTGAGTCCAGGCCCAGCTCTGAAAGGGCTGAAGGCACAGGAGCTATTTTTGCTGCTCAGATCTAGGCAGCAGTTGCCTCCTCCTCCAGGAAGCCGTCCTGACTCTCCACCCCATTGGGATTTAGCAATCCCCTAATGCTGACCTCAGCCTTCCCACCCTGATACCTATGGCAGGTATAACATAAATGTCCTCCATCTGTAGGAAACCAACAGCCAGAAGTCCAGTTCCTCAGCTATGGTACAAAGTCCTGGTCCACTTGATCCCTGGACCTGGTGCAGGGCCTCCATCTGGAGAAATGACATGGGCAGGGAGAATCCAGAACCTGACCTGAGCGGGCAGGACCAGACCAAGAGAACAAAGGAGGCCGGGAAAGGGGGCAGAGGCCACCCAGGACTCCAGGAGCCCACCTGAGAGGGCATGGCACAGTGTGGAGCAGGACAGAGCAAAACCAGGGGGCCCCGGAAAGCCTCCAGGGTGCAACTCAACGCCCTCCTGGACCCACGCCGGAGGCACAGAGAAGGGGTGGACGAGACCATGTGGAAACAAGAACTGGCCCCACCTGGGCTAGGACATGTGCCCTGAAAGGCGGGCGGGGCTGGGGAGGCCCAGGCAAGGGGAGAAGGCACTGAAGATGCCGGCAGGGCACGAAGGGGACACCTTACAACAGGAGGTCAGGAAGGAGGAATCTGCCTTGGTTGTGACCTTGGTGGTCTTCAGCCCTCCGCAGGAGTCAGAGCTGAGGAACCAGAGGCCAACCTGCAGGGCCACAGAGTCCTCGGTCTCAGAAGGGTGGGAACAGAGCTCTGCAGGGAGCCAGGAGCAGGGGCAGGTGGCACGCAGGGGCAAGGGAGGAACTTTGTGGGAGAATGGACGCAGAGGGCGAGAGCCAAATGCACCAGCCCATGCCTGGCTCAGGCCAGTGCACCAGGGCAAACCCTGTGAGTGACCAAGTAGCATTTCCCACCAGGCTGGCATCCACCCCACCAGAGAGGGCTCAGGGCTGTGATAATAATTCGGGCAGGGGGTGCTTCTCACACGTGATAGGCAGGAGCCAGACAGGCTAAAGTCCTGTAAGGCATGGAACGGGCCCCTAGGGATGTTGAGTGACCCACCAGACGTTCAGACAGATGCAAAACCCGTTTATCTGCACAACCTCCTGCATGTGACTTAGAAACACAACACAGATCTGCACTGCTTTAATATTCCCTGAATTTTCCAAGAATGCAATGAAAGACAGCACGGGCTTTGTTTGGTTTGGAACTTTCCTAAGAGCTGTTGACCATTTTGGAAGCCAGCCCTGCCTTGGACTACACCCGACTTATGGCCAAGCACCTCCCAGCTGCTGGAGGAGCTCTGGGGTTCATGGTGACCAGATGGGAAGGGAATGACCACTGAAACTTCACTGGGTCTTCTGGGGCAGACCCCCCCTGCCTGCAGTGTCCGGTCCCCCTCGAGTGTTCCGGCATTGTAGAACAGTGTTCCTGTTTTGTAGAACACGATGGGCATCTTTTCTTTTCTTTCTTTTTTTTTTGAGATGAAGTCTCACTCTTGTTGCCCAGGCTGGAGTGCAGTGGCGCCATCTCGGCTCACTGCAACCTCCGCCTCCCGGGTTCAAGTGATTCTCCTGCCTCACCCTCCCGTGTAGCTGGGATTACAGGCATGTGCCACCATGCCTGGCTAATTTTTGTATTTTTAGTAGAGATGGGGTTTCACCATGTTGGCCAGGCTGGTCTCGAACTCCTGACCTCAGGCGATCCACCCACTCCAGCCTCCCAAAGTGCTGGGATTACAGGCATGAGCCACCGCACCCAGCCAGACGTCATTTCTAAGTTCCACTTGTCAGGGTATGTTACCTTAGAGTTTCATTTGAGGATCATGAAGGAGATGTTACCAGACGTCATTTCTAAGTTCCACTTGTCAGGGTATGTTACCTTAGAGTTTCATTTGAGGATCATGAAGGAGATGTTACCAGACGTCATTTCTAAGTTCCACTTGTCAGGGTATGTTACCTTAGAGTTTCATTTGAGGATCATGAAGGAGATGTTATACAACATTTCTTCTAAGAGAAGCTGGGGTCTTGTGTGGTTGGGAACCAGAGATCAAAGTCATCTCCCGTAAGTGCCCCGGGAGCACTGTATGGAGGGGAACCGTGCAGGGACGCATGGTGAGGGTCAGGCTAGGGCACAACGGAGACTCTCTGAGCTTCTGCCCTTCCGCAGGGGATGGAGTGGTAAAGGCTCTTCTCTAGGGGCCCTAAATGACCAGGAATGGGGAGCAAAGAGCTGGGAGAAACTCAGGTTTGGGCAACAGTTCAACCCAGAAGGCGGAAGGAGTCGATCTGTGTGTGCACCGTGCGAGACCTGCAGTGGGACATGCTTCCCAGCAGCCACGTGTCCACTGTGCGGGAATCAGTGTGGTCAGGGACTCCATGTCCTCCACCCAGTCCCCCTGAACAGTTCTCCATTTGGCTGAAGAGGGGACAGGCCATGGGGCACGCTCCAGTGAGTAAAGGGGCTACACAGGAGGCATGGGGCAGCGGTGTGGACAGAACATGGCAACGAACATGAACGAAGACAAGGCACACAGAGATGCACACTGGGCAGAAGCCCTGGCCTCACTGTCACTGCAGCATCCCCTCAGGACAAAAAACACAACTGCCCCGGGAGCACCATGTACTCAGCATTCGAGACAGGCCACGCAAGACGGCCGATCTGCCAGCGGACGCTCCCCGGGCGTCGGTGCTGGAAATCGGCCAAATGTAAAAATACCCTCCCAACGCAACACACTGGCCACCTGTGGCCCTTACACAAAGCTGGTCACCTTGGATCCCATCCCCGCAAGTCAACTCCGCTTTTTGGAACAAAACTTCTAGACAGATGCGCACGGGAGAAAGCAGAACCACAGCAACACGCACGTGACCGACCCCTTCAGCAGACATGAAAATGACACCAAGCAAGACTCCAGAGTGGCAGACAAACAACAGAGCTGGTTCTGTCCGGATAAAACCAGCAGCCGGGCGTGTGGAGTCAGCACCGCACACACACAGACCGGAAACCACACGCACACTCGCACAGCTCACTCGGTCCCGCGAACGGGGACGAGACAAGACGCAGGTCAGTCCCAACAGACAGGTCACAGAGGCGGCCGACTGCTCCCATATGCCTAGAAACGGCTGTATCTGTTGGGGGCTTTCTGTCCTCCTTCTCCAGCGATTTGTTTTGAAAATATTCTGTGGGAATCTGGTCAACAGCTGTGTGACTGCTGCAGAATGCTAAGTAAAAACTGCAATCTTGACTTTCCTTGGGAGGTTTTATTCTTAACAGGCACAGGAGGGGACTCAATAACGAGGACCCCGATCACTCTGATCTCATGAAATGAAATAGGTGAGGATTTGGGGTTTTCCTTGGGAGCTGCTGGTTCCACTTGCAAACACAAAGGCTATTGTGTTTACTGCAGATAATCATCTGTGTTTCACTGGAAGGAGCACAGTTCACAGTCAAAATGCCAGGTAAACTGAAAATTTTCAAATCAGATCTATTTTATTTCACAGCAGGGAGTATCTAGCAAGCAAACAGGTATATTTTTAAAGGATCATGGCTCAAAATCAGCCTGAATTTTACTTTCACACACACAATCACACAATCACACACACACACACCCCTAACATATTACATTAAGCAATCTGTTTGAAAACACGACCCTCTATTCATCATCTATACATATCTAAAGCATAATTATACAGGCACCCGGTCTTGAAACCTAGCAACAGTATCCAAGTATTCCTTCGTCGGCTAATCAGGCACCCAAACTCACACATCAGCTCAATGTGCCTCCTTTTAAAATACAAAAACCACTCGCTTCTCTCTCCATAGCTGCGGAAGGACAAGATGTATGAAAACAAACCTTGTTCGGTTGAGGAGGAACAACCCATGTCATTTAATCCATCTGACAGTGCATCTCCCCACAAAGCCGGGCAAAAGCAAAAACAACAAAGACCGTAAAAAATAGGTTATCCCAGTCCAAAGCTCATCAGCTGGCAACATGCTTAATGTGTGCATGACTGTTTCGGACGCGGGCTCCCGGGCACCCGGACAGTCTTGCTGTTTGGGATCTCCATCCTACAGAAGCCATCGTCAAGGCTCTGTGGCAAAGCTTTTATAACCTGCTGGGCTCATTTACTCGGCCAGCTCAACACTGGACGACAACAAGCATGGATTAACTTTGGTATTCACGTCTGCATTTAAACCACCACTTTCTTCCAGTTGGCAGATAAAATCACCAGACAGAGGTCACATTTAATGTATTTTTTTTAAGAGGAGGGGGACAGAAACAGCATCACAGCATCAGTCAACAGCAACATACATGCTGGCCGGATTGTGAACAGAATGCTTCGCTGCAGGCCGAACCCTCTCTTTTAAAGAGATACACTTGAATCCGTTTCTG